>NW_028186512.1:296548-319531 GCF_003343005.1 Rhea americana | reverse complement strand
CAAAAAAAAAAAAGCTAATGCAAATCTTGTCCAGGTCTGAAGAATTGTATTCAATTCATTTGGAAACTTTCAAGCTTTGAAGATTTTCCAATAAATGTCTGAGATTTGGTGGTGCTAAGTGTATACTGTTATCTCTGGGATCTGAGGCAGCAAAACAACTCCATCTCTTCTACTTGCAAGCTGATTTGATTCAGGTTTGCTTACATGTAGTCTTTATTTTGGAGATTTCACACTAATCTGCTAAGGTTGATTTCTTTAATGATTACAGCTCTTTCCAGAATAGCTTTAAAATAATGCTTTGTCTATCTCTAAAGTGCTCCGTTTTTAGTGAGCCTGTTGTTCAAATGATCGTTAGAGGTGTGAGATGATTTTTATTTATTTATTTTTCTTCCCATTCTGTGTTAAATTGATACTTAAAACCCTTTATAGTACTCTAAGGGATGTGAAATGGGACAACTGCTGTAGCACTGAATTTTAATAGCAGTGACTACAGCCCTCATGGGCTCACAGAGCCAATTTACAGCTTCTGGGTAGGTTTACTATGCTAGTAGTCATCCATCACTGCATTATTTTAGTTTTTGTATTAATCTTATTGATGGTTGAGTTGGTAGATAGATTGTCACAGGGAAAACTCTCCCCCCACACACACCATGTCAGGGAAGATCATGGATCTTGGCTCCCAATCCTGCTGAATTCCAGGATGTAGAGGCATTGGGGCAACCCTATGAGTCAAATCTATCACTTTTGAATTTTCAAGTGTTGGCAGCTTCAGGGACAAATTCCTTCTGATTTGGTTGGTTGATATAGCACACGTAATTGCAGACTGTTGTGCTACACTTCCAAAGAGAGGTTTTCTAGCATCCTTCATTAATTTATTAATAATATTCTTTATTTTTTGGTTAGTTTTTCAGTCTACACTTGGCTTTATGCAAATTCTCCCATAAAGTTAGTGGAGTGCCTCCCAAGACACACTATGATTTGTGGTAACTCTAGGCACCGGAGATAATGCCCTTCAGAGTACAAGCATGCTTGAGAACAACCAGCATATCTGAATGCTGACGAGTGGGGAGATATATTCAGAAACAGTTTTGAAGTGCTTGTTATTGGAGTGCCTGTGGCGTGAATTATGATGCAAGTACAATGGTGACTGTGGGGAGAGATAGCCTTGAAGAAGAGATAAAACAGAATAAAATGTGGAAGAATGTAAAATGGAAAGAGTATAGAGATACATATGTGGTGATGGTAGAAATTTCATGTTTAGTTTCTGCAGCAAGGCAACTGGTAAACTGATAGTTTTGCAAGAACTGAAGTAGTTTTCATAACTGATGTATCAAAACCAAAAAAGACTAACCCATGCTTTTTAATTCTCTTWACCTATTTTTCTCCTTTTAAATAAAGACTAGGACAAAATCTGTAAGTCAATTTTGAGAACCCTGGGCTCAGGAATGGAGTTGGAGATCTTCCTTTCAAAGGTGCCATGGCTATAGCTCACTAACGCTTGGGACGCGTATATACAGACTGACTTTCTCATCTCTTCAAACTGTTCCTGCCTGCTGTTCCTGTCTGAGAGCTGGGCTTTTCCTTTGGAGATCTCTGCAGATGGATGCATCTTATGTGACTGCATAAGGCTCAGTTTACAATTTTAGATCACATAGCTGTGGCCAATGTTCAAGAAACTCTTAAAAGTGAATTGATAAGTCTGGGATAAGAGCAAATGGGAGAGGAGATGTGTTGGATTTCAGGCATGGGACATGAGAGTTCACCCCAACTAGTTTATAAAATGTGCTAGCATACTGCAGTTTCTGCAGATCTGAGAGCCTCAGAGGGAGGGACTGCAGCAGAGGTGAGAAGCAGCAGGTTCCCAAAGCTGTGCATAGACACTCCCACTTCTGGAGGTATGCAGGCAGGAATAAAAATTACCTATCGCAAGGTGAACCCTGTGCTTTTCCCACGCCTGTAGAAGTCTCCTTAGGTGTTACAAAATTAGATGGGAGAGCTTGTGGTTTGACTCTTTGCTATCTGTACCGAGAAGCTTAGTGTTCCTGGTAGGGATAACTTCTAGCTGTCGTGTTTACTAGGCTTGCAATTTTGATCATCGGAAGTATTAAAAAGTGTAAATTGTAATTACATTTTGTTAGCCTCTGATACTCATTATGCCTTTTGGTAGATACTTTTCTCCCCCAAAATTTGTAGAGCGCTCTGTGTGTGTTCCCCCCCCCACCTTTGAGTACTCTCTTTGAGATGCATATACCTGATTTGCAATTCAGAAAGGGCTATTACTTTCCTTCTCTCACCTGCTAGGGTTTGGAAGTTGCTAGTTTATCTTCGTTCCTCACTGGACTAGAAAGACACTTTCTGTTCACGTTCACCCACAGGTTCAAAGACAAGACTGAAAAATATTGTACAGAATTGTCATGAAAGTGTCAGAGTTCCTGCATCTTTTTTACACTTTTCCTTTACTTCATTATTTAGCTGTTTCTTTTCTTTGTTATAGCTGGCAACATGCCCAAGACAAGTGTTGTATGGAATATTAATAGATGGTTCTTTTTTACGAGTACATTTGTATGCTTTGTTATCCAAGCAGAGAGAGTCACAAGAATGGAAGATGCTGTAACGCCTTTCAGTTTCCTGTGACTTAAGACCGGGAGGTGTAGGAATGCAGTATTCTTGTAATATACTAGATTAGCATTACGGGATAAGAGATGAAGAATTAATTTCCACTAAAGATAATAGACAACACTGTTTATGTGACATAAGTAGTTTATTCCTGGGAAAGCTGAAGAAGCTTAGAGGGAAAAACATGTACCAGCTGTGTAAAATGCAGTAGAAGTGAATAGTAAGGGACGTATAAAATCCCAAACATGAGGATTTTTCTTTGACTTGGCATTTTATGTACCAGACTAGACTTAATAAAAATGCTAACAATGCACTTTGGATTTTGCTGTTTACTAGCATAGGTATTAAAGGCAAAAAAAATATAGTAGAGAGCCATAATACATCAAAGTCTGCTCAACTTGCAGATTTCTACTAAAATTTTTAAATAGTTGTATCATTACAGGAGGAGAGACAGAATTTTTGTGGAGCTGAGAGATGGAAGAAGTGTTATTTTACTTAGTTGCTTTGCTCTGCAATAGGGATTAATATGATAAGAGTCTTCAACTTCTGGCTGTCCTCTATGAGCGAGAAAGAAAGGAAGAGGATATATAGCATTTCTGTGCAGTTTTTTATGAGACCAGATACCTGGAGTTTTGTGCATTGTGGCTATAGGCAGATGGAGGGAGGCAGTAGGTTTGTAAATAATGCTGCACTGCCTCCTTTCTTTTTTTTTTCTCTTCCTCTTCTCCCTTGTCTTTCAGTGAGCAGTGCACTATAGTGACTTGTGGGTGTGATCTTAAATGGTAATATTTGTTTAGTTATTTTTTCAAGCTTGGCAGTTGATATAGTCATAAAACTGAAATGAAAAGGGATTTTTGCAAGTGCTTTTCTCTTTGCCAAACCTGAAACAGAATTTACAGCAAAGAGAAAAGCGGTTCATTAGCTTCAACAATGTTCTGTAAGTTAAATTGTGAAGGCGTGATGCAAACAGTGGTGCTTCAGTGTTCTTTTTGTTCTATTTTATTTATTGAAAGAAGAAGAAAACACAAAAACGCATTTATATTCTGAAGTGTTAATTCACCAAATGTTTCATTTTGTTACAGCCTACTTTTTAGTACCTTGGTGATTAATGTCATTTGATCCATAGTATATAAAATATGAAAATGATATTTCAGGTTTTGAAAGATTAAGTTTAGTAGGCTTGCTGTGTAATCTGTGACTTGATTCTGCCATGCTACAACGTGATGAAATAGTTGTCCTAAAACTGTGTGATGACATGGTCTTGGTCATTTCCTTCATTCAGCAGTTTGTCTTTACTAAGTGTCAGGTTATCACTTCAGACTATATGAAATAATCTTGGCTTGGATATATCTTGGAGTAGTGATTCTCATAAAATGGATAGGTTTCAGTTAACCTTGCAGAGAAAAGAGATAAATGAGAGATTTAGGTCATCTAGTCAATTAAGATAGTCCATGTATTATAATGAACTTTTTAAATGTCGGAGGATTTTATAGTTAGCCACTTAAATTTATATCTAGTTATATATTTTCTTTTTTCTAGAGGAAAAAAAAAACCAGTAACTTTGTATTGCAAATGAAGTCCTGAGAAGAGAAATAAAAATGCTTCTAGAGCAGTGAAATGTTAATAACTGTGCAATATCCCTTATACTTATCTATCTCTTACTGCTTAAATTGTAAGCCTAACAGTTTTACTTTTATGGGATATTCTGTCCTTTTCTTGAGCTTTTAATTTGAAAGAGATAGATAAAGAAATGTAATTTGTACACATGACTGTGAGAGAGGATGCCCATCTGCAGAGTGGAAGGTTTTTAAATGAAAATTTGGTGACAATCCTCTTGGAGCTGGTTGTTTGGTTTATTGATTAAGTAATTAGGATAATCTTTTAATGGCACTTTATTACCAACTCTTGTGTTCAAACTATGTTTAGAACCTGCAAAATCATCTAAGAGTTTGGAAAGGAGAAGAAAGTATGTTTATGGCTTCTCTATCATAGTGTTTAGAATACATGTGTATCCGCRTTTCATTGTGGATTAGCGCTGAAAGCACATGCATCTTCTTTAATGTCATTTTGTAGACTCAAGGGCATTATTCTTGAACGTCTTATGCTTACTGTAATTTATGAGTAGTGTTTGACATGTTAGACAAAGCACTTGAAAAATAAATTCTTGTATTATTGCTGTAGCTGTGAAATATATAGCTTAATCTTACTTTCTGTACTCTATATATGATAATTATAAGTATATTGATAACTTTTCTAGACCATCCTTCAATTAGGGAGTTATTATTTCCTATTCTGCTTACTAGTATTCTCAATATAGTTTTAAATCTTCAGAGTACAGAGTCTTCCACTGCTTTGCTGGTCTCATACATCTTCTTGTCAGGAAGATTTTCTAGATATGTAGCTTAATTATATCATAAGAATTTGTTTTATGATTTTAATGATAGGCACTCTTTCTTAAATAAAAATAAATAAAGTTTTATTCACATCAGCATCACATCTTCACTAAATTTGTATTTGCCTAAATTATGAGCAAGCTGTGGCCAAGTTTGTGTGACTTAACATCCCACACAGATGTCAGAATTATCTTGGAAAGGAAAATCAATGTTGCAGATTGAGTGGATCGTTTTGATTTCTCTGTTCCACTAGCATAACCAGAACATAAAGTAGGCTTTGTTAAATGTCTGCTTCCTGATGTGTTGTTCCTCCCACTTCAAGATGGTGATAAGTTTTGAAATAAACCCTGCACTAATTCTCAGTAGAGATGGAGGGAGGTTGGCAACAACTGTTTCTCTCCCCCCCCCCTCCAATTCACTTCAATTACAACAAAAAAATTACTAGAGTAGACATGAGTCAAGGAAAGGAAGTAGCTTTGCATTCGGTGACATGTTCTATGCCCTTTGAGGTTGTTCTTTCTCTTTGAGACTTGATATGAAAGTAGATTTATGGTACAGATTTTTTTTTTTTTGAATTGAGATTTGTTTTGCTTGCAATACCTGTCTTACTCTCAAAATTACAACAGTGAAGACTTCAGTCTGTTGGCTTCAGACATGCTAATAACTTGGTTCTCTTTGGAAACATGCTTTTCTTGGATCAGCAATTCTGTTTATCAGGCAAGAACCAGCAGATGTATTCTTCGTATGGATTTCAGTCTGACACTGGGCAGAAATGAACTCTTCTGTGCAGTACATAGGTAGAAATGAATTCTGAAGTTTTTAACAAACACAATCTGTGTTTTGAACCCCTAATTGTTACTGAGTTGTAGTGGGCCAAATGTGGGAAGATCAAAGACACAGAGAAGCAGATTTATATTCCTTATCACTCTCCAAAAGGAACAAGCAATACCACTACAATTGCAACCCCAGTTCCAATGGGTTTTTGTTTGTTTGTTTGTTTTTATTCTCTGCTAGGCTCAGACTTACGACCTGGGGGTATGAATGTGTAATTCATTTCTCCCGGGACTTTACAGGAATAAGTTGGTAACTTGCATGCTCCTCACTTTCAGGAAAATTGCCTATGCCCAAATGAACGTTTCGGTAAATGAACATGCCTTGTGGTGCATCGGATAAATAGAGCCCTCCTTGAGGGGATCAAAGTCTCTGTCACGTGTTCTGCTTTGCTTAATTACTGTTTCCTTGAGCAATTATTGTACTTTCCCTGGCCTTAGTAACACACATGGTGATAAACTATCTTTGCTGGTTAGCTATATACTTTCCTAGACCTGCTGTAGTATAATTCAGCCCAAACCATTTTGGACTGTACTGCCTAATTTGATTCTTTCCTTTTGACTGTCCCGGGTGGTGGAAGCTCCCAAGGGCTTGGAGCGTGGCTGAGCTTGTGTCCCCACGTCCCCATACTTGGGCTGCTGGTGCGAGCCAGTCTCCTTGCCTGTCCTCTTAAGCCATGCCTTGCACTCCTCTTGCTGGCCACTGGTGAAAAAATTGCCCAGTGTCTCTAAAGCATATATTTATTTAATGTCTTAACTTGATCCCCCTGTGTATAAACCCATACGATTAAATAGATCGCGTGTCAGGGTTGGTAATACCGATTAGTTGACTGAACTGGTGTGAATCTACAGTCAGCATGTAAGTAGTGCAGCTCTCCAGAGCTGATTTGAGAGAAGATGAGTTGTGTTTTTAACTGCAGCAGATTGAGTGGGACAGTAAGGTTTTTGTATCATTATAAAACTGTGTGAGATCATTCTTGCTGTATAATCTCTGTGGGGACAAGTCACAAGGCATTCTTACTTTCGTGCTAGCAGGATGCATTCGGTTGTGGTTCATGAGTCTAGATTGATGCTTTGATTAACCCCATTGATTAACTACATCGCTTAACAAACTGTGGTGACTTGTCCTCTGTTGGGCTTTTAGCAGATAGCTTTATCAGTGTAAAACACTTATTTATTTTTTCTCCCATGCTGAAGGCATAGTGTTTTTGCTGATAATGAATAGAAAGGACAGGCTGAAGAAAGCTGAATGTGAAATGTTTGCTTGAGGAGTACAGAGGGAAGACAGTGGACTGCAGCATTGAAACGTGAAGGAGCAAGTGAAAAAGGTGATTGTTAATGTAGTCTGAACCGCTTCTCTGGTAATCTACTGCAGCAATTTATTGCAGCACTTCAGTTCGACTTGTACTTCTCATAGCTTACTTYTGTTCAGAGTAACAATAAGTCTGTCTTGGACCTCAGAGACTGTGAGAGAGCTGTTTCAGGGAAAATATCCCTCTCGGCAACCTATGGGAAGAGAGGGGGTACCTATGGGCCGTGAGATAGGAGGGCGCTGTGCATAGCAGAGCAATTACAGAAATGTGGTGATACACCGTCCCTACGGGCCATGCTCCGTGGCCGGTTCCCACGCGTGCGCTCTGTGATGGTCTGGGTGTGAACCTCGTGGTGAACCTCGCAGCAGCTAACGCGTAGCAGCAGTCACCTGTGTCCACAGTGCACGTCATGAAATTAAATTGTGTCCATCCCTGCTTTATTTTGTATACTGTATTTAGACAATGTATAAAACTGAAGATCAAATAAAGGTCTTCCAAAACTGCGTGTATATTTGTGCATAGGAGACTTCTTTTTCTTGAGATATTAATTCTGAGGAAGTATGTAATCTATTCTTACTACTAACTAGCATCGCAAAAAAACCCAGCAACAAAAACAAACAAGAAACAACCTACAAAGAAAGATGTTTTGACCTATTTGTAGGAAAAGTTTATTATCCACACTTCTGTTTTAACCCGCCCTCTCATTCTTCCCCTAAAYATGTTTCAGTAGCTCCGTTTTAGTGGATTTGTTTTAGGAAGAGTATGGAGATCCTTGAATGCAGCGGCTTTTAACCAATCTAGACTTGCAGATAACTGCAGTAAGTTTAAGCCTGGTGACATTTTTCTTAGTTACTTTCCACAAAGCTGCTGTTCTCCAGTGAGAGGAAAATACAGAACGTGCACACTGCAGTCCTGCGTTCTGTTAGCAAGTATGTAGGGTCACTAAGGGAGGTGACTGCTCTTCAGAGGCTTGTGCTTGTTGTCAAACTTACCACAAACACGATGAATCCTGTAATGTGGAGACTGTCTTCCTTTCCCTAAAGAAAAGATGACAGATTTATGCAAAAAGCTTTCTTTAAAATCCCAAACAAACAAGCCCTGAACAAGGTCTCTTGTGAAGCCAGAACTAGGTTGAGGCATACTAAAATATGCCRTTTACTTTTCTCCTACCCTTACCTATCTGCTTATCAGAGACTGCAGAGATGTGACTTTGTAACTATGCGTAAGACCATATAATTTCCCTCTGCTTCTTTGAAGTTGTCTGATTKCAAGCCCCTTTATGCCACGCTGATCCATTAAAATATTTTGATGTGTGCTGTTTCTTTTACTACCATCAAGGGTTCTTACCGATCTGTGTCTCTTGTGCACTCAGACTGAGAGGGTAGAAAGCTGTGGCCAGTAGAACAAAAGCATACCGAATCTCATGATGATAGTGCAGGTGTTAGGGAGCTGCTGGAGAACACATCTTTTTAGCAGTTCAGTGGAAGATGGGCTTGACAACTAAAGTGCAGAGCCTTGCAGTGTACTTTTGGTTTCTTGTACTATACAGTATATTAGCCTATGTGCACACCTTATCTCTGTGCATTGTACATTGCCCGAGGAAACCCCAATCCTTAAATTTTTTGTGCAGCTCTTTTAATTCAAAAGCAGAACTTCTGAAAAGGGATGCCCCAGAGTGTGTGTTACTCTGCAGTAAACTAAGCACTTCTGCTCATGGGGGAGTTCAGCACTGTAATGAGCTGTGGAAAAAGGGTTGATGATTTATAGACTTCTGAAGGGAAAGGGAAAGCAGAGTCCTCCAAGAGCCTGATGACCAGGTCTCAATCTCAACGTTGCATCTAAAGTTACTCAGTACAATTAAAAACTACTTCTTTAAACTGGAACTAAGTTAGGTCATGCCAAGGTTTTCTACTCTCTTCCCSTCTAGTCTTCGTTCATTTATCAGTGAGTACAGGGAAATGATTATGAACCTCTGCATATAACCATATAATTTCCTCTACTGCTACTTAGGGAMAAAATAGGTGTTAGCATCCTGTTTGCATATATAACAGTTAACTGGACTTGGGTGGGTGGGGGGCCCAGAASTAGTCACCTCTGCACCTCCAAAATAAAATCAGCAACGTCACATTGGAAAATACTTACTATAAAGCTGATAAAGTTTATATGAGATGCAAATTAATTGCCCAGTTTTGGAAACTGTTGTCCAGCTATGGAAATAAAATTGGACGATCTCTGAGAGGGCTGTGACTGTCAGGAATACAATAGTAGCTGGGGCTGTGRGGAGACTGCTCAGTTCTTTGCTATGCCACGGGCATCCTGCAGGGCCTTGGTCAAATCCATTTGTCTCTTCAGACCTCAATTTGTCTGTGTGATGTGACATCCTATTTCACATGGGGATTGTAGGTGCATAAAACTGTGGTTGTAGAGGCTGGTACTGCAAAGTCTGTAGTAGTGTTCCAAGCATTAGCATTTTGTGTTATAACTGTATTATTATTGTAGGTGAATCCTGGTAGCTCAGTTGCATTCCAGAGGGAGCTGACTTGATCTTAGTATCCCTGCACATTGCTGTCTTGCTTGTTGCAGTCTAGTTATTTGTAAGTTAGAGATGATTAGAAAGCCATAGTACCTGTCTTGTGAGGAGAGTGTTGGAGTTCCCTTGCTGCTGTTAGGTTATTTACAATCCAGTAGTTGAATAGAAGTGAGTGAACTTAGCTCTGCTTAACCTAATGCTTGGTGCAGGCAAGTTGTTTTGGGGTTAAAAAAATACGTGGTATTTTTGTTCTTTATTTGGCACTTTGTACAGTGAATTTATGATGACAGTACAGTAGGAGTGAGCAGTAAAATTGAGGTGTTTCTGATAGTGTTTTACTCTGAGATGTTATTTTTTGTCATCAAAGGATGATTGCTAATTCTCATGATTCTTATTAAAGATGTAAATGGCTTTGATATARTGATATATGTGCAGTAGGCTAACAGGTGCAACTTGTAATTATAGTGCATAAATGATAGAGAGGAATTTGCTTTTTAACAGTGTTTATCAAACGTAAACTCTTAAAAGTCTTTATCAAGCAATAGGGTAGTGCTTGTGCACATAATAACAAATATAGTAAATGGACCACCTTTGGGGGACTTTATGAAGGAGATAAAGAGGGGACCGCACCTACTTGTCTTAGATGCTTCCTTCACAGGGGCTGCCTCTACTTTTTTGTTTGGTGGTTAGACTTAAGATATCTTTGTGTAGGACAAGATGCCAGTACTACGAACACAGACCACTGAAGTGATCTGTATAGGCAATAAGCTATTTGCGAAGGCAGGRCTAGAGTGTTTGATAACATGATGGTTTTAAGTTCTTACTCAAATGGCAATGATTAAATTGTAGATTTGTGGGAAAYGAACTCTCTTGGACACACGAATGTGATGGTGTCTCCATCACTGTGCATGCACTTCCATTTTGAATGTGCGGTGAGAGATGTACCATGAAACAGAACGTCACTGCGAGTGAGTGCTTGGATGCACTTTTCTTCTGTGTGTGTGTGCTGAAATGCATCTGGGCTGATGCGTTGCTGTTGGCCTTCAGTCTTTTCATAACTACTGATAAATAAAGAAACACTTAAGGAGCCTGTAATGACCAAGATGCCAGTATTGCATTTTCACCTCCAAAAACACACTTGACTGTTTAGATAGTTAGGAGATAATACTAGTAAAAAAATGTTTCTCTCTTATTTAAAGARCATCTGATGGAGAAAAAATAAAATGAGAAGGGAGAGATGGGTACTGTTGTGAAGTTTATGGAGTAGTCTGAAGCTGGGATAGGCAGGTTGCATGTGAGAGTAAACTAAATACTGRGGGGCAGGGAGGACAGAGAACTAGAACAGATTAGAGGAGAAGGGGGTAACAAATTAAATGCTTTTAAACTGCTAGTGTGTGGTACATTCTGGAGCTCTGCACACTTCTCAAGTCTTGCATCACCGTTTCTCCCTGCATTTTTATCAGTATTTTCTAAGAAAGTCGTCATCTTCCTTATTGTTGTTCATGGAGGTCGATCTGAAGTTTCTGTTTCTATAATTGCTATCATACTAATGACAAAATTTGTCATGCAGTTTCTAGATATGTGTAATATTAGTTTGTTTTGCCCAAATTCTTAATAACTTACAAACTACATTGAAACAACCTCTCAGTTATATAGTGAAGCAATTCAAAACTAGCAAATTCCAGAATTGAGCTTGCCTCTGCAAGGTTAATTAAGTCCTCTTGCAGCATCTAATGATACCATCTTTAATTACATGATCATATTAGTTTTTCCAAAGCTACTTGCTTCATTTCGTGCCCTAGCCAGACCTACTCCTTGAATGARTCAGAGTTGTGTAGTGAAGGAGACTCTTGCCTGAAGGAGTCTTCTGAATTGTTACGGAAATGGAAAGATTTGTGTTTGAGGGAGAGGGGCGATAAAGGGGGAGTTAGCTGGAAGTGGACAGGTGATCTAAAGAATAGGTCAGTTAAATGTTCGTTTGGATTATTAGATATGATATTAGGCAAATGACCTAAAGCAGGCTTTTTACAAATAGTTTCTAAGCCTATGTCTTGTTTTCTGCAAGATTTTTGGTAGAATTTCTGAGCTCTCAGRTGCAAGTCTTCAGAAACTGTACATTGAACATGTATTGCTGCCTATTTCAATAGGTCAATAATAATAAAAAATAGATCATAGGCCTGAACTTGGGTTTTCAAATCCACTTGCCACTTTGATCACTCTCTCTTTATATATGTGTGTGTATATATATATATATATATTTTATATATATATATATATATATAATTTTTTTTCTTCTTCCTATGCTGGAGCAGAAAGTATGAACTATACTCTTGCAAAGTAGTGTAGTACACTAATAGGCGCCTTCAAGTGAATGAGGAAATGAGCCACTCCATCCAGTGGAGCTTGAAACTGTAGGACCAGTGTAAGCATGGAAGAGAGAGGCAGGTAAGAAGGGTGGGGGCAGGGGATAGAGAGACTTTGATAACATGTTATAAGGAACTATTTCAGTCTCTAGACTTGACTGGCTTTCACAGAGCTGGGTCGGACTGTTTCTGCCCACTGCTCTTCAATGCATCTGGTTCCTGGTGGCTTGTTATCTAAGGAGCAGCTTGTCTGGAGTGCTGGCTTGGTTCTGCAAGTGGTGTTGCTCCAGCTGATAAACCTGCCAAGATTCCTGCTGGCTTCTGCTCCCAGGGAATATTTTATCTGCAAAAAGGATAAACTAGATCATCTTAATTGTACAGTGTAAGTGTTTAGGAAATGTGTGGTGTGCATCTTACGTGCTGTAAGAAGCAAGGGTTGGGGGGAAAAAGCATTAAGAATGTATTTCAGTATATTCTACATGCACAAGGGAGAATTAATTCTTTTTGCTTGYTTTCTTGCCTCAGAAATCTTAATATTTCTCTGTGTGGGGATTTTTAACTTTGTAGCCTGTAAATCTGTGGAAGTTTTGAAGATAGCACAAGTTGCTCTTACTTTTGAGGCGAGCTATATGTTTTGATGTGCAGATAGTTTCAAGAATATAAGCAAAGCTTACATGCAGAGCAGAGATAACCATSGCAGAGAGAAGATTTTTATCTTTTAAGATATATATGCTGAAGAATACTTAAAATATTGGCAGAGATGTACCTAATATATTGCCCTAAGGGCTTTAGCAACTCAGAATACAAAAATTACCTAATGTCTTGCTGAGTGTATGAATGTCCAGGGGCTTTGGGATCCTAATGAAGACTGGAGAATAAAAGAGTGTTTCAAAATGCAATCACTAATACAAATAAAAAACCTCCTGTGATGTATATGAGCTGTTCCTATCTGTAATGCATTTGTTGTCTTTCTAAATTTGTGCTGTGGCACAAAATTGAATTAAATTAAAAGCTTAGTTCGCAGAAAAGGAGAATAAAAATTTAAAGCTGTTGGAGAGACAGAAAAAGAGGGATTGTGTGCTCTTTTAGATATTGGTGCTTCAGAAGAAAAATATRCTTTCTTAAGCCGCTTATAAGTATCTGGAAGATAATTTTTGTTTCATTTTAACTTTCCCCTGCAGGTGTGCATCTGCTTTGATACCCAGATAGCTAGGATATTAAATAAGGAACAAAAAGAAAAATTCGATGTTTGTTTCAGTCTTATTCTCATGTTCCTTTAATATGACATCTCAATTTATTTGACTTTGGATATGTGAAAGTTTTCTCTTTTACATCCTCTGTTTTTGGTTAGTTTGGTATTGATACAGTGCATCCTTTTATCTGTATATGCTCCTCTACAGACAATTCAAAATGTTTATGGTATGCTTTCCTGACAGAAAACTTTTAAGTATTTGTAGTTATGTCTGTTGATGGAAATACTGTTTTAAAAATAATCTAGATAATAATCTGCACTTTGTTTACTTAACTGGTCTATGGAGCATTAGTTACTAAGCAACTCTGAAAAGAGGCAAGGTCAGAAGGCTAAAGCAACATAATATAAAACTAAAAATATAGTGAAGTATGCATAAAATGTTTACTGCAGAAGCTTCTATTGTCCATATTTATTTTGAGGAGCACCTTTGTTTCACCACTGATCTCAAAAGATCTGTTTGAGGATTAAAAACTATCATTATGATGAAAAGTTTGAGAAGATGGTCTCATATAACATGCTTTAAAAATTCCATCTTCAAGCTGAATTTGTTTTCTTTAACTGTTTTTTTTGTGTTATAATTTGATGTGCGTGCATACATATATATACATATATATATATACACACACACATATATATATAAATATATATACATGTTTTAACAGGTTTCTGCAGATACCAAAGCTCAAAACAGGATATCATCTCATTGTGATACTTGAACATCTGTAACAGACTACGAGATTTTCAAAAGAAATCAAGCATGGCCTAGTCAGCTTGACCTTTGGAGAACTTATGATGTCCTCAGGAACCAGTCTCAGCAAAAATCGGCAGGCTGTGAGCCTGCAGGGTGTTGACCCAGAAACATGTATGATAGTGTTTAGAACACACTGGGCACAGGTAATGTTAATCAGTTTTATTGTTTTGAAGTAGGTTACATTAATATGAATTTACTTAATTCTTTTGGAATAATGCTGAACTGCTCAAAAATGTGTGTTTATCATGCTGAATGCACTGAATGATATTGAAGCATTTAAAACAATAAGGTGGCTGACCTTTGAAATTGTGGTTAGGCTTTACTAATCACGCCTTAAACTCCAGATTCGCATCTGAAAAGGAAGTGGTATGGTATTATTTTGTATGGAAAGCATAGCTCTTACTGGCTTTCCTAGCAATTCCATGGGACTTGGGCCCTGTTGTCAACTTCTGTTCTTCCTTTCTTCGTGCTATGTAAGGCTTGCCTATCTTTTGTAAAGTATATTAGATGTATGGATGCAAAGCTGTATGTGATGTTGTATATTGTAGATAGATACAGATTTCAGGATGTGAACATTTCTTAGAATATGCTGAAATATGTCATAAGGGTTGTAATTTCTTTTAGGCAAAGATGTTTTGCTCTGAGCACGGTAATATAAGGTCTTATTTATTGCAGTAATGTGAATAACTAATGGTTTGTGTAGAACTATTGATTTCTGTGCTTCTACTTTTGCTGTTTCTGCTATTTTGAGAAATAAGCAGACGAGTGGTGCTGTTGTTGAGACATTTCCAGTGTTAGAAGAGCCGTCTGCCAAGAGCTGTCTTTTTTGACCTGACTGTAGTGGTGTATTAGTGGAGCCACTTTTCCTTTGTGTTTCTTTGGTGATCAGCCCTGAAAGAGCTAATGCAGTGTTTGTTTTATATGGACAGTGAGCTTCACTGATTGCGGAATAGAATTTAATCCAGGGGTATATGTCCAGGATGACAATTATTACTTGAGCATAAGTATTCTTTGAAGGTTCCAGAAGTGTGTGGGCATCAATGCCCRTTTAGTTTCATATATGATGTGGTGAGGAGCCTTGATTTCAGATTTCTGTGCTGTGACAGAGAGAAATTTGTTTCAGAAAAAGTTCTAGAAGGCTAAGGGAACCTAGTTTGTTCTACTGTTTTCAACAGTAGGAGAATGGCAAATTCAGATGCTTGTAAAAATGAATGAAAGCATTACATTTTGGCCTCAAACACATGCCAAATGTGAAACTTTAAATTTAGAGTGTTTCACTTTGTCTAAAAGTGAAAGCATGGAAGAGATTGGGCTTTTTCATGTTAATAATTGTGATTTTTTTTCTTATATAGGTAGAACCATATTTTTAAACATGTGCTCAAATGATAGATATACATTCGTTTCTCTTTAGGTTCTGAAAATCTTAGAKAAGCATGATCCTTTAAAAAACACTCAGGCAAAGTATGGGGCAATTCCACCTGATGAGGCCAGCACTGTTCAGAATTATGTAGAGCATATGCTTTTCCTGTTAATTGAGGAGCAAGCAAAGGATGCCTCAATGGGGCCCATCCTGGAGTTTGTGGTTTCAGAAAACATCATGGAAAAGCTCTTTCTTTGGAGCCTACGGCGAGAGTTCACTGATGATACGAAAATTGAGCAGCTCAAGATGTATGAAATACTGGTTACCCAGTCTCATCAGCCTTTGCTGCATCACAAGCCCATCTTGAAGCCTTTGATGATGTTGCTGAGCTCCTGCTCAGGGAATGCTACACCAGCAGTGGAGGCRGAGTTGGTTGTCCTCCTGAACCAGCTCTGCTCTATAATAGCCAAAGATGCCTCCATTTTAGAACTGTTTTTCCACACCAGTGAGGAYCAGGGAGCTGCCAATTTCCTCATTTTTTCCCTCCTGATTCCYTTTATCCATCGAGAAGGAACAGTAGGCCAGCAGGCCCGTGATGCACTGCTCTTCATAATGTCTCTGTCTGCAGAAAACAATGTTGTTGCAAACCACATAGCAGAAAACACCTACTTTTGCCCGGTAAGTTGTTATTTTGTTCAGTCTTAAATTTTAAACTGTTCCCTGTATTTTTCCTCCTCTTCTGTCCTTTTTTGGGTAAAGATGTATTATGTCATATTTAAGTATTAATAATATTAATATATTAATTAACATAAATTAATATATTGCTACTAGTACCTATTTCACAAGTTTTAAGGTTGTTTGAGCCAGCCCTACTGCAAAAATTCATCTTTTCCTCCAGCTAGTCTTTGGCTACCTGTTTCCATACCAGTTCCCTTCACTCCTTTGTGCTAGCACAAGTGTTTTTACAGTCACACAGTGAGTTGAATTGGAAAACTGATGGAATTGAAAATAAAACTAGGAAAAAATCTGATAAGGCCTGATGAGGCCTCTGTCAGAGCAAGGAGTGAAGGTAGTTGAGAGATAGGAACAAGGTGTTCTTGGACTGGTATTTCTGGTGACAGTGCTAGCTTGGGCTGGTTATGCTCACCACACTGTAATGTCAGACAAACAATCAGTAAGAGTGGAAATAGGGTCAGTGTTATAAAAACAYAGTGTTCTTGCAAGATAAAGAGCAGACATTCTTTGGCACAGAATTGAATATTTCTGTTGCTGTCTCAGGCATACCACTACCTTGGTATGTTTGTGGTCTGTTATTAAACTTGAGAGTAGAGCGTCACGTTGTTGAATCTGAAAGCATGCTCTGTATCACCGTTTGAACAAATCAGTCTTACAACGTGAACAGAAAACTTGCTGTTAAACAAATAAAGAATCTAATTTAACAAAGCAAGCTGTCCTATTGCAGTTCTAAAGCTAAAGCAGGATGGACGTGACAACACCTACCTCTGCATTTTCCTGCTTTTGTGTGCCTCATGGCAAAASTCAGTCTGGGATTTTCAGTGGATGGTTTCAAAACCAAGTATCATGCCGTAGAAAAGCTGCTCTAATGTGCCAGGACTGATTCTTTTATCTTCTATGTGGCAACGTTTTAGTATAATAAATGCCAGAAAAAAATGTAGTGGAGAGTTGTTAAAGCAAAGAGCTTCAGAGCRGAGAACGCTAGATGCCTACCCTTAAGCAGCTAATCCAGCTCTAGGTGTCCAACTTCACCGTCAGCTTGCTGTCCTTTGAATGGTAGGTCAGAGCCATGTTGGAGTCTGGAGGTGACCTTAAAGCTCCAAAACCATGCTTCTGAACCATTTCCTTTGCTATTGTAAATACTGCATCATAAACGGCAAATTTCTTGTGCTGAGAGCCTCCAGTTGACCTTGTTTAATAGATGCTGCTGAAGAGTACTGAACTTGGTTCTTAAATTGTCCCAGAGACATACACCATTATTAGATCTATGCTATAACTTCCATGATTACATCTTCCAATTAATTAAAAGAAAAAAAAAAGGCTTTTTACACTGAAGATAAAAGCCAGCTATATTAACCTTCGAACAGCAGGGAGCCACGATTGACAATCATTCTAATTAGGAAAGCTTCCTGTCAAAATGTGCTAAAATCAGACTTTTCTGAACAGTAATGAGACTGGCCTAAGTCTGTAATAAAATTTTAATGCAGTGCCCTAGAATTAGCTCACTAGCACAAAATCTTTTTTGAATTTGAGCATGACAAGCCGAGGGACTAGGTTTTGTTACAGTGCAGGACTCGATGGGTGTCAGTGCCTTTGTTGTGTATTGCTCGGTCAGAGGAGCTGGGGTCACGTCCATGCCTCAAAGCAGCTAGTGCAGTCCTCTGCTGCCCTGTGTGGTGTTTGTGAGATGCAGTTGCTTGTAAAAGCAGATAAGCTTATAGGGTTGACATGGGAAATGTCAGAACAAGTCTAAAAGGGCACTGTTCAGGGGAAAACAAAAAATACAGCCAACCTGCTATGCCCCCTCCCACACACCCCCGGCACGCTGTCATTCATTTCCCTCCCCCCTAAGATTTTTATCATGGATGATTGTCTTTTTACTGATGAAAATTCCATAAAGCAATCCGTATACATGGATTATTTTGTATGCCTAGTTACAGAATGCAAAGAATGTGTATTAAATATTCTGTTAGTAATTTCAAGTGGTAGTCCTGTTTATACCATAACTTCTTAAAACAAAATCAGATGATGTTGTCTAAATAAATAGAGGAAATTACTTCCAATTAATACTGTTTCTGTGTGCCTTAGAAACATAATTTCATAAAGAGCAATTTGTGAAACTGGTAAAAAGATTGTACTCATTGCAAAAATAAGTGGGTTTTTTTTTAACTTCACACATCTAAATAGCTACATCTATCACTTCTTTCTTCAGTAAGTCAGACAAACTAAAGAATTCTTCCTTTCAGGACACTGACTGATTACAAGTTCCTCGCTCCTTTTAGTGGAGAGTAGTGTGTTTTTCTCAAGGTTGGTTTCATGTGTTCAAGAACTAGTGTATTGAGAGAAAAATGGATAGTACACAGCTCTGAAATCAGATCACTTTGCTTGCTGAGAAGTTACATATGAGTTTATGAAGAGAATTGAATTTTAAGCAGACAATGGAAAATCAGAAGTGTATTAATTAGCAGATTGCAACACAGAAGAAACTTAAGTTCTCTGTTCAGAACTTGTTCCTTCCTATAAAGGTCTTAAGCCAGGATTTGTGAATATAAGTTGGAGTTGTTACAGCTAAGTAGTTTTATAAGTCTGTTGAGATCTTTCTAACTTTCTACTTGGAGCTATTCTGACTTGAAGAAAAAAATATGCAAATAATGCCTTGAGCAATAGCTTTAGCTTCTTAGTTTTTTAACAAACTAGCTGGATATCTTTCTTTATAGTATATATATATATAAAAAAAAGGTAGGTCAACATACCAAATCAGTAACTTTCCCACAGTTATTTCTTTTCCACCGTATTTGGCTTAATTGTGCATACCAGAAGAAATCCTTCTTCAAAGCTGAATGGTTTAGGAATCAAAAGCATTCAGAAAGACAGCCTTTGTCCCGGTTGGTGGCTTAGCAGTTGTAACTGGTCACACTTGCATATAATCAAGACATGAATCCCCTTCCATGAACTTTAGGTCTTTGACCTGTACATTGTCAAGCCTTTGCTTTCTAGTAGATAAAACAGTTGTGTTTCATCTGGGCTGTGACTGTTTAGCCCTGTAGATGTAAAATAGTCATTTGCAGAAAGAGGGAGAATTCTTACAAATCTGTTGAATGGATCTTAATGACCAAATTAAAGTAAGGATCATTTAAAAAAGCATCCTGAAATCATATAAAATCATGTCAGAAGGATAAGAGTTGTAAGTAATATAGAAAATTTCCAGCTTCACATAACTTTAAATAACAATTTATTCTGAAACTAACAGTACCTTAGAAATACTCATTAACATTAAAAAAAATTTGGGGGGGAAATACACTTTTAAATTGTAACTAAAAATACAGTTTCATGTTTGCATGACACATTCAACTTAAAGATTTCTAACCCTTAGGATCACTAGAAATAATGTCTATACAGTAATTTATTTCAGACTTTTTAATTTCTTTCCTTCCTCCTTCCAAATAAATAAGGAAGGGGAATGTGAAACTTTGCTGATGGGATGCTTCCCCCTCTATTTCTGTTTTTTCGTATTTCTTAGAGAAATCCCTTCGTATAGGCATGTGTAAGTAGTAACATTCAAACCACCAATGAGACAAAATTTAAAATACAACAATTCTTCTGGAAAGGACTGAAGGAAAACATACAATTATTTTACTAGTGTTTAAAAAAATGTAATTTTGGAAAAAGAGTATATGGTGACCTGCTTTTCCCCCTTGCTTTCTCCTCAATGGCAGCTCCTAGAAGAAGGATATTATACTTTTAAAAGACTGATTCCCTTCTATTATACGACCCTTTCAAAAGGAAACAAAATCAATGATAGCACTGTCTTATTCTACTGAAACTAGTAAGAGAAATGATTTGTTGTGCAGCATTACTCATCCAGCAGATGGGCAGGAGAGTGGGAAAGTTAACTTATTTCCCTTCTATTTTTGAATACAGGTGCTAGCAACAGGACTCAGTGGCCTCTATTCATCTTTACCTACAAAGCTGGAAGAAAACGGAGATGAGTGGCACTGCCTACTGAAAGATGACTGGCTCTTGTCCCCAGCCCTTGTCCAGTTCATGAATTCCCTCGAGTTTTGCAATGCTGTGGTACAGGTAATGGAGCACAGTTGGCCTGCCCTTTGGAAGCAGTAGTTTTATATATTCTGCAAAGCCTATGAATTACAGAATTTGTTTACTTTTATGAACAGTTTGGACTTTAAGCTACACTAATATAAGTTGTTTATAAATGCTTTGTCCTGTTTGTCCTGGTTGTAAGGATGAATTAATATGTTCTTGTTTTTTAGGTGACAAATACTTCTAATGAATGCAGTATAAACTGCAACTTCTTAATGTTCATCACGTAATTGGGAGTGATTTTTTTTTTTTTGTTTTCCAAAGAAAAAATAATGTTTATTGCATTTTAATACCACTGCAGATATTAAAAGTTAATTGAATGCCTTTCCATGCAGAAAAAAAGTAGGCTTATCTGTTTGAGCACTGAAGAACATTCTGCCTTTATTTTTACTTCTTACTTTGTTTCGTTTTCTGGATTTGATCCTTTACTATTTTTTTGTCTCTAGTCTAAAAACTAAAATGAGATTTTGTATTTTTTGCATAGTTTTTTAAGGCTAGAGAACTGTACAGAACCTTTGTGTAGCATATATGTTTTTAAAACGTATAATACAAATTCTGCAGGATCTGGATTTGTGTGTTACTTGAAGAAATGAGCTGAATAGGATTGAAAAATTAGTGACATTGACTGTTAAATAAAAGATATGTTTTAGTGAGACCTGTATGAAAAATACAATAAAGCAGCAGATTGACTATATCACTTGAAAGCATTGAACAAGTGAAACTAATAGTAGCTTTCATCCTTTAAATGCAATATACAAGATTCTTAATGTGCATGATTACACATGAAGAGAAGACTATTCATTTTTGTGTCTAAGTGAGCACCTTCAAAAAGAGATCTATACTTGCAGGAGGTTGTATTTGATACCATTTTAAATTAATGTAAAGGATGTTGTAGACAAAGGAGAGCATATAATTATAAAACTATTTTTCAAATAAACTCAAAGTGGGTAAGAATCTGTAGTTGACACACACGACGAGTATTCTTTTGAGTGCTGCTCGATTCTGTCTTTATAGTCTTCCCTTTGCAAAGTGCAGAAGAAAGCTCAGTTACTGCAGGATGTAAACAGTGATTCAGGAGTTTTGGCAGTGTGTATGTTTTTTGTGTTGTGACATGTTCTGTGCTAACCCAAAAACTTTGACCAGAGGCTGAAAAGGGGCAGGAGAGCCAGGACCTCTTGCCCGTGCTACTTTTTTCCTTTTTCTATGGATCACAGCATGAGGAAAGGTAACCCGTGTTCTTCTCCTTTCAAAAGTGGGGGTTACAAATAAAGGAGATCTGGGAAGAATTTCAGGTGGGAGAACGTATTTGTGATGACATGTAGGCTGTGACATTGCAGTTTCTATGTAAACATCAACTAGAATATATTAACTTAGAATATCTCTGAATGAAATTTCTTTTTTCTGTTACCAAATTACTTTTAAATATGTGAATTGGTAGTGTGCTTTCTCTGGTGAAAGCAAAATGAAAGTATCGTTATAAAAATAGATTTTTGGCTTCTAATAACAAGGAATTTTTCAAGTTCCTAACCAACCCACTGAATGAGTGATGCTAGATTTTTGTTGTTGTTGTTGTTGTTTCTGGTTTTGGAGGACAGGCATGTTAAGGGCATGTTCTTAGCCTGTAGCTACTCTTCAACTGTAGGAAAACTGCTATTCTGCTTTTTTCTTGTTGGAAGACCATAAGTTAAGGATGGCAAATCCACCTTCAGATAACCCTGACAAGGTTGCAGGAGCTAACATTAGAATCTGTAGTTCTCTTTTGCTCCATGGATGCAGGCGCTACGCTGTCCATCCGTTCGTCTTTGTCAGCGTTTGGGAAGATTGAAAAGCCCTTTTCTCTAATATTGGCAGTGTTACTGTAATTAAACGTAGTTTGTGTATTTATTTGAAAAAGGAAAAATCTTTTAAGAACCTGAATCTGACCAAATGGTGGTGAGAGGGACAAAGTCTGTACATCTTGTTAATACGAGGAAGGCTTTTAGTATTGTGTATTAATAGTCAGTATCTTTTCTTGTTTTAAATCGTATTGGAACTGTTCTGTTTCTCTGTCTTCTTCCCCCTTAGGTAGCACATCCTTTGATACGTAACCAGCTTGTGAATTACATTTACAATGGATTTTTGGTGCCAGTAATGGCTCCTGCACTCCATAAGGTCAGTGGTGTATGTAAGCACTACCCAAATAAAAAACAGACAAAAGAAACATGGATGACCTCCGTGTAAAGATACTATTAGATGCATTGCTGGTGGTGAGTTCAATGTAATTGAGTAAATTTCTAGACTGCCTTTTACACTGATGTATCTGTTCTTCCTGTTTACACTTTATAGATTGTTAAGCATGATTTGGTGTTTTTGTTTAAAATGTTTAAAATTCTAGAATGAAGTGAAGAACTAGAACCTTTTTTTGTCCTAAGTTTAAATACCGGCAAAAAGCAATGACCTTTTAAACAAAATTTCATCATGATAGACATGTTTCCATGAAGATTTTTTTCAAGTGACCTTTTTCCAAAGGAAAAAATTTGGTCAAGAAATATTCCACTAGTTTTAGTATTCTGTGTTTTCATATTATAGTTAGTGAATTATTTTCCAAAAGGTAGAGAAGAAATGAAGTTTAGTATCAATTTGCTAATGTATTGATGTATTAAGAAGCAGTTTATGTTGCCTGGGGGAAATTTGCTTTGAGTTTTAGGGGTTATCATTTCCAAAATATTTCACTGATTTTAGTGAATTCCTTTTTTTTTT
>NW_028186512.1:292952-296538 GCF_003343005.1 Rhea americana | reverse complement strand
CTACAAGAAACTGCAATACTTGGAAATGTAGAACATCTCAATGAACAGTCTTTGTAGTCCTGAAAAGAAAATCTTGTTTGAGGAGTAAAAATAGGAATTAGTGGGAATAAAAATAAAGAATTGTTTTGATCTCCCCCCAAACCAGCTAGGATAAGATTAATAAATTGCTTCAAAGGTCTGCTGATTTTTTTTTTACTAAGCATACCAAACAGAAAGCAGTGCATCAGTTTCATTTCTGAGACATTAGTGAAACTTTATACTCTGCTTTTTAGTCTAGGACTTGTCTAGGCAATGCACATAGTTCTTAGCGGTAAGTAAGTACTTACTGGAAAAACAAGCAGTATAGAATCTCTGTCATTGATGAGGCAGACCTTGAACATTTGAGAACTTGTTGAGGTCTGAAATAAATTTGRCTGTGATTCAGAACAAGGTTGTAATCTGTCATTGAAATAGTGCTCTGTCTAAGATGTGGGAAGATGAACAATTAATATAGATTTAATTATAGTGTGAACCTGAACTGCTTTATATTCTCATTGTAACTGGCCATGGGATAGTACAATAACTATTTAATCTTATTTACTTATTTTAACGGGACAAGACTGTGAAGATGGACTGATGATGTACTGTGAATTTACACCCTTTTTACCTGGCAGTAGCTTTTTCTAATCCTTTATCTTGATTTAATCTCTTATCAAGACAGGGAACTGAAATCTGAAGTAGAAAAGTAACCAGCTTTAGGTCAAGAAGGGAGATGTCAAAATGTAGTTGTGGGATTCTGTTCTAAGTGGATACTGTTTTTTCTAAAGTACTCAAGACAAAATCTAGTTGTTTTCAGATACTAACATTCAGCTGAACGCTCCCATTGGTTATTAATTATGCTAACCACCTATTGGCTTAGTTATTTTCCTGTTGAGGTTAATTGTATCATATAAAGTATGGTAGTCTAATCTTTCTTTTCATATGATGGAAATTTTGTTGAACTTCGTTGTTATACTCTGAAATTGGATGAAATTCTACTTCTTTTGAAAACAGAGGTATTGACTGCTAACATACATGAGCTTCAAGCCCAGATCCTTTCTGAGCCCTTACATTCAGTTGGTTCGCTGTTCTTCTAGTAATGAACATTTCCTTGCTTAATAGCATAACTTCTGCTTTTTTCTCTTTAAAAATTAACTACTTCATATATACTCCAGTTTTAATGGAGAAAGATAGATTGCACCATCTAGTGGATCTGATAAAAGGTTCTCACGCATGTGAGACCAAAACTCCATGGCAAAAGGAAGCAAGTAAATAGAGGCATATATGAGTTCTTCAGTCTTTCTGTGCTATGCCCCACATTAGTTTAACAGAAAATAAATATTTTGGATTCTTGTTTTGGGACAGATGTGTCTGGGCTAAGACAGGTAATTATGTTGTATCAGCTCTTTCATGCATGATAAACATTTCTAGTTGACAATGAGTTGACGAATAAACTTCGCAAAACGTATCACCCTTTCAGGGACTTAATTTTTGTAATTAACTTGACTTTCCCCATAGTAAAGGAAAGAAACATTTATGAAAGGCCAAAATGAGCAAAATCCCAGACGTGCACGATGGCGTTTTTAACACAAAAGTTGCAGTTTTCTTTCATTGTTCACGATACTAAATGCATCTTGATAATTATTCATTTTAACTCTTGATGAAATTGGTTTTGTATCCTAAAGTCTATTTGTGACTGAAGATTTTATTTTTTACCCAGTCATTTATCACTTTGGGTTAGGAAGGCAGATCTGTGAAAAATTTAAAAAGAAGTGAGAGGACGTGACTATTATGGGCATGTCTTTCTAACCTGCTTAGGTACATCTTATTTGTAGAGTTTAATTACTGGAATATCCAAAGGTATAGACAGCTGCTTCTGATAACTCTTTGTAAATATTTATCTGTTAAATCAAAACCTAGATGGAATCTATAAGAAAGGACGGCAGTCCAAACTTAATGTGGGATTCAGGCCTTGAGGTGCCACAGCCAGGGTGGTACCCATGGTTCTAGTTTGATGCTGAATTTGGGAAGGAGGTGAGCTTCTGGCTCTGCTCTTGAGTGGATGAATAATGGGTTGGCATACTACTTCAGGTCAGTGTGCTCTGCGTTCTGTTCTATTTTTCCTTCAAGGAATAGATGTTTGAGGGCTTTCCAGTGAGATGAAGATTTGCATTTGTTATTTTTGCAAAGACAACGGTAGTCAAGAATGCAGATACGTCTAGGAAAGAAATCTTCAAGCTTTTGAGATTGCAGTGGGATATAATTTGATTTCAGGGGAAACAAAATCAAAAAAAGTAAATCATTGGACTATCAAACAACTTTTGATGAAAGTAGCTTGCTTTTCAGAACTTCAGTGTGTTATTCTCAGCCTTGAGTTGTGTATGTGCATGATCTTGAAATGTCTGTAACATTTATGGACCTATGTGGTAAGCATAATCTTTTTAAACTTTTGTAGGTTTTATCCATATACATAGTGTATATGGTTCATTTTGCGAATGAAACAAGTACCAGAGTGTTGAGGATAGGGGTGTGTTCCTGTGAATGAATTGGGGAGCAAGAGACCAAAATATTTTGCTTGGTGTCATTTTATGGCTTTATTCAGCTCAGGAAGCTGGCAGTGGTTGGAAAAAAATTAACTAGCTTAAGTTTTTTCCAGTTAAAGAACTTCCAGATTAATTGAATGGACTGGCTAGCTAGCTTGAAGTGACCTGATTTTTACAGGGAATGCTGTATGAAGACTGTTTAGGTAACTTATTAACTGTAGTGTACTTCAAAAATACAGATGTTCTTTAAGTTTAGAACTTCATTTTTCAAAGATAACTATTCTAAATATTGTATGTTCTTGTAGCCTGATTTATACCCGGTCTGTACTTCCCTTTTTTCACTTTATGTGGGTTGTCCCATCTATCTACCTAATGAAAAGCTGACAAAAATTTTCATATGTTGCACATTGCTGAATGGGTCAGCACAGCCCAGATCTGTAGTGTTACTAGGAACATGCATTAAAGGCTGCAGTGAATAGCTCTTTCTAATCCTTTGTTTGGATGTGCTTTTTAGAAGAGTGTTACCTCTCTTGACTTCTGACATCTGAGTTTTTTGAGAAATTGAAACAAGTAATTCACTGACCTAGTCCAGCAGGGTTTGTCCAGTTGTGTTTTATGCATGTTAACAACATCTGCATATCTGTATAGACTCAGATAAAATCAGAAAAAGTCAAATACTTTGTCGCATTAAAATAGAGAGACAAAGAAAAGGTTAATTTGATGGTTTTCTTTTTGTAGTAAAATGCTATGATTTAGACTTTGCCTAAGCTGTCTTTTCTTAAATCTCAGGCATATATACTAGAAACAATAAAATTGAGATAATGTGGCAGAATCCTTTATATGTCAATTGCAACTTGAAATTATGCAATTCTGGCATGTATATTTTTCCTGAGGTTGTGGTACTTAAGTAAAAAAATTTTGACACAAGGTATAATTCTGCTTAGCAACAGAGCCATTCTTCCTTCATTTTCAAAACTATTTTTTTAGCGTGCACCCCCCCCAAAAAAAAAAAAAAAAAAAAAAAA
>NW_028186512.1:153880-292941 GCF_003343005.1 Rhea americana | reverse complement strand
TGGGGCCAAATCTTATAATGGCATGGGTAAGCAAATGGAGCTAATTTTGTCTTCAGTTAAAATCTAGTTGAAATCCCTGGGTGATTTTGGAGTAATCCTGTTGAAGTGTAAGGACACTTTCTGGTTCTGCTAGAGGCTATGTTGCCTATTTTTTAAGAGTCTTTATTTATTTGATAGTGGAAAATGTTTATTTACCATATTGTTCTAGACACTTAAGCATTGTTTTAGAAATCTGGTCAGTGAAATCCTCTTCAGGACGTCTTTAATAAGCATTTTTTTTTGAAATCAAAACCACGTGCTAGTTAGTTAAGAGCTACATTGTGATATGTATTATATATATGTCACTTTGAGACAATTAAGATTGGTTATATACATCTTTTTTCTATAAGCTCATCTGATTTAATTCAAATATTCAGATATTCAGAGAATTTGGGTGGAAAAGAGAGCTATTCTTGATATTTTAAGCATTTATGCAATTTTCGTATTTTCAATGTATTGAAGACTGTACTGAGAAAAATTGGCAAATTATATGCTAAAAGCAAATTTTTAATTTCTTAACATTTACTGCTACAGAACATGGCACCTAAGTGCTAGTTTTAATATAGTTATTGCTGAAGAAGCTGGCAGATGTCATTGTTAGGCCACTCTCAATCACCTTTGAAAGGTCATGGAGATCTGGAGAGGTGCCTGAAGACTGGAAGAAAGCCAATGTCACTCCAGTCTTCAAAAAAGGGCAAGAAGGAGGACCCAGGCAACTACAGGCCGGTCAGTCTTACCGCTGTCCCTGGAAGGGTGATGGAGCAGCTCATCCTGGACACCATCTCCAAGCTTATGAAGGATAAGAAGGTGATCAAGAGTAGTCAGCATGGCTTCATCAAGAGGAAATTGTACCTAACCAACCTGATAGCCTTCTAGGATGGAGTGGTTGGCTGGTTAGATAAAGAGAGAGTGGTGGACGTTGTCTACCTTGACTTCAGCAAGGCTTTTGATGCTGTCTGCCATAACGTCCTCTTCGGCAAGCTGAGGAAGTGTGGGCTAGATGAGTGGACAATGAGGTGGATTGAGAACTGGCTGAAAGGCAGAGCTCAGAGGGTCGTCATCAGTGGCGTGGAGTCTAGTTGGAGGCGTGTAGCTAGTGGTGTTCCCCAGGGCTCAGTCCTGGGACAGTCTTATTCAACTTCTTCATCAATGACCTGGATGAAGGGACAGAGTGCCTCCTCAGCACTGGCAGCAGTGGATGCACAGAAGGCTGTGCTGCCATTCAGAGAGACCTGGACAGACTAGAGAGTTGGGCAGAGAGGAACCTCATGAGGTTCAACAAGGGCAAGTGCAGRRTCCTGCACCTGGGGWGGAATAACCCTGTGCASCAGTACAGGTTGGGGGCTGACCTGCTGGAAAGAAGGTGTGTGGAGAAGGACCTGGGAGTCCTAGAGGACAAGTTGACCGTGAGTCAGCAATGTGTCCTTGTGGCCAAGATGACTAATGGTCTCCTGGGGTGCATTAGGCAGAACATTGCCAGCAGGTTGAGGGAGGTGGTGCTTCCCCTCTACTCAGGCCTGGTGAGGCTGCATCTGGAGTGCTGGGTCCAGTTCTGAGCTCTCCAATACAAGAGAGACATGGAGCTCCTGGAGAGAGTCCAGTGTAGGGCTRCAAAGAAGATTAGGGGACTGGAACATCTGTTAGATGAAGAAAGGCTGCAAGAGCTGGAACTGTTCAGCTTGGAGAAGAGAAGGGAAGACTGAGAGGGGTTTTACCAATGTGTATAAGTATCTGAAGGGAGGGTGTAGAGGGGATGGGGCCAGACTTTTCAGTGGTGCCCAGCGATAGGATGAGAGGCAATGGGCACAAACTGAAACACAGGAAGTTCTGTCTAAATGTGAGGAAAAACTTCTTTACTGTGAGAGTGACAGAGCACTGGAAGAGGTTGCCTGGAGAGATTGTGGAGTCCCCTTCCTTGGACGTTATTCAAAAGCTGTCTGGTCAGAGTCCTGGAAAACATACTGTGGGTAACACTGCTTGAGCAAAGGGATTGGACTGGATGATCCTCTTCTAACCTCAGCCCTTCTGTGATTCTGCTTGAAAGGTTTGTTTTAATCCAAATAATGGAAAACTTTTTTTTAGCATACATAGTTGCTCATGGCCAAGTGAACAGAACTGCTTTGTGGAAGCACTGGCATGATCCCGTGAAATAGGCTCTGTCAGATGGGGCTCGGTTACATTGCACACTAACCCATCTAAATGAAAACCATCAACATGGTATGCTACTGTGATAATTTGTTAATACTTATTTGCTGATTACACAGCTCAGCTAGAGGGAAATGACCTGTGAATTATACTATACAGATTAGAAAATAGTTTGCTGTAACACCCCTATGTCTTAAATGCATCTTTATAAATAGCCTAAAAGAATGTCAGGTTCTATTTAGAAATAATGCTGTCTTTTGCTTTACTGAAAAACATTTGGACAGCTGATGTTAAAAGGTGTAAAACGAATGTTACTGGAAAACTTAGAATAGATTTATGCTTTGGAGAAGCCCATCAATATTTGCAAAACCTAATTTTGCTATAGAATGGATGTGTTAAAAATGCCATTCACCTTTTGCGTAAACAGCTGTAGTTCTGATGATAAACTGCTATAAAATGAAGCAGTGCATAAACTTACACTGCTGGAGGTTGAAGCAGTTCTGGTTTCTGCACCCTCTGTGCAAACCTCCTCCTTTATCCTTGAAGCCACTTCTTCCTCACCCCTCCTTTGCCAGCACAAACGTTCCTGCAGGGGACTGATTGAGGTTAAAATTATTTGCTGGGTAGCTTTAAGCTGGATCAGTTCCCTGAGCCAATTCACTGTGCAGTGAAGTGAAGCATGAACACTTCTGCCAGGGCAAACAGGGAGCAAGAAGTTGAAAATGAATAGAAAGGAGAAAGGGGTGAGGATGGATACATCTTTTATCAGTGGATTGGGCTTATTCAGGTTGAAACTGCTCTTGGATCTAGAAAGTAAGTTCTAGTCAGAGCATTCATGGATTTCTTCATAGGCAATATGAAATCCTTTTTCCCAGAAATCCCAGAAAGATGTGAAGGAAGGGAGGAATCATGATAGGCATATTTCAGTAAAAGGGCAAGAAGTTGTAAATTAGAAAGTATATTGTGTGGATCCCAAGGGAAAATAGCCAGTAATAAAGAAGCAGTGCAATTGGTCTAACGCAATGAGTGTAATACACTAAACTGACTCTCGCCATGACAGTAATTTCTGGCTCTTTGCTATTACTTGGCACAGTGACTTGTGAAAACGGGATCTCTTCACAGTGTTCTGCCTCACCACCTAGTCAGTCATCAGAGGCAGGAAAAGATTTGCTAAAACTTATTCCATAATTAGAAAGGAGTATTAGAATGCTAAATGTGGCTTTTTGTTTTCAGTAATCTCTAGTCAGATAGCTGTCTGGCTATGAAGACTCTCAGTCCCTTTTATAGAGGACTGCGTCTTTAAAAAGATCTGTAACAACTGGTTGTTGTAAAGAAACATATGTGGATGAGTTTTTTAAAGGAAAATCTTTAGATATACACTTGAATTATTTTAGTGATATCTTTAGATGAACATTTAAATATATACATACATTTTCAACAGTTCAAACAATTTTAATTGTTACAACTGTGGATAACAAAAATAGTGGTGGTAGAATGCTTATCTGATAAATGTAATGGATATAGATTTTTCTTTCATTTTTAACCCTGCAACTTTGTCATAAGATAAGAGACACTCCAGTCTTATCAATTCCTGAGTGGTTTTAATAGAAAGGAACTAAATCAAAGGATGCTGCTGGTGATTTTTTTTTTCCTCTCTTGTGGTAGCGATGGATTTTAATATTGCTGAAACACCTTTATGAAAAATGTATCTTGAAATTTACTGTTCAATGGAATACTTCTTTTAGAAAATGCCTGTGTCATAATTTTATTCATTTCCCTATGTTACAATGCTTTTCTTGATACCTGAATTATCAGAGCTGAAGAATTTTCAAATTAAGTGTGATATTTGTGGGTATGTGAAGGTTTGCATTTTTTTTCTTATTATCCTTTCAAAAATGTTACAGAGATTCAATTCTGAGGGCTACCTGAAGCTTACTTGCATAAATTATACTGAAGTCAATGTTTCCCTGAAATAATTTATTTTTTTGTAAGCTGCCTCAGAATTTGACTGTGGTGCACTTTGTCTACCTGGATATTAAATGTTTTGTTCTCTGGGAACATCTATTCTTTCGTTTTTTCACCTAAGTACCAATTTGGGTGTATTAAAAAGGATTTCCATACTTTCTCTAAATCTGTCTCACAAAGTATTAGCTTAAAGAGAGATGACCAGCAGGTAGCCTGAATGAAGCTTAATGCCTTGTTTTGATATGTGGTAGACATGATAGAAAACAGAAGTTCTCAATAAAAACTGCACAAATTGAATAAGTCTAACTTTCAGTACTCAATGTGTTTTATATAAAGTGATCTTTAGAACAGGTTTACACAGGTTTTTGCCAAGAGGTTTTTACCAAGGCTGGCTTTTGCTAATGTGGCTGATTCCTCCAAGGTCCTTTTTCTAGTTCATGGCAAGATACTGGATTTTTCTGGAACAGGTACATGTACCCCGTTGAGGAAAATGAAGATTAGTCTCATAGAGCTAAAATTAGCCTTTTCTAATACTTATCTTAGTGTCTGAAGTCTTTAGAGGTTACACTTACTGTCAGAAATAATAAAAAAGGAGAAGCACATAAATGTCTGCTTGCCAGGTTAATGGATCTTTTTCCTGAACTGTACATGTGGCTTTTGTTTCAGGTGCAGAAGAGCAATATTTTTGTCTTGGTTTATTCTTGTTAGAAAGTGGAGGAGTCACCTCTGTGCTGGTTCTCAGCTGCAAGTTGTACACAGTGCCACACTGAAAGAACACAGGAACTTTTACAACGCGGTAGCTTTAAAACTGCTTGGCACGGCATTAACTTGCTTGCTTTGAGCACTGTGCAGTGAGCTGCTATATATATCCTTGCTCCATTTATTGCAGAAGTTTGAAGGTGTATTGTGAGTAAGGCGATGCTTGAAAAATGAAAAAAAGGTTCTTAAGAACCCATTTTAAATCCTCAGAGCTTACAGTTTCTTAGCCACTTTCTCAGGAAATGGCTGAGCAGATTCAGCTATCTTTTCGAAAAATTAAAATTTAGGTCTGATGTGGCACCCTGTACAGAAAAGCCCAGTTTCAGCAATTAACTCTTCTGTGAAATATTTGGACTTCCAATCATTAGTTGGTGCTACTAACTCTAGTGAAGCRTTGGCTATGGTAAATGCGATTTTATTTTTATCTAGTCCCCAAGCTGTTAGGAGCACTGAAGAGGATCTCAGTGTTGAACATTTCTTTTCTAAAATAGTCTCAAGYTGGCTTCCTCCAGAGTGTCCTGCAATGGTGTTTTGTTCGTGATACTCACTCTGAAAAGCATATGGGTTTCCCTCAGTGATACAAATGTAGAATGAGTTGCCCAAAGAGCATTGATTTCATAAAAAGGTCACTGCCCTTGTGAATCTACTGGCTTTTCTTTCATTTACAGTTTCAGTATTTTATACATATACATAGGTCTGTTCCTGTGCTGTCGCTGAACATTTGAGAACCTGCAGGGCAAGTGCATGCTTCATTTTCCCCACAGAGGAGGAAGGAGAAGTGACACAGATGCATAAAATGTATTACTTCTGTCTGACCTTTTCTTGGCAGAGGTTTTGAACTCTCTAGTGAACTGGATGTTGTCATTATCATGTCACATGATGGATTTCTGGCTTTTTGCTTTTTACAGTTTGCTACCGTGAAAACAAACCAACCAAAAAAGGCCGCTTCTCAGGGCAGCAGGCAACAGCTTTTGCCAGGACGCCAGTCTCTGTCGCTCCAGAAGGTCCCGTACCTTTTGGCTGTTACAGAGAATGAATCTCGGCTCCGACGAGAAATAGCTTGTGTAATTGCACACCACTAACTCACTTCCTGAGCAAGTTTTTAGGGTGGTTGAAATGTGGCAGTAGTCCTATGGAGAAATGTGTGTGCCTGCACATTTACAAGAGTTTTATCATTATGTTTACAGTTGTGAAAGCCTGATCTAAGGCTGCAGTCACAGTCTTAATTCTGGCACTTCATCCTTTGGAGTCCTTCACCTGGGAACTTGATGCTGCTTTACTTCTGTGGGGGAAGCAGGAGGAATGAGTTCATAAAGTGTATCATGAGTTAGAGTGTRAAGTAATAGATGTTCTTTGAAAGGACTATATTTGCATTTCTGTTTTGAGTAGCATTGGACATATAATTACAGATCTCAAAAATGTCTCTGGCTGTTGTTTACTTGATTTTACAAAGTTCACAGAGCCGGTGAAAACATGCCTTTTTCCTTTCCTTTCACTGTTATGTCTTAATGTTTGATCAAACTTAATGCGATAGCCCAAGAAGATGAACTCACTGACTTCCCATACTGGTGAAAGATTTGATTGTAACAGCTTTACAGATAGTTTGCTTCTAAAGACAAAATGTGCAAGCAGTCCGCCAGTCATATTAAGGATGTTGTTGCTGAGTGTGAGAATGATGCCTTGGAGAATGAATAAAAKACCTTAACTTCAGCGCTGCTCTGCATTTTCCTCGTCAGTGCCCCGTCTCTGTGAGGTTTGCAGGCTGTATGCCGCATTCCTGTGTTCTGTGTATCTAGCCAGAAGCAGCTTGTGATCTTAAATGCTTTACAGGGAACATTTGCAGCATGACATTACTGTGTATGTAGCTAACATGAAGCATAATGGAACAGGGATTTTAATATTTACAGCATGTTACATAAATGCTGCCCTTCTGAGTATTTTCTAAATCCTCTTAGCTCTGAAGTGACAGCTTTGATTCTTTTTTTAATAAAATCGGTCTTTTCATTTATCCAGCTAAGTTTGGTAAACAAAAGATTTTTAATACTTCCTTTCATATAGGCAGATTCTTGTATTTAAGGGTTTATCTTTGTACGCTTAAGCTTATTAGGTTTCTGTGTAACTATTTTTAAAAAGCTGACTTTGCAACAACAGTGTGTGGTGCAGAGGTGGCCTTTGGAATTTTCTGTGCCTTGCCAGTGCATATTGTCAATAGATAAGCTCTATTGCATTAAGGATTGCATTAAGCAAAGTAGTGTGGGTTATCCAAGCGATATGCAAATGTCACCCGGATATTTGAATTGCGTTTTGATATACAAATATTGAATAATGAAGACTGTCTTCTGTTTGTGCACTTGTGTAGGTATGTGTATACACAAAGTTTAAGAACTTGAGTGAGATGAGGAGTTGAGGTGCTATGGGAAATAAAAAGGAGGAAGATAGTGGCAAAATTCTGCATAGACATGGGGCTTTTTTAAAAATCTGAAACCCTGAGTCTGTACGATGTTTTGATTTTGCTTTGTTATTTATTTTTAATAAGGTAAATGCAGGTGTGCATGGTGTCTGAAAATGCTTCAAAGAATGGCAGGAGTGTGTTGAAAAAGAGATGACATGGGGCAGAAAGGTGGTGGGGAATTTCTGGCATGATTTGGCTCTTTGCATTTCAGCATATATGAGATTTGGGGTGCTAGTTTTATTTATTTATTTTTTTGGGGGTGGGAAAGCAGGGCAGAGAGAAACAGGATAAAAATGCTGAAAATCACTGACCTTGTGAGTAAGTCAGAGATGTGCTACTTTGTAGRTTTAAAAACAAAGATCTCAAAATATCTTTATGGCAGTGTTATGGAGAGCTTAGAGTGGATGGGTGGGCGGATGCTGAATATTGTATAGTTGGAGAGAATGGAGAGATATTTTGTGTGCAGTATTTCTGCATTTGCCTTGTTTTGGCTTGTAGGTGACTGTGGAAGAAGTGATGACTACTACTGCATACCTGGATCTCTTCTTGCGTAGTGTTTCAGAGCCAGCTCTCCTCAAGATTTTCCTCCGTTTTATTTTGCTGCACCGACATGAGAATGTGCACATCCTAGATACACTTACAAGCCGAATCAATACACCGTTCCAGGTAAGGCAAGTAGCAGGGAAGCAGTTCATGTACTGGCAAGGATGTAGGTTAGCTACTTAAATGGGAAATTCCCTATATTCAATGGGGATCTTTTAACGAGGAATCTAGGTGGGTTTTGTGTTGTTTTGCATTGCTTGTTTACTGGTATCTAGCTACTTTTGTACTGAAAAGTCAATGAATGTATGGAGTGGCTTTATGCATACAGGCAAATGGGACAGAGGGAGATAGAGGCTTTTGGGAGTCTGGATTCTACTAGAAAACTAAAGTTTTGGAAGCATTTTCATTCTGCATATTGCTGTATTAGTCTTGCCATAGATAACTCATCTGTAGGATATGTATAAATATAGTTGGGGTGTGAGGAGCATTTTTGGTCTTTGGAACTTTCCCAGGCAACAATGTTTTTAAATAATCTTTGTGGGAGGTGATAGGGACTCTRTAAGAAGTTCCCCAAGTTGTTCAAGTTGTGAACTGCAGTATTGCCAACGTAGTTCTCAGGAATCAAGTCTGTATTGTTACAGCATGTTTGCTTAACTGTGGTAGTGTCCACTTTCTTGCTGATTAAGAGAAGGCACTTCCTTGCTCAAGTGATGAGATTCCTGCTTCCTTTTCTTTGCCTTCACTGCCCTGCRTAGGTGAGGTTTATCTCAAATGTAGGGTGAGCTCGTCCTTAGTGTATGCATGGTGCACCACYGTAGCTGGAGAGCTAGCCGATGGAAATACTAGAGATACCTTTGCTAACAGAGTGATCTTCTGGCAGRAAAAGCGAACGCTCACTGCACTGGACCACCTTGCTGAACCTTTTCTTGGCTGGCAGTCTTGGCTAAATCTTGTGTGATGGACAGCTTCATAGATGAAATACAGAATATTGTTTTAGTGCAAGTACAGGAGAAGCCAGAACACCAGCATGTGCATTAAAATTGTGTATTAGGGACAGTAGCTTTGTCTGAATTTTTTTTAGAAATGTAAGTGCATGCAAGTATGAATACATACTGCTGTTACTGCATCTCTAAGATGGATTAACTCCGAAAACTCAAAACAGCTTCTGTCGACAAAAAATGCAAAYGCTGTTGTCTTTGCTAATCATAATTACTGTTCCATAGGCAAAGGAAATGAGAATTGTAAAGAACTCTTCAGCCCTAAGCAACTCGGGATCTCAGCCAGAATGGTTCTGTGATACTAAATGAGTTTTCTGCGGTATAGCTCGGCCAAATGCAAAATCCAGAACTGCAGACTTCTGTGTGTTTCCATAACACAAAAGCTATGTACGTTATTATCGATGAAAATGTTTACTAATAATTAACAAAATTAAATTTACGTAAAGACAGGTGGCCAAAAGCACTTATAAAGACACCATTCCCTTTATCTCATGATACAACATTTTTCTTTTTATGAAACACAAAAATAGTTTTATTTCTTCAGATGAATCCTGCTTTCTTGTTTTTTTTTTCCCCAACCATATTGCAAACTCAATTTCAACTATCTAAATATAAGAACATTTAAGAAAGTAAATAGGATTATTTCTGGCAGTCTTTTGAATTGTCACGGTWTGAAGAATGGTTAGACTTGGCTCTCAGTAAATTTCACAGAGGAAATGAGAATTCCTGCTTCCTCCCATGTCCTCCAGCTAAAACATACCTTTCCAGGAAGGATCTGATTTCTTCCAAAAGCTTGTCTCACAGGTCTTCAACTCTGCCCTCATGTTCCTATGAAGAACTCCGTTTCTGGTTATTTCTTYCTCCCTTCCCCTTCTACTTAATCCATCTCTTGGTCGTTAGGAGGTCTTGGCTAACTAGCCCCCTCCTGCTGGCTGCTCGTAGGAGTGGTGGCAGGGCAGTAAGTTTGAGCTCTGCTCTGCCTCGTGGCAGGCCGGCAGCTGACCGCTCCGCCGGCTCTCCTCGCTYCGTGCCTGCCCGGCGAGTGGGTTCCACTTTACAGCCTATTCCCTTCTCCAGATCCCAGCTGGCTTTTAGAATATGGGGCTTATTCAATTTCTGTTGTTTTTCTTTTTTTCCCGGTTTGGTTATTGAGCTAACATCCAGAGAATCAAAGAAACTTTTACTTCTCACAGGCTGTCAAGTGGCCTTCGTTTAAACTTTTCTATTTAATTATTCCAAAGAGGTATAAGTAAGGGAAAATACATGTATGTGTATATATTTTCATGAAACTGAAACACTTATCTGGTCTTCATTACCATGAACAGCTGAGCATCCTGTAGAGGAATCACTTAAGTCTGACAGAGGGAATTTGAAATGGTAAAACGAAGGGTCTTTAAGTAGACGATTTAGATGAAATGTGGGTTGGAGAGAGAGGAACATAGCAACATGCTGTTGCAGAGCAGGGCATGTTAATAACAGAGGTAAGGAAAGTGATTGCACGAAGGAGGAGAAATTCCATGATTTTAAAAGAGAAGCCATGTCAGGCTAGACTAACAGGGAAGTCTGTTAGACTGATGGCATTCCAAAGAACGCTTGGTGACTGAAAAAATGAGGCAGGAAAATATCTAGAGCTTCCTCTATTTTATTTTGATCTGTTTCTTTTGTTAGTTACTGAGAAGYGCAGTTAATTTCACAGGTCTATGTTGAGTATGCGAATTTACTTCTTATGGTATATGTGCCTGAAGAGACAGGATTTAAACACTAAGCTGAAACTCTATTAAAGGGTCATTTTACAATAAATAGCTCTCAGAAGAGTCAGCCTGGTCCTGGAGTCGAAGCCAGCTGTGAGATACTGTTTCCAGGAAAAAGCAACAGACAGGAGATTATACCTAAGAACTGTACCTGCACACAAAGGTGTAGGTATGGAAATACTGAGGTACAGAAGCATTCAACTTCTAAGTGTGCAGAACACTAACATATCTTACACCTAAAACAACAGAAACTTGACATGACTTTTAAGTTTTCTTTCAGGAAAGACCTTTAGCTTATTCAAATTACATAGTAGAGGTAAAATAGAATATTTTATCTTCCAAGTTACAGRGTTCACTACATGCTGAATTGAACTAAATTACTAAATTAGAAAAAATGGAAAAATATTACACTGGTAAATTACTGCTTTCAGTTCTATACAAGTTATTGTTAATACCTGTGTAAAGAATGTCTTTTTAATACCTGTGTGAAGAATGTCTTTTTAAATAGCTTTTTCTTTTTTTTTTTTTTTTTTAAGGGAAATTTCTGGATTGCTCGTATTTTGTTGAAATATATCTGGGTGTATGTATAGCTCTAGACAGCTTAATAAAATCCCATAAGGGTGCTGACAAAATGAAATAGCATGCTTGCAATGTCTTATAAAGYATTATATTCTGACTAAGCCATTCTACAATGCAGAGTGCAGGAAGATTGGAAAGGTACAATTTCCAGATCAAAAACTAACAGTGTTAATCGTTTTCCAGCTCTGTGTGGTCTCTTTGGCATTGTTCAGAACACTCATTGGATTACATTGTGAAGATGTGATGTTACAGCTAGTTTTAAGGTAAAGTCCAAACTCCTTTTTCATCCTTATTCTGAGACATATGGTCTCCAGTAAGGACTAGATGAGAATTCTCCAAGAGAGAACAAATCCAAGCAACTAGAGAGATAAGAATATTTAAGATTCTGACAAAAGCACACCAGATCTGAAGTATGATTTACATTCYACGATCTTCAGGCACAACAGATTTTTTATTCTTTTTTTGAATAAAAGTGAGAGAAGACAAGCCAAAAATATATTTATCACCTCCAAACTGCTTATTCCCTGGTTCTGAATGTATAATTCTTCTTTCCTGCATGTTTTCTCTTGTGAATTGTACACTATGATACAGAGCAATATACTTGTTCACAGCTTCTACCTTTTTTGTTGTTTTTTTTCGACTGCTTTGATTCCTCTCTCACAGAGGAATATTTCAAAATCTTAAGTGRTGCACATAGATTATTATGTAATGTCCTAAATACATTGTTTGTTTATGTTTTTAAATGATTGTTCCCTGGTTTACATAAGAATGCTCAATTATATTTTTGATGGGTATATAAAATTAGAATTGTTTTTTTATTTAGATGTACTAGTGGAACTAAATCAGACTTTTAGCACTGTAGAACATGTGGATGTTTCAGATATGTCTCACCTCTACCCATGGGTGTTAAGGTGAGATTTGCTCTAGCTGTGGCTGTTGTGCCTGAGAATGTCGTTAGGACGTCTGTGAGCTCAAGTATGGTAGGGCTTTCCTGCTAACAGAATTGAATGCTGTATTTAGAATTCTGTTTKTTTATTTAGGGAATCTTTTATAATTTTTTTCATTTTAAATGGCAAAACATCAGCCTAGTTAACACTCAGGCTCTTACTGAAGTGCTSTGAAAATGTTAAACAAGTCCTATAAGGAAGTTAAACATAAGAATTTACTTTCTCTGTGCCTCATTCTCCCCCTAGCTATTTCCTCCTCTGCCCCAGAGCTCAGTCTTGATCTATTGCAGTAAAACGCCTTGACAGCTTTTCCCTCCCTTTTACTGGTTGCTTGCCTGGCACGTGTAAACTGACTCTTTCTGGATTTTGCAGAAAAACAATTAAAGAAAGGATTTGGGGAAGGTAACTCATTCATATTGGGACCAAACTGTTCTGTTAGCCATTGACCTATGCACACTCTATTCTATTCCCTCACCTCTTCTTACAGCAGGTGTGCAGCAACCGGCAAAGGGCTGTTTATTTCCCCATTCTAATGCAGCTGATCTATCTACTGTACTTGACAGTTCCTCATGAAACCTTAGTCTCACACTAAAAGGAGTCAGTGTGTCACGCTCTTGAGAGCATGAATTTGGATCTCGGTCAAGATACTGTATCTTTTAATTTAGAGAGAGAAGGAAGGTAGGACAGGAATTGTATATGTTGTTGCTTTCTCAGGCATGAAAGGACAACAGAGTAATATCAGGCTTTGCTGTTTCAGGTATCTGATCCCATGTAACCACATGATGTTGAGCCAGCGATGGGCTGTGAAAGAAAGAGACTGTTACTCAGTATCTGCTGCTAAACTTCTTGCTCTCACACCAGTTTGCTGCTCTACTGGGATCACCTTGACTCTAGAAAGCCAAGAAAAAGCCTATATCCTCTGGACAAAGGCAGCACAAACTAAAGGTATTTGGTGCTCAGTTAAACAGATCACAAACTGAGTTTGGTTTGGAAGCAGCTCATCTGAGGGGCAGAAGGGAGGGGAATGTAATGATCAATCATGTACTAGGCAATTAGGCTGGACTGGAAAGCTTATTTAATTCCTTCCCTGTGTCTAGGTCTATTGAAACTTTATTTTACTGCTTTCCAAGTTGAATATACAATCAGGGAAACAATACGGAGACACATGACTGTTACTGTTGCTACTTCAGAGGTCACTATTGTCTTAAAGATTGGGTGTGGGCTGGACTCTCAGAAATCCCGAGTTACAGTGCTGATTTCACAGTAAGAGCAAGTCATGTGTTATTTATGAGTAAATCTCTCAGTCTCTATGCTGTTGATCTTCCTGCCTTACTGGGTGTTTGAGGCTAAAGGCTTTACTTGCYGTGTCTTAGTGACCTCTTTGCTAGAGAACTTTTTAGTTGTTTTATTGCTTCACGGTATGAATAATTTTCTTATTTAATTTCAGGTTGTAACAGARGTACTTCTGAATCGACCTGCACTGTGGAATATGGAAGAGCTGTGGACATCAGCTACCTGCAGTACCTGTGGGAAGCTCAAGAAGCCATCCTTCAGTGTCTGAAGGACTGCAAGGTTTGGTCTGCCTTTTATGATGGAGAAAATCCTGATCCAGATACCTTTATCCAAACGCTTGCTGAGGAGAACAATAAGGATGTGGAACACCCCATGTTTCACCTCCAGCAAAGGACACCTAGCACGTGTAGCTCTTCTCAAATAACTCCATTCAGTGAGAAGACACAGTTGGAGCTAGAATGGGATGATAGTTATGACACAGGCTTTTCTGCTGGTTCTGATGTGAGCTCACCCCATCCGTATGATGATCAAGGAAGCACAGAAATGCAGCTACCTGCAGAGCCACCAAAACACATTCAGGAGATGAAGAAAAATGCAATCATGCTCATCAAAGGATCTTACATAGAAGAATCAGACTTTCAGGATGATGTTATGGTATATAGATTATGTGCCCAGAAGGATGCTCAAGAAGATGACAACTCAGAGAAGAAAACTTCAGATGTAGCCAGAAAACATCAAGTCAAAAGCCAGACTGTAAACAATGGGCCTCTTGCGATCAGCCAGCTGGAAATGGACTTGGATGAACACAGTAAGAGAAATTCAAGCTTGACTCAAGGTGTAACGAAAGAGCAAATGAACCATAAAATGGTTGAGGTTGATCCACAGCCAGACTTGGAGCTGAAACCTGCTCCTCAGGAGGCAGATCGTAACTTAAGCATAAGACTACTGAGCACAGATGGTGAAGATTTCATTGCACAGTATGACAAAATTATTAAGGAACTGAATCCAAACAATACAAGCTTGGAGGAACAGAAGTTGGGTGCTCCTGGCGCCATGTCTCCGGCAGAAGAGGAGGAGGACTTTGAGAATTTCTCAGCAGACACTCCTTCAGCAGAAAACATATCATCTCCCTTTGGACCAAAGGAGGATTTCTTTCCCAAGCATGCTGCCAGGAGCCAGAGTGCTCCATTTACAGGTGAAATGTCCTGTTAGGTACATACATAACAAATATTGAGGTCTGGTGATGAAAGGTGGCCAAAGGAGATCCCATTGGGCAGCACAAGTCACAAATGCACAGAGCAARGAACAGTCCTGGCACTAAGCAGGCTACAGCCCATGTAGCTGAGGCTGACCCAAGGAAAATGAAAGAGATGGAACATAAAAGTAAAGCAATTGATGTAGTGACAGCAAATGGTGGTTGCTCAGTTCTTTTTTGGCTGCTTTTTCTTTTCTAATTGTTTAAAATCTTGAGATGTGGTTATATTGCTCATATGCCAGACCTCCATCATCCTAGGAGAAAAGTCCCCTATTGAAAGGGGAATGGAGTAACTGTTCTACCCAGATTACCTCAGAAATATTTGTGGTGGCTTTTACCTCTGATGCTACAAGTGTGGTGTCATGTTGCCATTTTTCCTCCTCTGCTTTTTCACGTTTTAGCACGAGGTGGCAGCACTGGTGCCGTTTCTGGGCGTGCCTGTCTGCAAGCACTGTCCTGGCATCTTCTTGTTCATATGTCAGGGCTGCCCTCACTGTTGGCACACTTTGCTGTCTTGTGCCAGATACCAGTTAAAGTTTGGTTTCTGGACTGTCTAAACTATTCAAGAAACAGAATGGTACTGGGTATCAGAGATGTATTTTTGATCTGCGTTTGTACAGCTCCTTGCACTGCAAGCTCCTGCTCTTTAACTAGAGCACAGCAATGCAAATAAAAAATGTATCTAGATTTTTCTCATGTGGAGCAAAACCTCTCTAAGCTGACTTCAGTTGGAAGGAAGAGGGAAACATTCATTTTACCACTGGGAGGCAGTCCTTTCTGGCTCAGCTGTGGCCAGCATGCCTGGCACTGTCTCTTAATATTGGAAAAACTCAACCTGTTCTCCAATCCATTTGCTACTTTTTCTGTGATGGTAATTTTCTTGTACCAGAAGCTGATCACCTTCAAACCTTTTTGTTTCCTATTACCCGCTGTCAAATGTAGTTCAAAAATGTTGTTCCTGAGTCTTTCATTCTTCATCAGTGCTTTCCTCCATTTGTTCCTTTCAAAAAAACAAAACAAAAGAACCCCAAAGCCTTGCTGTTTATTCCCCACAACGCACTTGACTCTTTGACTCCTCACCTTTATTTAATGGCTGTCTTAGTGATTGCCAGGAAGGAGATGCTCATAAAAATGCCTTGGAAATGACATGTGATTTGGAGTGCTGTGTATATAGACATACGGAATTAGGATTTTCTGTTGCTCTCACTGCTTTGGGATGTTGTCATGGAATGGGGCTTCTTGATGTGGAATTAAGTAACTAGATGGTGGTGTCTGCACCCAGTAGGTCTCAGCAGTGCAAAGATGCTCTGTTCAGCTCCGTGGACCTATGAAGGAAGTGTTAGTACGTGGAGGTAGCCCTAGTTCCGTTGTTTTCTATGTCTGATTTAAAATCATTAAACACAACTGTTCCTGTTTGCCCCTGAACAAGAAAGAATGTGATGTTCAGCAACAGAAGTGTAGTGCATCAAACTCCTTGTTTCCATTTATTTATTTGCATAAATCAGTGCTTTAAAGATGCATGAAGATGCATAGACAGGAAAGGAATATATATATATATATATATATATATATATATATATTTACTTCAGATCTGTTTACCCTGTTTCTTACAGCTCTGCTTAGTTCCTTGGATTTTTATTGAGGTGATTTCTTGAAAAAATCACCCTACCCTTGAGACAGTTTTATTTATGTGTTTTGGTAACCTGGAGTGGCGGGCAGTGTTTGTTACAAACATCTAGCTTCTGCTTTATCTACTGTGATCTGATGTGTGACCTGGAAGAGAGAAACTGTTTTTCTTCTCCGGGAATCCTTCTTTCTAAAGCTCCCCCTGCACTGTGGTCCTCAGGAGCTCAGTGCAAGCACCTCCATGAACACGGGAGGGGGAAACAGGAGGCTACACTGGGATAGGAGGAATTGTGTACCTCCACAACAYGTTTCTAGGCTGCTGTGTTGGGTACCCAGGCAGGGAGGATTCCTCCAGGGCACGACACCGACTTCACTTTGACTGTTATCGTGGTGCATAAAGGTAGGAGCCGCATGGAGCCSTGCCTGCGCTGGCCCTCCTGCTTCTCCGTGTGCGCGGAGCTGTGCCGGGGTTAGCAGTGATGGACAGGTCTCGAGGGAGTGCTCGCTTTGCGCTCRCACTGGTTGTAAAACATAATAGACTTCAGCTTTTCGTGATGCTCTGTTAGGTGAAGTGGCAGCGCAGGCCCTTGCGATTTGGTCCTTGCTGTCGTGCGGGCCCAGGCTTGCTTTAGCCTCTGCAGCAGCCACGTAAGGCTGGTCAAAACTGCGCCCGGGTGGCTCCGGCCCTGAAAGGCCGACCACTRGCTGGGGGCAACTGGAACACGACGGGGTTTTGGCCACCTTCTCCACCTTAGAAATGCCCCTAGCATCCATCTTCTGCCAGGGACTGGGGCTGCGGCGCCCAAAGTTAGTAACGCGGCAGCCGTGCTATCGTGAGACTCCACTGCAGGGTTTCCAGAGCTTTTACACAGAGTAGTATAGTGTGACTGACTTTGGGCAAGGGCTGATCATAATGTTTTATTTTGTGATTAGGTCACTTTTATGGATTGCCTGAAGCAACTCCCCTGCTCTACTGTCTAGCGATATGTATTGAAATCCATTATTATTTGGTTTAAGTCATGCTCAGCTTGGCAAAGGTTTCTTAAGCTTGAGCACAAAGGGTTTATGCACTTCATGGTAAATGGTTTCGTATTTCAGTGATTATCCTGCAAAATGAATACACAAACTAAAGCTGTTATTTAATGGTGACATTTATGTGATAAAGCCTATGTCTACCAATAATTTTGCGTATAAATCTATTCTTATGTCTTTTGTGTTTTGTGTGACTGTTTGTGGTGCAGAAAGTGCCTTTTGTTGGGATGTGAACTATCATGAGTTTTGTTTTTATGGTTTTAGAGTAGGATTTTCATGTTTTCTTTAGAACACCGTAATTTTGATAAGACAAAGAACCTAGCTGTAATTTGCTTTGCCTGGACCTTCTGTGGAATTAAGGCACAGCAACTGTGAAAAGCACAAATTCTGTTTGCATTGAAATTAGTGGCACCTTCCCAATTAACTTCAAGGGGAATAGGTCATAACACGTTAAGCTAAATCCTTATTTACTCGTATAAAGTAGAGTATTTGTGCATGTTTAGTATGCTGTCAATGGAAACTGATAGCTAGTTGAAGTGCTCTTGGTCATGATAGTTTTTAATACCCCCTGTTAACTCCTGTGTGTTTTGTCTGTTCAGATATATATTTTTCCCCCCTGCTGGCTTTAATTAGCATGTAGGAGGGCTGATTTCCCTGGTTATGATGATCAAAATTGTGTTTAAATGCTTGTTTCTTGCGTTTTAGGATTTTTCCTTTGTGAAAAACAAAACCATTGGTTCCTCCTCCTTTCTTGCAGGACCATTTATCAGCGTAGTGCTGTCAAAGCTGGAGAACATGCTGGAGAATTCCTTGCATGTAAACTTGCTGCTTATTGGGATTATTACTCAGCTGGCAAGTTATCCACAGCCTCTTCTTCGCTCCTTTCTGCTCAACACCAACATGGTATTTCAGCCTAGTGTACGGTCACTTTATCAGGTACCTGATCACAAGTCTTAGTCATGCCTATTCTGATTTGGAACAGTGTTTTTAGTGTCTTTTTTTTACTGTAGCTGTTTTCAGTTCTACCTGTTGTTCTCCCAGCTGTCTGAGAGCCTCTCTCATCTCATTTTGATGTTTTAATTATATCTGTGCAGAGAGCTGAAAATTCCGTTTGACCGCAACTTTTGTCATAACTCTTTTTAATGCAGCTAGAGAAAGGCTGAGTATTCAGACTATGGCTGCACTGGGCACAAGGGAAGAAAAAGTAATTGTTAGTGTTGTTTTGGCAGGTGCTGGCATCTGTGAAAAATAAAATTGAACATTTTGCTTCCATCGAGAAAGACTTCCCAGGTCTTCTCCTGCAAGCCCAACAGTACTTACTTTTTCGTGTGGACACATCTGATGCCGCTGAAGAATTGCTAAGTAAAGGTAATATTAACCATACTCACAGCACAGAGGAGTGCTGTGGGGAATGACTCACCAGTTACCTCTCTTGTTTTCTGCAGTATGATTAAAAATAGGTGTGGTGCTTTATGAATACCATTAACCAGATGTAMACTTCTGACTTTAAACTGATGATCCTCAGTAGACCACAGTATATGGATCTAGTTGGATATTCTGTGCTCTTTAGAAGCTTTTATTATGTCTTTGCTGCAGAAATGCCTGTCTAAAGAGTAACAAAATCAGTACTTGCTTGGCTCGCTGTCAGTTTGGCAGTAAACAAACTTGCTTTCAAGGCATGAGTTAAGGTGGCATATGTGCATGATTTGGTTTTATTTTTAGCCTGACCTTCAGCTAGTCATTGGTTCTTTATTTGTAAATGTTAGGGAAGATAGAAGTCCAGAATGAATTTGTTTCTGCATCAGTTGAATGAGGCCTCATATTGTGGATTGTGCTGCTGYTGAAGGAGGTAGATACGAGCCGGAAAACTTTGAATGCGCTCTGTTGAGTGAAAGCATAGAACGTAACAATAAATGGTGGGTACCGGCCAGGACACTTCAAGAGCGCTGAGGAGTTAAACAGGCCTGACTCCAACGAGCCTACGGTCCAGCTGACTCTGTAACATCAGCTGCTTCCCAAGCGCAGGGTATGCTACGCCTGTCTTCACAGGCCTCAGTAGTCACGCTGCAGTGGGGGAGTTAATACGAATAAACAAACTGGAGAATCTTGCTTTCTCTTTGAGGAATTTCCAGAGACAGCTGGCCACCTGGAAGTGTTGGGGGCCCCGACCTGGAAACTCACCCTGTTCTGGGGTTGCTGCTGAGCAGTCAGCCTTGGCTGCGCGTTTCCACTGAAAGCTCATTTCTCGTGTGATGGGAATGCTTTGAATTTGATGAATACAGTGATCGCAGTTATTACATACTCCACTGTAGGGTTTGAGAGAGTCTGCAGGCAGATGTTCTTACGGATCATTTGGAATAGATAGTTATCATCCCGTTCTGCCTAGACCTCTGTGAAGATGATGATACTTGTTGAGGATTTCCAGAGGTGTGGAAAGTGGGACTCTCTATATGCCCCTTTAATTGTATTTTCATTTCTCAAGGCTCCGAATAATAATTTTCTTAGTTTCTAGTCAGCATGGTGTGTGTTTCTAAGATTTGTGGGACAGCTAGTCTGCAAAATTATAGTCTCACCAAAGCTGCTTCTGGGAGAATTAGTCTGTGAAGGTGCATACTGTAAATGAGCTATTTATTGCAGATACTGGTAGGGGTTGAGGCACTACATTCTGGTGTCATAGATTAGAGAGCCTTACAATTAGAAGAAGCTGGTATTGTGGGAGACAAGATTAGGAGGCAACTTTTTTCAGGTACTGGCAGTAAAAACTTTATATAATGCATTCCCAGTGGAAATTCATCCATCTGAGTAAACTCACAAGCATTACACTTCAGAGGTTTAAGTGCTGGTTAGTCATACCCCAGTTAAATAAAACAGTCAGTGATTTTGGCATTTATTTGTACTTCCTTTTTTACCTCAGTTTTGTGGGCTTCAGAACTTGCCAGGTCTCCTCATACTGGTTATTATTTAGGAACTTGAAACAGAGGCTGCTTAGTCACCCTGCCGGTACATTTTCTTCTGTTCTGTGGCAGCCACTGTAAAAAATGTACCTCTTGACAAATGGCTAGGGAATAAATACATTTCTGTACAGCTACAGATTTGGCTTCCAGCCAGATTAGTGAAGCCAACAATCAAGCTCTRATTCTTGGGGCAAGGTGCCTCACTAGTCCGTCAAGATGTACAAGGTCAATTAAGAAATGCAAGGTAGGAACCAACTATACTAATGGTAAATGAAATAGAGTGGGGAGATCCTATCAGTTGCTTGCATGATGCTCAAAAGTTGCTGCATTAAAGCTAGTATAAAGCTTCTCTGGGGTTCTTTTGCCAGTGGAAGTGATAAATAACCCTGAACAGTTTTCCCTGCAGGTCTGAGCAAAACTGGCCTCCTACAGAATTTAGGCCTGAAAAATGGAAGCCAGGCTTACTGAATAGCACAAATATAAAATAAAAGTATTCCAAAGCATTACCTTTCTCTTGACAGTGATGGTCTCCAAAAATCTTGTAGCAAAATGAATGGATAATTTTCTGCTTGCAGTAGTATGTAGTTTGCTTAACCAGTAGTTTGGGTTAGGCCTAGATAGGTAGAGCTGTCATGATCTAGATCCCATACGAGTCTGAGATACTGCCCTTCCTTTAGCACACTGGTAACAATGTCCCCAGAGTACTAATTTTCTCAATTTCTCAATTGTATAATTCAGTTTGCATCCTGAACCTAGAAAGAAGTGGACAGGCTCAGTCAAAGAAAAAATCAAATCTCTGGTCCCTAGACTAGCTTTCTCTGTTTGTATTTGGTGGGGTTTTTTTATTCATTTATTTTTTGCTTGCTTTTTTGTTTGGGTATTTTTAAAGCAGTTTAATCTGAATCAAAATGTTTCTGTGGAAATGTGTCAGTTTTGCCTTTTGAAAGGAAGGGTTTAAAAACAAAAACTAAACAAACTTTGACAGCGAGGTAGCATTCTGGATTTATTGCCTAAAGTATTTAAAATAATTATGAAACATTTTGACAGTATTAGACGATGATAAAAACAAAAATGAAAGACCTTCAAGGGAAGCTCAAAACTTCATCTTTTCATTGTTATTCATAATTTAAGTTTTCTTCCCACAGTCAGAATTTTCACGGAACTGAAATTCTCCTACTCTGTGTCTAGTAGATAGAAATTTGTAGAATAACAGTATGAATGATTGATAAGTCTGGAGTTGGAGAGGTTTTCTGAAACTCAGGAAAAGTGCAATGCTGCTAGATGATTAAGATTAAAATTTCTTTTGATATTTGAAAGCGTACAATAATTCCTCTTTGTCTTCAAAGGACTTTGTAACGGGAACGGAAGTGCAGAGCTATTGAACGCRAGAACTGCTTTGCTGCGTCGTGTGAGGCTCCTCCATGCGGGGTCCTCGCATTAGCTACTTCCAGATGCTGCAGAAGGCGGCACGAGTAACCCGAGACTGAGTTGTTTTAACATAAACTACACGTCGGTTAAGGGAAACCTCTCGTTAGTGCAGTGACGAAGTGCTTGTTTTACTGCCTGCAAAATGATGGGCTAATATCACTTTTTTTTTTTTTGAGGAATTACACAGCTGATGAGAACACCCCCTGTTAGGTTATGCAGGATTTTTTCTGACTAAGCTGATTGGTCTCACTGACATCTTTTTCACCTTTTTAACTACACAGAACATCATTTAGTTAAAGCGCATTTCTGCTGCGGGTTGAAACGAGGAGCGATTGATTGAAATTTAAGTGCTGCTGTCACTGCCATTCCACACATCCTGCTGCTTGAGCCCTGCCTGACCCCCTGAACTCTGGCAGGAGAGATGATATAGCTGTCTATGCTGTGGGGAACACGGGGTGGATTTTACCTTTTTTTTTTAATGTTTATTTCTTGATGACTAGGAGTGAAAGTTGGCAGGGACTAGAGTTACAGAGAAGTCAAATTTTCAAGCACTTTTTCCCTTTAGTTACTAACTTACTCAAATTCTCATGGTAGTTTGCCAGCTCAGGCCTCAGTTGTATTTACACAGTGATTAGTGGAGGGGAGGAGGGAGAAAGAGAGAGAAAAGTAAAGACTTTAATCCAGGGGAGGGCCAGAATGCAGTATCATTTTAAATTGAGAAAACCGTGCTGGGTTTAGATGGTAGATATTATCTGACCCTTATTTCATAAGGGTAATCCATACTATTCTTTCCCATGACTCCTCAACTGCCCACATRTTTCTTTCATCAGAGCTGGAACTGAATAATACATAACCTAGAAGAAGATGTCTAATAAAAAATGCAATACAATTGGGCCGTATAGAACTTTAAAATGTCRGATTAGTGGAGTATCTCCCTGTACAGTCTGGGAACTGCAAGCTACTGCTCTAAACGCAACCCTTGTAACCTGGGTACGGTCACTGCACAAGTGTTACGTATGCTGCATATACTGAGCCTTTTCTTCCTCTCCTCCTGCCTTTAGGTAATGTCCAGCACAACGGCAGCGCAGGCAGAGGGAGGGGCCTCTCCGAAGCTTCTCCGGCTATACTCCAGCCTTTCCTGGGACATAAAGGAAAGAAAGGCCTGGCTCTTCCCAGCCTTCCGGCGCACGTGAGGAATGCCGTTCTCGCAGCTGCCCTGTACCCGGAGTTCCTGAAGGAGCTGGCAGCGCTGGCGCAGGAACATTCCATTTTATGTTACAAAATACTGGGGGATTTTGAGGATTATTACTAGTGTCTTTTTTCAATCACATTTTTAAAAAGCTTTTAAACAGGGTTTTAACGCAAAGCTGCTTACAAAAGAAGGTTGTACTTTGATATTTCCTGAAAATACTTGATTTGAAGGGGGAAGAAAGAGGCAGGATGTTACTCCATGTTATCTGATATTAGGCCTTATAATTTCCCTCTGTGCTACATAACTTATTTGAGATATTCCTGATACTGCTGTTGTTGCAGCTTCCTAGTTCATCTCCTCCTTTTCACACAGCCACCCTTTCCTAGCGTCACAGATTCCTGTCAAATTTCTGCAGCAGACACTTGTGGATTGGCTGAGAGGGGCAGACCTTTTAGGTTTTTCTGTTCCAGAAATACTGTTCTAATAGCCTGCCACAAGGCAGTTTGCTCTGGAAAAGCATTGCTCCATGGGGAAAGCTTCAGGTAGAGCAATTACACAAAATCTGCAGAGAACCCCTTTACGCGAAGGGTTCTGCTTCTCCACATCTTTGCCCTTCTCCCTGCCATCCCTTTTCCCTGACGTGGGAGTTCTTGCCGATCCACCTCCGAAGTCCTTTTTTTTAACTAGTGGCTCTTGTTTTTGAATTCAAGTGGTCTTATGTGTGTTAAACCCATGACTAGCTGCAAGCAGGTGCTGGACCCAACACATACCATATTGCCTTATGTTGCAGACAGATCTGCAGCTCTCAGCTGTTGGTCTTTGAAGTCAAATGAACTGTGTAAGTGGATGTGGATTGCAGACTGCCTGGAATTTTCCTTGCAGTTTCTCAGCATTCTTTGATAACTACCACAYTGCTACCTAAACTCTTGAGCAAGCCTTATTTAGTCAGATTTGCACAAAGTACAAAACAAAATGTTTCTATGCAAGCTTTAATTAATGCGTAGATTATTTTTATGCTTATTTTAATAAGCTGAAGAAAGGTACTCAGTATCTTTCAGTAGTATTAAAAGGACAGCAGGCTGTTTTTGTCAGTTTTTTAATGAAAAAGATTGGCTTGCTCCCGAAAGCTGTTTGCTCTGTTGTTGTTGTTGTTTTGTGGTTAAGGGGAAAGTTAAATACTATTTGTTTACTTTTAAATTAGGTGTTGGCTTTTCCTAATATTGCACTTTTGGGATGGTGAGGGGAGGACCAGACTTCACCAGCTGCAGAAAACGAAGCAGTAACAGGGAAAGCTGTCTGCTCGTGACTAACTGCTTGAGAAAATTCTCTTCTATGAGTAATGGGCTTCATTAGAAGAACCCAAACATGATGAATTGGTGCATCGCCACCGCGTTTCATCTCATCTTAGTAGCATAATTGTGCTTCCAATGTGCTTAGTTGCCTCTACATAAAGAGGAGTTTAGTTCAAGAAAGCCGTGAACTCCTTTGTCCAGGAAAGAAACCAGCAGCAACCCCAGGAAATGTAAAGAAGTGGAAGTCAAAAATAATGCTTTCATAAATTAATGCTCCTGCTAGTTGTAAATCCATAATGCTGGGGTGCTCCAATTAATCACATCCCTGTTTTCAAATGCACTTTTCAGAGATGGCAAGAGAAAAGGTAATACCATCAGATTAACCCCCCCGAAGTGTCTAATTAATTTCAGGTCACATTTCTATGGAACTTGCAGTGCAATTTAGGCTCCTGAATCCATCAGATGCTTCTGAAAAGTTGTACCTTTCATCTACAAGCTGTGTCAGAAAGCTTTAGGCTATGCCAAGGAAAAGTCCCGAAGTGTACCTCTAAGAAAATTGCCTCAAGACCTTCTCTGGGTCTGCCTTCACCTGTCTGCTCTACAGCCCTCACATCTGCCACCACTGAGAGTTGTCTGCGGCCCTCATGTTGCTTCCCAGCCAACTCTTTCCCTCTAACTTGTCTCTTTTCTAAGCAACAATTCACCATTGTATCACCATCCTGTAAATCATCTGCATGGCCCTGTTTCACCTCCCAAGCTTCCTTAGAAACRCAAATGAAGCTGTAGGGGTTTTCTTAAATCTTGCTTATCCAGGTTTAAGAGAGCTCTTCCTTTTTCTTTTTTTCCTCCTTTTCTTTGTTTTTTTTCCTGCGTTGTTGTTGGAAATGGGCAACGAACAGACTAAGGTTTCTTCCCTTGTCCTAGGAAATGGTGGGTTCTTCTCCCACAGTTACTTCAACCCATGCTCCAAGGCCTAGTCTGAAGGAGTTCAGTAGTGTCCCACGTGGAAACTGTAGTAGCACTGTGTAGTCAGTGCTTACTGGGCTCCTCAATGCTTTTAGTAGGAACGTTATGTGAACAAAAGAGAAATTAGCAAATGAATGCAATCAGCTAACGTCTAATGATTTGGAATCAAGTGCTGAATGGCAGAAGCAGTCCAATCCCTTTTTTAAGGATTCCTTTTTAAAAAGGAATGAAAAAGAAGAGGAAAAAATTGTGCAGGCCAGTGCTCAGTGCAGTAAATTTACTTTATGAACACTCCCTTCCCTTGTCTTTATTCTAAAACAAGAATCTTTATTTGCTGGCTAGGAGTGATACCTTTGGGGATTGTTAATTTTAACTGGTGTTTCTAGCAAATGTGCAAACTCAGGGCAATGTTCAGTTCAGTGGGCCTATTAAGGTAGATGGGGATCTTAAAGTGCGGACTGCTCAGAAAGCATCTGTGAGTTTGAGGAAGGGGAGGTTTTAGCTCATAAGCTGAAGTAGTTTCAAAAGGAATTATTTGAGCCTGCCGCATGCAGTAGGATGGAGTCAGCCTTTGAAACCGGGACTTGCGCGAGGAAGTTCTTGTGACTGCGGTCACGTCTGCGTGCACGCGCGATGTCTCCATGCGAAAAGGAAACCTGTCAGTCAGCTCCCCCAAAGGAAGAGGTGGATGAGTGCAGTGACCCTGGCTCAGGACTCCGATTTAAAATGTCACTCCTTGGAGATGAGTTCTCTCTGTGAGCATTACGTTCGTTCTTCAGCCAAATGCTCGTTCAGTGAGCTCCTTCGCTCTGGTGTAGGTAATGGCTTATAATGCCTCCTCCCAGTACGTTATTCCCAAAGCGGGGTCTGTGCCGCAGTCCGATCRGTTGGCCCCTGCAGTACACAGCATTGTGTTGCCCTTTCCAAGAGGGGAGAGGAAGCGTTGCACAGCCTTGATTTCCACCCCCCACCCCCTGTGCACATGTGACTAGAAGACCTTCTCTTCCACACGTTGTCTTTGCTTCAGTCAGGAATGAAGTGTCTTCGGGCAGATTTATTCCAAAATCTGCAGGTAGCGGCTCAGTGGCACCAAAGTTAATTTTCAGTCTTTTGCTGTATGTTTCAAACTGTAAATGACACATTTCCCGTGATGCAGCCTTTGCTGAGTGTTTGTAAGCAGTTCTACTCTAGCAAGGGATCTTTACCACAATTTCAGCCATTTATTTTTTGCAACATATCTATAAAGTGAATATTTCGTATCTTAAAACAGCTGTAGTCAACAGCTGTAGTCATTGTCTTTTGCCCCGACCTATCTTTGGATGCACTGTGGGATAGTCCCAGCGTATGAATACACACACACACACACACACACACACACACACACACACACGGTTTGTATCAGTTCATCTAAAGAATTTGGCAACTTTAATTCAAAACAATGTCATCCGTTGTGGGTGCTGATCTTTGGGCGTAGGCAGTCACTTGCAATTCTCCTTCTGTGTTGCTGGCCCTTTTATTATTGTCTTCTAGGCATTAKTCTTTAATTTGGTCCTTTCTGCTTGTGTCCTAAAGAAGGACATGCTCTAGGTGGCCCTGCTTGAGYGGGGAGGTTGGACTAGCTGATTTCCARAGGTCTCTTCCAACCTGAACCCTTCTGCGATTCTGTGAAGGATGTGGGGTCTCAAATGAGAGCAGGTGGTTGACTGGTGTTGCAGCTCCAGAGGTGAAAAGATGGACTGCATTTTTGGCCCAGTTAACTTCTTAATTTGGTTTGGAAGAACAGCAATGAAAGCTTCTGTTCTCAGCTGTATCCCAGGGAGATGAAGGAAAACTCTCAGCAGTGTGCATAGGCAGGGGAGAGCCCCTCTCACCAGCATATCCGGATCTATTCCTTCAGAGCATCTGGTTCACGCGTTACTTCTCTTCTTTCCTTTTCCATTGGGGTTTGTCACTCTGTAAAAAGTCCGACCAGTCGCGCTGGGCTGCTGTGCCTGCTCAGGGCGTCTGCCGTGTTAGATTGCATTTTGATGTTTTTGAAAAGGAAGACCGGCCCTTTCCCTAGAAAGGGAGAAGCAGCCTGGTGATCGGGATGGACTTCGATCTTCGCGGAAGAATGGTGTTGGATGGGTTGGGGCAGGACAGACAGTAAGCCTGGACCGTGTTTCTGCCACCAGCGCTGTTCAGCCTGCCCTTTGCCCCGACACAGCAGCAAAGTGGCCTGTTCCCCCTCCTGAGGGAGATAGTTGCACACAAACTACTGCGTCCGGCAGAGTCTGAGGGTTTACGTTCAAGAGGTTAAGTTCTGTTTACCAATAGAAGTAGATCATCTAGCACAGCGCTTAAGCACTCGCTAACCTTTCGTGGCCTGTGCCTGTCTCTCGCAAGGTTTTGTGCTGCAGCAGGGTTGGTTTAGCTCCTTCAAGAAGCTTTAAAAYCTCAGTGTTGGGAAGAAAAGGATAGGAGCTGCCTGGTTTGGTGCAGTTACAGTAAATACAATGACATAATTTATCATTTGAATTTGTAGCCAGAGCTCGTGCTTGAGAGCAGCGTGATTTAATAAGCAATTTACTGTGCTGTATTTACTGAAATTGCGATGTCGTGCCTGCAGTTTTTATGAAGGCTCCTGTTACATTTGTAACATTTAAACTGCATCTGAGTAGAATACAGAGATTTTCTTCTTTCTTTTAACTCGGAAAGCTCTGACACGATGCTGTGTCCAGATCTGATTTAGATAATTACAGTATGTTCTTCCTTCCATCTTTTGGGCTTTATCAGCAGAAACAGAGGCTACATGACACTCAGACTGGTTACATTAATGACCACACCAAAGGTAAAACACCACGGATTAGCAGGGGGCATTTGCATCCGTGTGAAATGCAGCGAGAATTTTCATTTCTGTTACCTCAGCTTATCAGGGACTAGCTGCAGAAAGAAAATGCTCATAGCAAAGTCCAAAAATGAGTATGACAGTATCTTATGGTAACTGTCCAGTCGAATAGTAATGCCACGGAGTGTTTTGAATGGGAACTGTGTGAAAGAGGGTAAAAATTGCTCGTTGTTTATGTGGCATCAGATTTGCATAAATAGGTATTCAGATAATAGGACAGTGGTGCCAGCTCTCAGGCTGAAAGCAGCCGCAGAATGCAGCAGTATTTCAGGGACTTCGTTAGCTATGAAAGCTCAGCTCTGACTAAATGTACTTTATTTTTCAGGGGGCCTCAGCTTTTCTAAACGTGTTGTGGTCTAGCATCAATTTGTTTCATTTGTTATATGCTCAGTTGGAAGCCTCTTATTTATGAATAGGAGCATTACTTGTAGTCTCAGATATGCAGGTACTTAAACTGGGGGGTTGTTGCTGACTGTGCAAATCTTCTTTTTGTTCATTGATTAGAATGTTTTTTTTGTGTGGCAGCTGGATTAAATTAAGACTGAAGTCTCTGGGCTAAAAGCCCGGATGGAACTTTTGTGCAGAGGCTGCATTTCTCAACCAAGTAACTTTCTCTGGGGCTTCGGCAGAGTGCCCACATACAATTAGATATTCTGGACTAACTACCTGCAAACTTACATTTCTGATGAAGCCAGTTTCATAGCAGCTGTATTTTATTGCAGTCTATTTTAAAAATAACTAGCTTGGACTTAGACCAAAAAATAATGTGGATGTGTTGTTAAATTCAAGGCAACTAAACTGTGTCCAGCTCTGTGCTGCTGTGTCAGTTTGGACAGGGCTCGGGCAAAACGTCCCCTCRTCTTCAAAGGAAGGGGATTCGCTCCTGGTTTCCAAACTTGCTGCTGCAACTTGAGCCAAGGGCTCCAGGTCTTGTCTCTCTGGGTGGCCCTCAGGGTCCAAGCGCAGCTTGGAGTTGGCAGCTCTGACCAGTGTCTATCTTAAAACCCCAGAAGAACAATATTGGTTTCTGAACTCCAGTGTGGAAAAATCCTAGCCTCCAAAGCCAGTCTGAAAATGCAGCCTCTGAAGCTTTAGAAATGAGAAAATAACATACAACTTGCTGATGGTTATGCCTGCTTAGTGATTCGAGTGCTTTGGACAGTTAAAGCTGTGGTTGATACAACCATGTCTCAGGAGAGCGCTGGCTTTCCGTTTACACAAAATGCTCACAAGCGGAGGGCGCGTTCCCGACAGCGACACTATCAGCCTCCACGCAGCCGCGCTGGGATTCGCTCTTGGGAGGGCAGCCGCTGCAGCTGCCAGTCCCGAACCCGCGCCGGGCCTCGCTCCAGCGCCGTAATGACCAAGGCAATGGATACGGGGTGAAGTGACTGGCTGCCCGTCACTGGTGGTATTTGGGTGCTGCGGTTATGTAGGCTCTGGCATGGAGGTCTATTGTCTTTTGGGGGAAAAGACAGCAATTAAGATGAAGTTATCTGGAGGGTCACAAGTTGGACCTGGAGAGGAAGGGGAGCAGCAGCAAAGGGCAGGTCCCTCTTCCTCCCCAGGTCCTCAGGCAGCAGATGCTGTAAAAGGCTGTGAAATGCCTGTGCGTCCTCCAGGAGGCTGTAAGGGGCTGGGGCTAACCTAGTACCTAGAGGGAAGACTTAGCGCTCTTAGCTTAGAGCTCTTAGCGCTCACTGGGATGCTGCACTGCTGTGTTCCCAGTGAAACCCCCTTGCATTTGTGTAGGCTTGCATGCGTCACCTTCGTTGTCCCACTGCGACGCCCAAGCACGTCTGCTCCCCAGGGTGAGTTTGCTTTATTGCAGCTAAAATCCAAACATAGTTGGGCTTCTTGTCTCTTCGGGCCCTTYGAGTTCAGAGCTTTGCCCTGTTCGGTGGCAGCGGGCAGCAGTAAGGCGGGAGGGGTGGTGATGCACTGCCTGCTGTGGGCACGTGCTGGAGCATGGCTGGGAACGAAGGAGCGTTCCTGGAGGGTCTTTTTGCTGCAGYGCAGAGGTAGAGGCTGCCGTGAGCCCCAGTTCCTGATCTAGCTTGGCCCGGAAGCTCTTCTAGATGGCAGCAGAGTTTAAATTTGTCATCGCAATGGGCAGATAAAGGYATAGCAAATCAAAGGTTTTGACAACTCAGGATTCTGTGGGTTTTYTTGTCTTCCTCATACCATGTGGTATTAGAATTCTCTCTATATTAAGCTGGTTTGTAGCTTTTGGGGGGACTTGCTCTGAACAGCCAATGCAATCCAGATGAGCTCCTGCTGTATCTGAAAAGATAAATCTTGACCTCCTAGCTGCTCTAACTTGTTTTTCTATTGCCATTATGTGAGGCAGAATATAACAAATTTTGGAGTGTCTGAAAACAGCATTTGCAAGGAAGGTGCAGGCAACAAGGGCAAAAAGAACAGCGTGCTACTCTGGCTTCTCCCTCGAGCAGTGTGAGAATACAGTTGAGTGAAAACCCAATTTTTTTAAGAGGAAAAAMAAACAAGCCACTCTACATGTTGAGCATACACACAAGGCCATAAATCACTGAGAAGGTGCTGCTGAGGTCAGTGCCCGTGCAAGTGTGCAGATAGAGGGTGCTCAGAACAGAAACGAGAACGTTTCAGCGGAGTGACACCACGCCACAGAGGCGCAGTGGAAAGGGGCTGCAGCGGAATCGCAGCGTGAACGCTCTCGCTGTAAATTTTTGGTTAAGGTTCCACTCATATGCTTCTATTTTTAACACAGTTAAAATTAAACTCTGCCGCTAAGGCTGAGTGTTAGAGATTCTTTCTTCACTACTTCAGCATTGGCAGTATCATTTTTGTAAATATTCTTCTCTTTTTGGGGGGATACTTCAGCTATGCAGGCTGGAAACCATCATCACTCTGCCTTCGGAGTGACCTACTAAAGGACTTCCATCAATGATCAGATGAGATTGTCATGACCGTGTCTGGTGTCAGCTTCTAATTTGTAAGCGTTCTCCTCGGCCCTCTGTGGCTGGTTGCTGCTCAAAATCTGCACAAAACTGTCCTTAATTCACCCTGCCTAGTGCTGTTGCACAGATGGCAGTAGATCAAGGAGCACCACCGTAACTAAGACAGACTTGATTGATAGTTAGGGTCAGGGCTTCRGTCTTAATTCCTGAGTTCACAGCCTTGGTATAACCACCCTTAAAAAAGCTTCTGGGTCTGCAGAGCGTTCTGCCAGTGAGCTCTCCGTAGTCGGGTTCTGCATTTTCTCTTGTTGGTCCCACCTATCCTGTGTTTATTTTTGCATTTGTTTTTAAAACAGCAGATACTAAATCCCTGGGAGTTGTTCTGTCTTTTACGTGCTTTGTAGACTACGGGATATATGCACTTTGCTATTCAAATATGAACAAAAGCTGTTTTGCACAGTATGGTGCTCACTTGCTTGCKTTGGATTTGTTCTTAGCTCCATTTAGGACAGAGGCAAAAGTGACGACGGTGGCTGTAGCTGGTTGGTGTTTCAGGCTCTTGCCAAGCCGAGAAGGGCAACGCGTTTGCGTAGGCTGCTTCAGTCAGGTCAGGGTACCATGCCTGGCAAGCCCTTCCACGGCAGCTGCGGTACCTGCAGCAGCGCTCGCTCACCGCGCTCGGCTTTCTCAGCTCCACCTCCTACCACYGCCAGCGAGGGCTGCTTCAGAGTTAGATAACTGGTATCTCCCCAACATTAAAATGATTCATCAGCTTGAGCTCGGTTAACTTGAAACACTTTCTGATTATCAGGAAAAAAAAATTTACATTTTGTGTATGTATGTCTGCAAAATATTTGTATAAAAATTTGGCGAWGCCTGACTCATAATTCAAAATTTATAGACTATAGCTGCTCTTTTCCTTCTCCCACTGGAGAAGGATATTACAATTATCCCTTTTTATCTTTCTTGTTATTCATTGTGTCTGGCAGGTAGAGATGAAAATAGATTGAGATTTACAGTAAACTCATTCAGAGAGCTAGTGATGTACTCTTATAGAACCTGGCTTAAGATTTTTAACAGATTTTGTACTGTATTAGCAAAGTGTAATTACCTAGGGAAGAAGCAGCCATTAAAAATACATTTACCAGCAGTAGCCATGCTACAGTAGTGGAAATCCTTCTCTCTTAAATAAATACAGCTTAATTATTATTATTCCACATTCATTGGTGTCTGTTCTTTAAGTTGCACCCCCTACAGTAGAGGTAACCCCAGCACAGCAGCATCAAGCTGTGCAACAAAAAGCACTAACCTTGGAGGACCACCTTTTGGGAATGATATATACAATTTTTTTGGTGTAGGCTGAAGAGTACTGTTAAATTAGGATTTGAGACTTCATGCAGAAGTCCTTGTGCCTTTTGGTTTCTTTCTGCCATGGCAAGAGTTCAACAGAGTTCCAATTCTGAAACTTATTTAAAGTTTGCTGAATTGTCAAAGCTTCTATTGACAGAAATTGTACCTGTTGGAATAAAATGGGTACGACTGTGTAAAAGGCAATGTTATTCTTTGCTCATGACATGACAACTGATAGAAAATGCCTTTGTATGGATATCAGATTATTTTTTTTAAGGGTCAAGGTTTTTGATTGCAACAGTGGGGAAATTTCACCATGTTACTGCTTTTTGTCAGCTGTATAACTTTTTAACTGTAAGATATTTTTATGTTATTATGGGCATACCTTTTATTCATTAAATGTATTTGAAAACTGTTTTTTTTTTTTTTGCCTCTTTTCTAATTCAGAAACCAAACTTGAACCATGAGCCTGTTTGTACAGAAACGTCCCCGAGAGAGACGATGGCCCTAGTGCTCTGAGAACGTGCTGCCATTGAGCTAGGTTGAATGAGTGTTGCAAACTCCACGTTTGCAAAGATGACCAAGTCCCAGGGCTGTACTGCTGCGCTTGCTCCTCCTAACAACACATGTCCCTTTGAAAAGCATTTTTGAGGCATGAGCTGAATGTAATCTTTAAAATGTATGGTTTAGCAGCATCCAAAAGGGAGCTCCAAACCCCTGGCGCTAAATGGGATTTCTTTCCCTACTAAATGTAAACGTGAATGGCTGCCTCTAGTTGGGCTCTTAATAATGATTTGCTCAGCTACGGAATTTACACATGCCAGTGGTTGGCCCTGGGAGCTGGACTCTAGAACCCTGGATCTCCATGGGTACCTCAAAGTAGGAGCTGAAAACAAGTTGAAAAATTGGCATAGAATGCTTACTTAGGAAAATACACAGGATTAAATACTGGAGAAGACATTCTAGCGCAGCCCAATCCTGCTTGTTTTTGGTACGCCAACTGAACGATCAGTTATTTCCAGAGTGGTGCAGTTCCAAGTGACAGCAGAAAGCCCCACACCAAAGGAGAGCCTGCAGCCTCGCGCCTAGAGCAGCTGTACGGGAAAAGCAGGCTCAAGTTCTCTCCCCCAGAAGAAAATCTGAACTGGTGCAAACTGTCCCTGTGCTGAGCTACTGTATAAAAGAAGGGGGGCATCCTCCTTCCTCTGCAGATTGTGCAGCGCCAGGAGAAAGGTGACAGTTACGCTGAACCTCAGAGGCCAGAATGAATCTCAGAAGGCTCAGGTGTACATCAGTGATGCACTCGCAGGACTGAAACAGCTTTGCCCGAGCATCCAAGGCGTGCACCCAGGCACCTAGGAAGAGAAGGCAAGCAAAAAGTTTGACAATCTAAGTTTTGGATGTGTGCGTGTTGTGGCATTAGCCTCAGGCACTTATTTAAGTAAGTAGTCAGTGACCTTGTCCTCTCCCCATCTCTGTCAGAAACCAGAACAAATGATGGCGTTGCATACATTTTCTCTTCTGCCAGGCACGGAGGTGTGCGTGACCATTTTTAATTACAGCTGAGTATTTTAATCCTAGTTGCTGGTGTGCTCACCCTAATTTATTAGCGAGTTATTAGTGTATACCACTAGACTTCACATTCAAGATCTGTGAATTTCCCTTCTCACCAAAAGGAAGCTGGAAAAGCTGAGTTTACACTTGCTTTATTACAAAACTGACCAGTCCAACTTAAGTTCTGCCCTGGGAAGTTGCTCCCTCTATTTAGGTGGAAATGACATTTCTGACCGCTCCACCAAAGCAGAGATGGAAATGACCGTCTGCATCACCTGCTATTCTTCGGCTCCAAATGCGGCTTGGGACGCATCCTGGGATGCAGCCATCCAGGCAAGGTTAGACCTTAATGCTCTTTGAAGAATAACCAGGGTGGGGAAAGTAAGCCTGTTTCATGCTAGTTCACCAAAACTGATTTGCGGTGAACAAAGCTGAACTGGAGAGAATGAAGCAAACGGCACCTTCTGTAGGCGTTTCTGCAGTTAGGCTGTGCAGTTATTCTGACAGCTTCTTCTCCAGTATTTGCTTCACCAGAACGGGATTGGATCGTCCTCGTGTTGCTCTTTGAACTAGTCCAATTAACTTATTCAGAACTTTCTGATTTCCTGCTTTTATTGCCATGACCTTTAAAAGCAAGAGACAGACATCACTGTTACAAGGAGAAATGGCCTTTTCACACATTTATAGCCTAGGTATGAATATTTTTGTCCTCTGGATCACAGTTGTAGAATACCATGTTTGTGGTTATTATTTAAAAAAAATAATAAAAAATTATTTATTATTCAATTTTGCAGTAGGTTTGCACAACTCCTAGTTCACCCCCATGAGACAACAGCAGCTCTCTACAGCAGCAGGGCTTACAACTAATAGATTTGCTTCTACTGAAAAAGTCAAGGAAACATTTTTGGATTTAAACAGCTTCTGAAAGTCAAACAGTGACTCCCTGGAAAAGAGCCAGAAAAATGAGATGGACTCCCCCCCACTCAGTAGCATGTATCATGCTTTTGACCCAATGTATTGGTCAGTTATATCAAATAATTGGCCCTGAATGACTATTTATTTGATAACATTTGTGATGTCTTTCCAATGAAGACTTAAGTATTTCTGTAACAGCAGTGTTTCCTCCAAGTAAGGAATCCTCTGTAACAAAGCAATTATTAGCTCACTCATCAGAAATACGCCCTATCAGAGAGCCAGTGTTTGATTCACAATCACCTGCAAAATATAAGGGGCCATATTTGAAAAGCTAAGTAAAAACACTTTGGGGGGGGGGGCAGAGTCAGAAACTCACTTTCAAGTACACTTAAAGGAGATACCACGAATGAAACACAAACTTTTGGCCCTCGTATTGTTTGTGTGGCTGGGAGGACGTTCTCTGCAGTGCCAGAATTACTGGGCAAAACATGATAGCTTCAGTTAAACAGGATGTCATATTCACAGATAGTAAGGGTAGAAAGACTGATACCGTAAGAATCATCAACTGTAGCAACAGCACGCACAAATGCAAATATTACTAGTCATTACCATATCTGAATTATTGGCAGTCTGAAGTCTTATCTGTAATGTCTCCATATGGAGACGACTTGTCACTCCTTACCTGCTAGAAATCACCTGCGTGCAGAAGAATGCAGCCTGGTTCAGATGCTGCATTTTCCTAAATTGCTCAGTGTTGGTTTATGCAACTGTTGTTTGTGAGTTAACTCCTTCTGAAGACAAGGTTCCCAYGGAACAGCAAGGCACACCTTTTCTTTCCTGGCTAGTACCCAGCTAACTGTTTTGTAAGGCAAGCTCTCTTAGAAATTTAAAGCACTGAATTACAGGCCTTCAGGACAGCTTTTGCCTTAGTGAAAGATCACCTGGGAAAAGTTGTGAAGTGAGGCCACTTTTTACTGCATTCAGCTTGACTGAAACACTGGAAAACAGAGAGGACTTAAATTTGCAGAGAAGGCATTACTAATGAAATGGCAGTGGAGTTACGGGCCTCCAGCTTCTGCACTGCCCAATCAGTTCTAATGTTCTTCCTATCCACACTTGTGCTTCTGTACCAGTCTGAAGCTACAGAAGCACTTTTATCAGCCTCTGCAAATGACTCAGTCTGATGGAGGTCACACCGACCTACTGCAAGCTCATTTTCTTTATCAAAAGCTCTTGCAGAGCTGTTAGCACCCCCAGTGAGATCTGGGGTGGGTGGTATTGTTCTCCAAAGATGTTAATGCTTTTTTTTCCAAATGGCAAATGTATCTAGACAATGTTTATATTAGAAGCAAGCTATTCACTCCTGCTTTTACATTTTTTGCTTCAGAGAATGTATRCGTGCTTGTTTCCATTTTGGTTTTTTAAAGCAGATGTTAGACACTGTCTAGATTCATTCCTTCCCATTCCTCCCCTGCATGCTCAACAAGCTTTTTTTCCCTTTTCCTGGCTCAGAGCTTGTTAAAATGACAGGCTGCTGCAGGTCCCTCGAAGGAGATAGGGATGAGCCAACCCCACATTTTTCCCTATGTGGCACTTGCGCTGCTGCAACAGCCCAGGAGGAGCAGCAGCGCTCAAGACCCCCAAAGCTGCTCTCGTGTTGGTCCCTCCTCCCACCCCACAGACCCTGTCATGCTGCAGAGCCAGGTGGCCTCRTCCCTTCAGCAGTGAAGGGAGTCAGGGACACGGGGAAGAGAGAGGTAAGTCTTGCCTCACCAGATCTGATACTGTCTGTAATTCCGTAACTAACATACACTTCGCTGCTGGATAACCTCAGCCTTCATATTCAGAAGAGTTCAACACTGTTTCCCCAACGTCACAAAAGACAACACAAAAATCAGAGTTGTGTTTATCCAAGTGGCCAGGTCAGGTTATTGGCAGTACACTGCAYAGCTGAAAAGACCTCCAGAATTTCACTTTCTTACAGTAATTTTTTATGGTCTTTCAGAATGACTTGGCACATTAGCCAGAGTGGTCATTTCTTCTATTCATTTTGTGTATGCTCCAATTTCCAAAAAAAACCACTTAGTAAAATACTGAAGAATAGGAAAAGATCCTGATGAAAACTGAGCAGTAACTCTATAAAACCACGGAATACCTCCTATACTGGCTCTAGAGCTCAGATACCAATCAAAAGGCCAGGGCTGGGGGGGGGGGGAGAGGCCATCATCTAAATCCCCTTTTTAGTGCCACAGACTACCAGAGTGCCCAAGCTTCCCAGCACCATCATAATCACCTCATCTTCTTGTCTATCAATCACCGCCTGGCAGATTTGTTCAAGCTCTTTTTGATCCTGGATCAGCTCAAGTTTCTTTTCTTTAACGATTTCAAGAGGGGTCTTCCCTTCCCCCTTCCACAATTCCTCCAGCACCTGAAAAGCACAGTGAGTAGCAATGGTCAGTGTCTTCACATATCAATGTCACTTACATGCAGTATTTCAGTTCCCAAACTAAGAAGTCAGAGTTTAGTAACAGGGCAGGTGGTCTAAATGTGAACAAAGCCAAGACTTAATCCCATGCCTCACAGAAAGAGCTCTTTTGCTCCCCCTCCGTTACTGCTGCCTGAAATGAAGCAATACGTTTTCGCACACTGCATAAGAGCAGGTCAATGGTTCACAAAATGGTGCACTGCAGCCCACCGCAGCCCTCAGAGCTTGCCTACTACCAGCAAYGATAGCTGTTCAAAAGAGTTTGCCTAGCATAACCCCGGAGCACCTTGCTGTGCCTGCTTTACGATGGTGCACACTGCACACGCTGCACGGAGCTGCTACTCCTCCCTCGCTGGCAGCGGGGGAAACGCAATGGCAGCCACTGACTGCAAAGCTCTTTCTCAGGCAGGACTTGCGCTCGTCTCACATTATTCACAAGAACTTACTGCCTGAGAGCACTAAGAAAATGCATTTCCATGACAAATGTCTCTGCACTGGAACTGACAATTAGCTGACCACTGTACCAAGTCCAATCCCAGGTGACACGTCCCATTACCAATCCTCATCAGCAAGCTGTAATGAGGATACCTATAACAAAGCAAAAGGAAAATAGTGCCACGCAGAATCTATGCAGCGGCTCCGGCTCACCTATGCATCACCTCCAGGTATGTGAGTGCTGACTAAACCTATGCCTCTGGAATAATTACTAGTTAATGTTAGTGTGTTTTCCTGTGCTGCAGCAGGGCTATTGCCTTAGAATAAGCCTGAGAGAAGAGAACATTTATAAAAAAAMCAATTTCCTTGGGCAGTCATTTTCTGTATTCCCTCTGCTCTTATTTCAGAAAGGCAAGAGAAGAGAATGAAAACTCTTATTGAAAGTGTTGCTTGTGCTCGATCTTGCACTGAAGATGTAATTGTATGTTTGGGCCATCGCTGTGTACCGGTTTGGAAATGGATGTCGTGTCAAAAATTCAGCATTAAGTATTTGCTGTAGGATGAAGAAGAGGCTGGGAAGGGGGAGAGGAAAAGGGGCATTCAAACTGTATGTTAAATAATTAGGAGGGCAGCAAGACAGCCTAGGAAAAATGAAGCATGTGGGATGGTATTTTAATTATCCCAGAAGCTTTCCTCAAAACACAAGAGTTTTCTGGAACAAAAGACCCTCAGGGAAACAGTTTTATAGCTACAGCAAGTATTTTAAGAATCATGTATTGACACTTCCTGCAAGGAGACAAGATCTGTTTGCCTGCTGTACCCCCAAAGCTTTTCATGAGATCGTATTGCTCCACTAGGGACTTCAAGAGAGGGTAACGACACACAGCTGCACTGTGAAGGCTGCACCTTGTGCATTCTCTGTAAGAGGRTGAAGGGCAGAAAGAGAGACCACAGTATTAGAGTTACTGATAAGTAGTCAGAATTACAACCACTGTAAGTGAAGCTTTAAACTGTTTATATCTAAAAATCAATGCAATACAAGACATCTTCTACAAGCCCTTCCTTTCAGTACAGTACTTAAAAATCATCATGCCAGAGCTACCTGAAATACCCTAGAAACAAATACCTTCAAAAGAGATTCAACCTGCCTGCTTCTGCTTGCCTTTCTCCTGTCCCACAGGCAGCTCCCACCCGCTCCTTCCCCAAGGGCCCGGGCAGGGTCCTTGTGGCCTCCTGAGGCCCCGGGCGACACAGCAGCCCGCCGAAGGAGCTGCCTCCTCTTTGCACAGCACAGCTCACAGCAGAACACCGCGCAGCGTTGTGCAGCTCAGAGACTGGCCGGCGAACACGCCGTGTCGCTTTCACAGAAAAAGGCAGAAGTCACGTTTAGGATTGGTGAGTAGTCAAGCCGGATGCTGCAGGCTGTGGGAGGGGAAAATCTGCAACGAACAAAAGCTAAGCAGCCAACCGYGGCGGAGTTACCCAGCCGCACCTCATCCATCAGGCTGACTCAGATCAGGGACTGGACGGTTTGACAATCAGAGATCCAGCTCGGAGTCCCTGCTCTTCCTCTGCCAAACATCTCCTCGCAGAGAGAAACACTTGCCCATTAGAAACTTCGAAGGCACCAGATTTTCCCTGTGACACCTGCATCATGGGTGCTTTCCAAATTGGTAACAAACATACCCACCAGCTAGCAGAGCAACAATGCTATCAAGGATTGTGCTTGTTCGCAGGTATGTAGGAAAGCAGAAAGAGATGCGGCCAAGTCCTGTCAAAGATGTGCTTTTAAAAATGTGTTTCTCTACTTGGCAGGGAGTACAAATCTAAAGAAAGCAGTTTAAAAAATGATTTCAACTCATTTACACAAACTGCCTGCACCAGAACGGTGGGATCAAATTATAAAGTCTCCAGAGCCAAAACGAGAATCTCAAGCCTCGTTTCCATTACTGAAATCTCAATAGTTTCTACTATTGATTCTTGCCTGAGCGTGATTAGATTTTAATGACATTCTGCTGTCTCTACCTACGCAGGCATAGCAGCAAACCGTTGGTCAAGACAAATTAATCAGGCCTTAACGTCTGGCTGCCACAGGCATCATATCAAACATTTTGCAACTGGTGAACATGCCAGCTGACTGCAGTGCCTGAGAACGGCTCCAACTGGAAACTCTATCCGCAGTGGTTTGCTGCCAAAGGTAGGAGGGAAGCAGCAGGCACTCCCACTTGAGCCAGGCCTGTGGGCATCTCTCCCTTCCAGTGACGGAAAGCCTTGATGCCTGGCAGTTGTCCCTCAGCCCCTGACAAAAGCAAGGGGAAAGCCGGGTCCAGTGCTCCAGATGGTACAGCCGTAATTGTCAAAGCAGATGGTTCTGTTTAGGTTTGTGTACTGTACTTATCTCCCCGGTATCTGACTGTATGTCGGGGTGCCAAATGGGTCTCAAAGCATTCCTATGTGGATGACCTACACAACTGCATAAACAAACTTGACTTGGGGCCTGGCTTCTTCCACACCCTGCACTAGCTCCCCGACGAGCACGTGGCACAGGTTTCCATGCAGGGTGGCCTGAGCATAGCTGTCAGCAGCAGGGCTAACTTCTGCTTCCCTAGCCCAGGAACTACTCTCCTCCTACAGTGCAATACCTCAAAAGCAGGGCCCTCACACCATGGATATAGTCACTGCCACCCCTGCAAATGAGGGCTGAGGTCCCAGCTGAGGCGTACTGCCCTCTCAGCCAGGCTCAGCCCTGCTCTTGCACCCTGGGTCAGCAGCACCAGCATGCCCCACTGCAGACTGCCCAATGGTGCCTCCTGGAGGGGGGGCACAGTACGTGTCTGTGCAGGCTTCCTGCATCCGCGCACGCTCACCCCACAGCCCTGCACACAGGCACAGCTGGGAGCTGCTCCACTTTGCACAGCCATGTCAGTCTGAAACCACTGCGGGAACCTCTGAAGTAAGATGCTCTGTTTGATGGCAAGTTGGGTGGGAGCTCTGTAATTACCTAAGTGGTAATTATGTAAGCACACAGTGCCCTTTCCTTGGCATATGCACACTACTTTACAATGTTCTTTGCTAATCAGCACTCACAGCTTTTATCTATCTAGCTTTAATGCCTTATTCAGAAGAGACTGAACACAAACCTCTTAAAAAATTTAAGCTGGTAACAGCTTCCTGCAGCSACTATGTATGTGTGTGCATGTCTGCGAACTCACCCCATCAAACCCTTCCATCATTTCTTGTTGGATCTGTCTCTGCCACTGCAGCTCATTCTCCTCCACCCCAAGAGCTGCAATTCATCTGCTGTTGTGTATATATAGCCCGTTCTGCCCTCAGGCCATCCAGTATCGGTGCCTATTGCTGAGAATTGTTATAAACATTTGTTATTCTTCTGACATCTAGGCAACCAAAATACTTTACTAAATGTGGCAAGGTTCCTGCAGTTTGATAGCATCACTCAGTGACGGCAAACAGTACTGTTATTACTCTGTGTCCAGTTTTGGAACATAAAGGACAACATGCACATTACAAGGAGTTAGTAATTAAACAAGAAATGCATCTCTGAAATTCTTGATGTTTCATAACCTCTCTGAAGTGCTGGCATACAACTATGTTACAAGGCAAAAAAACTCCTTTACAAGAGTATTAATACCCTATCTCTACCTCCACAAGGAAGCTGAGAGTTAAGAATGGAGTTATGAAGTTTCTCTCTGAAATGCAGACACCAAACTGATAGGTGCTCCATAACCTGCAGGCACAGAATTGCTGTGCATCCCAATGCACTTGCTATTAATATTTTATGTCCTTTCTGAAGCTTTTACTTTTCTAATCCAAATTTTCCAAATGTGTATGCCTGAAGTAGACATTTAAATCCATATTTATGGTGCCTATAATAAAGAGCTGGCTATTCAGAGAAGCAAAGCAATCATGAGACCAACTTAATTAAGAACCACGAGCACCTGAAAAAAAAAAAAAAAAAAAAAAAAAAAAAAAAAAAAAAAAAAAAAGAGAGAAAAAAAGAGAAAAGAATATCAGGAAGTTTAAATGCAAGTGCCTCCAAGTGAGGTGAACAGCCACATTTACAATTCTTTTATTTGGTTTATAATCATGCATAAAGTGAACTGACTCCAGTACTATTCCAAAGCTGTACTTGGACTGAATCACTATGTGGTAGAAAGGTGGACCTGCCCTCTATATTTCAGAGTGTTAAAAACTTGAAACCACGCAAGGTAAGTTAAGTATCTTCATTAACAACTTCTCTAATGACCACCTGAGAAGCAACAGTCATCTAATGTACTTATCTAGATGATACTAACTAATCACAGGCACACAAAATGAGCCTGCAAGAATTTGAGATGAATGACAGATTATCCCCATCACAAAAAATAATCTCAAAATATACACAGAGCACTCACCACATCTATCATAAGCAGTTCACAATTTCAGACACAAACGTGTCTCATGACAGTTTTTCAGATTGTCCGTAACCAACACGATATTTAAAAAAGGSGGAAAATTGGCTTTACCCACAATACTTGCTCAATTGGCCAAAGACAGCTGTTGCTCAAAGAAGCCAGAAGAAAATCAAAGAAATGCCAGAACTCTCAATTTTTGACTCAGGAGGTATGCCAAAACAGACCTCTTTTTGAGAGTATGCCCACAGGAACTGTATCCTTTTCCATATGCTAACATTTGAGAATGTAACACTTAGTACACCACAGTATTTAGTAGCTGAAACTCTCAGTTTAACTACAAGTCACGGATTAATTGAGATCTACCAACCTGAGATCTACTATCCAGCCTGTCTGGAGGCAGAATTTCTTTAATTGACTTCGATTTTCATTGCTTACACCTAGCATTTGGTTTATGACACCTTTTAATGTTGAATATACAATATATCTGTAAGATTACAYGTGTGTGAGGCATTATCATTTATTATATGTATATAATTTAGATATAAAACTTATCCTTCATCAACGTTCTAAATAATTTACTTCTTAAATCAAGCAATGTACTGGTACGTTCTGTTTAAAAAATTGCTACGTAAATAGAGAAAGCAGCCACACATTCAAAGTACAGAAAAATYAAAAAGGTACTTACTTGTTTGGCTGCTGATGAAGAAATTTGTCTTCTTTCTAGAAGGTTCAGAAGGTCAGCCAGGAGAAAAGAAGTGACTGGGCTACAGAAGAAGTGGTAAAAGTTACCTCAGAACATAAAGAGTAAATAATACATCAGTGGCTACTCTTGTTTGCCTAAAGCTCACGCTGTGACAAGCTAATATCCTTCCTCATGATACACTATACTCATCTTCTGAAGTCTGTTTTTGATTGCCTGATTGTACCTTACCATTATCCTATTTTAAAGAAGGGAAGCCACTGATTACTACTCTTAAGTAAATGGTCCTCTTCTCTGAAAGGCATTTGGTTAACTTCATTCATCGCAACACTGTCAAGGCCTAAATAGTTTTCCCTGGAGTACAAATAATAATAATTCAGATAATAATTAAAGCAGAAGTGAGCAAAGGAGTGATGATACGTGAGAAAAGGAACATTTTTGTTTCACCATCGTAGTAATCAGAAAGCCTTACCTGTCCTTCACTGAAAGGGCATGCTGTTTTAAGTAACTGAGCAGGTCATTTAGGATCCAGCCGATCACTTTCTTTGGCTTCATCTGTGTCTGTTTTATCACATTTTCGAAGTATTCTGCTAATCCGTCTTCATTCTGTTCAAGAAAAGTTAAATACATCAAAGTTGCTGAACTAAAAGCATAATTACTTTAATAATATGTTATATTCAGAGTAAAAATATGCAGTCCTGAAGTAAACTTCATTTGAGGAATTCATTGCAAAGTCAAAAGGGTAATTTTATTAAGGTAACTGCAAAGAAACTGATATGTCTAGAATACATTTGTACAACTTGTCAGCCTGTTTCTGTGTTCTAAGCCAACTTCATGAAAAGAAGTTTTTTCTCTTAACTCCCCCCTAAAATTAGCATTTGGGGAGAAGCTATCTCATTTTCTCTTATGTTTTAGAAAGTCTATATAATGCTAGAAAGTATAATGCTCCCATGTAGCAAGCTGTCATGCTATCTTTTCCAGAAAAGATTTTTCCTGAATACCTACAGGTATTTCATTTTTTATCTTGCAATTATCTCTTTTTTTTTCTGGATTGATGGAGTAAGATTAGCTTGAGTTCATTCTTAAATGATATAGAAAGTTCTAACTGTAAGAAGTGGGGGGTTATTTTTCTATTTTTTTCACAGAAATTGTGTGAGGTTTTCCACAGAACAATGAATGCTCAGCAGGTACGACAGTAGGAGATTCAATTTATAGCCTAAGTGAAATCTGAGATTTTTAAGAAGAGCAGGTATTGCATAGCCTGATGAATGCTGTGCTGTTTSTCAAGGCAATGATGGATCTTTAACTGAAGCACACAACTCATGAGGACTACTGAAAGCTGAAAAGATATTAGATGACACTTCCTACCTTTTCAAGGAGGAATCCAAATCCAGTGTGCCACTGGACTTTTGCATTCAAGGGCATAAACACACAGGAGGGCAAGCCAGCTCTCCGGAGTTGAGAGGTAACAGGATAGAGCCAGCCAAGTGTACGGTCATCACAGCAAAAACATTTTCCTAGTGCATATTCATTAAAGCCAGATCACTGTGACCACTTCTGTGCAAACAGAATGTAGGTACACACCTAACCAAAGCCTGACTTYTCCACTCAAATATACCCATCAAAACAGCATCATTCTCCCTTGTCTTTAAAGTCAGTCTGTCAACGTAAAATACAGAATCTCAGACTCTTCTCCTCAAATCTTTCACATAAACTTCAAACAGATCCAGATACCACATTTTCTTCTTTCATTGGCAATGCTGTATGGCTTTTGAGAAGACCGCAGACTACTTCTACCCTCAATTAAAACTGTAAAATAGAACAAAGTGTGCTGAGATTAATGGGTTGATGTGCTGTAAAACTGGTGAGACAACAATCAGACCCTTCAACTTTACCTCGAGACCATGAGCAAAGAATTTAAGTTCTTAGCCTAGGTTAGCCACTGAGGTCCTCYTGTGAACCCAGGTAACTCCAGCAACTCTCCCTACTTATGTACATAATACACATACATGTACTTCCTTCCTTTCCAGTGTTCTTTCAAATTTAATTAGCAGTTACTTAATAACCAAATAATGTAAAATCTAAATATATCAGAAGAACAAATTTGACTTTAACACAGCAAAGGAGTGATGTAGTTATCAAGGCATACTGAACCTGATTAACAATTGCGTGTGTGTTAAGTGAAATTATTCAAATGATGAATTACTAAATATTGTACTTTTTCTAATTTACCTCAGGTTTCATTATTATAAACAAACACAGACTATTGAAACAGTGGGTCATCGACGATAAAAATGCCTGTCCAGTTCATGTGGGAAAAGAAGCGAACAACTTGCAAGTGCTGTTTTCATTTATTTATTTTACAAGTGCTGCAGAGGGTTTTTACAAACACTACAGAGAACAGGTCTAGCTACAACATAACGTACACAAAGCCAATGTCTGCAGCTGCCACATGTCTGAATGCAGACGACATAGCTCAGATGCAGCAYGTCCAACACTTTCACCACGTATATGCTAGAGAGCTTATCTCTAGCAGCAAGCACATTCAGATTGCTGGATAGCAGCAGCCTGGCTGGAGCTACAGCTCTGACCCTGCTGCCAGACCTTTGAAAATCAAGGACAAACATACTCATATTTTAATCAGATGATTTCCAGGATGCAGGAGGATGTAAGGCCAGCAACTCTCAATTACAGGGTAGACTTACATATGCTAGCAGACACTAAACCCCATACTTGCTACTTCTGCACATGAAAATGGACATATTTCCCCAAAATCCTTTGGGTTTTTTTTAAGTGCCTGTCATCTTCTGTAGCCAAAGAGTAGGAAAACCCAGCAATGCTAGACTGAAATGAGTAAGGCAGAATGTCAAAACATCAGAATGAGTGACAGAAAAGAAACGTTTTCCTTATTTTCTTGTCATATAAAAAATTGCAGGAATAACTTGGTTATCTTCAATTTCTAGATACTCTGTACTGCTTTTAGTTGACTTTAACATGCTGGGCATTTTGGTCAACTTTTCTCAGGCCAAATTCACTTGAGGTACCAAATTAAATTTCAATGACTTTCACTCAAAAGAGACAGGATCTTGTTAAGTTTAGGGAAAAATAACAGGGAGCAGCTCTGACACAGAGCTCTACCATCCATCATTTAAAAAGATAAAAATAAAAATCTCAGCTTAAATCCTTCCCTACTAATGTAAGCTTCATCAGTTTCCTGTGTTCTGTCCACACTAGGTATTTCTGCTTCTGTATTTCTACATCATAACTTATGAAGAGTTAACACACACATACACACGCACACAAACCTGTCCCTTGTGACAGATCTGAGCTGAAAACCACTGTAAGCCATAACATTCTGGTTTACAGGAATGTTAACTGACTGCCTCACTTAATTCTGAATAACATATTTTAATCTTCAGAGAAGGGAAAACAGAATTCTGGAATTACTGCACTGTGTTTGTCATGGAGGGCCACTTGGTGCTCTCATTATGCGCCAAATACATTGCAACTTGCTCATTAGAATCTCATTGGCATGAAATCTGGCATGCAATATGTCAACCAGATGTAAACTTCTTTCTTAAACATGGTTTAAAATGATCATTTAATAGTACTGAGATGTCAAAAAAGTAGTGGCTGAGTGATTTCAGATGCTTTCTAACCATTTTAAAACCGAACACTATTTTAGAATCTTTAGAGACATTAGGTCTGTAATGAAAACCTGTGCTTTTAAAGACCAACAAAGCTTCCCAAAAAACTGAAGATGAAAGCTACATCATTTTTCACAAACAAAATCTCATTTTCTGCCTTCTTCTTCCCATTTTCACCATCACAGTTCCCACAATAACTGACTTTGAGGTAACAACTGTAGCAAAAATTTAACAGATTGTTAGGAAGAAAACAGAACATCTAGCCTATTAAAGCAGAGAAGCACAGCAGTCAATGAAAGACAGTTCAAACTTCTTCATGTAGCTTCTCATGAAATGCTTTAAGTTGCAAAAAATAAGCATAAATTCACCAATGTTTGTGAAAATGCCATGCCATAAACAAAATGGTCAAAAACTACTTTCACAGCATCCCTCTTCCAAGTGTTCAAAGGACTTACAAATGTAATTGTTTAATTGTTTCACCAAAAAAAAAAAAAAAAAAAAAARARAGRGAGARAGMRAGCGAGCTCAAGTGCAACTGTCACTGTTATCTAAGGAAGAAGACCTGAAATCCAGACAAGAAAGCAAGTTATGAGTCCACTCTTTTCTAATGCTGTATTTTGACAACCAATCTATTTTTTGGCTGAGCATCTTTGGACTTCAACACGCTTTTTGAAAACAAATGTCACATTAATGTCCATGTCAATAAATTTGGGGATTTGTCTCAATAGGAGATAAGACAAATACTACACTACCATACCTAGTAAAGTTCTCTGAGATCCTTCTCGACTGAAGAGCAGTATTTGACAGCCTACCAATTTACACAGCAAAGTAGAAGTTGCATGCATAAATCAAGCCCCCAAAACCATGGAGTCTACCTGGCTCAAAGAATGAGCATCTCTATGAGTAAGCAGGATTTCACAAGAAGAAAACCATAATCTTCATTTATTATTGCAATTTATGTAAAACTGTCAAAAATCTAGCTGTTTACACTTACGAAATCTGAGATATAAAGATATTCACAGTTAAAGCTCTCCTTCCATTTCAGCTCATCTTGTAATTAGGCAAAGCAGAAGTCTCATGGCTGTCATTCTCAATACTGCAGTACATACAGGCAGTTATTGTATACATTTGGCATAACGAAATAAGCTAGGAAACTAACTTGCATTTTGAAGTATGGCATTGTTTCAATATAACTTTGGTGCATAATCTTTGCTTTAACAAGTTGGCACAGAACAGAGATTTTGCATTTTAGAGGGATTCCTCTACCACTACCATTTACTTAATGAGCACTCCTGGGCGCCCTAACCCGAAAGAGTGCTCATTAGATTTGTGCATCTGGCCCTATCAGCAGTCTTCTGTAACTTCTGAGGTAAGCTTAACACAGCAATGGACATACCATTTTCAGATGAATTAAGGTTAACTAGTCTCCCAGTGAACAGGCAAGCAACTTTTATGGAGAGTATACAAGCTGACATCCTAATTCACAGTAACAGAAGACTCACAATGAAGAAATAGTTCATCTCATGCATTCAAATAAATGCAGTATCTTATTACAAGCTGTATCTCAAATTTCTGCTTGGAGCCTGCTCATTATTTTACTTGTTGCAAAAAGGAAGAAGTTAAAGAGAGAAGAAGCAAAGGCAGTAGAGGATTTCAGAGAAGAGCTGGAAAGAAAGGGGAGCTGCTGATATGGGGCTAGTTGCTAGAGGGGGCAGAAACTGCATAGTAGAAACCATCGATACAAGACTGAGACAGGGCAAGAAGTAGGTTGATGTCAAGTGAAAGGAAGTGGGAAAAAAAATGTCAAAGAAAGGGATGCTAGATCTATCTGCTCTTCTGAGCTTTTTTATTTTTATATGTAAGAGATTTGTTGATGTGAAGAAAACRCATGAATGGAGAGGGCTGCTAAATCACTTTTTGCAATTTTCATAATGAACTAGAAAGGTAAATTACTGCTGTCTACTTGACACCTCTCAGTATGATTACTGCAGCCTCAGGACTTTGAGAAGGCTTATGATAGATCTGCCTACCAAAAAGTAAAAGATCTGCAACTCCCTAAAATGGCACACCACCACAAAAGCAGTTTTCTTAACAGTTTTCTTCAGAAAAAGAATCACTTTTTTTTCTGTAGAACCAGCTTCTGCAGAAGTGTATTAAAATACAGACATACGAAGAAGGGATATTAAGTAGCTAAGTCAGATGCACTACTCTACCTGCACTTATAGTTAAAGGAAAGAAACTCCTCCAGGGGACGATTTAAAGTAGTTAAGGTTCCRCTCTACATCTTATGCTGAAGAAGTTTTTCTTTTTCTGTCTCCACTTATTACAAAGGAGGACACTGCCCAAGGTTAGCTGGCTAGGTGAAGTGTTTAACAACGGGTGGGTACACTAACACCCACACAGAGCTATCACTAGCAGAGATGCTGCAATTGGTATTTAAGAGACTGAAAGTTCTTTGGAATAATTTTGGAAGTTATGACATTTTGCTACCATTTCCTCATTTACATCACATTTGTTGCATCYTTTTCTCTCCCATGACATCTTCTGAACCTATCCCCTGTAAACTGCATTTTGAGGTCAAAGTTGATGTTTTACAGACATTTTGTGTTTTTATATTTGACTAAGTCTGGATGTTTCAGAATAACATAGAAACCAGACTGATTTAGGCACATGAAGCTGAAGGCTTTAAAATACAGGTTTTCCTTCTGCAGTCTGGAAAAGATGTCTATTAATTTGTTATATACTGACAACATGCCCAGCCTTGTACCTGACCCAAAGACAAGAAGAGCCTGTGCTTGCAGACAAGGATTTGTCATCAGGAAGTTGTCCATTTGCTGCAGTCAGTTACTGCTTTGTCTGTGTGCAGACAGACAAGATCAATATTTAAGTAACAGTTACTTACCTGCACTTTGCTTAGGAAATGCTTCTTCTAGGCACACAGCGTAGAGTTTCTTTTTTTTTTTCCCCACCATACCATGTATATGGCTCCCAGGTACAAAGCAGGCAATGTGTTAGACATGTTTCCAATTAAAAAATCCCTGAGTTCTGACAGCTGGTTAATATGACATTTGTGAATGTTTTCAAAAATCGTGAAATTCTGAAGTTTCATGGTTTATTTTAGCACTTGATCAACAGACCTACCAATAAGGTGAAGCTGTGTTCAGGAAGAATCCCATACAGTTCAACAAGCTTTGCTCTCTTCACACTGGGGAGGTCAGGAAGTCTCTCTCGAATCCAATCGATATTTACCACTTGCTGATGGTTCATATTAACTGGCAAAGATTTAGCATCATACAGAATCAATGGAGGAAGGTTTGGCTCTGGCATAAACCTAGTGAAAATGAAGAAAAACTCCTTTATAATTATTTTTAGTCAGAAGYTCAACAACAAGGAATAAAATCTGCCACAAAGCCTCTTTCTTCTTTATCTGTYACTGACTGTTAAAGAGCCCATGACCAAAAGAGTGCAATTAAAACAATTCTGCCCCCAAATTAATAAGAAAGACGTGGAAACAATCTATTCCTTTTGGCATTGAGCATGAATTACAAATCCAGACAGCAAGAGGAGCAGAATGGCAAGAAGAAACCAAGATCGGCAACGAACTGCCAGAAGTGATCTGTGCAGGCTGTAACCTTTCCATCCTAACCTCACAAATCTTCATAAAACCTCATGCTGTGCTAAAAGCAAAGCTACTGTGCTCAGCAGGGTGCCATCACAGAACAAAAGGCCTGTTGAAGAGAAGGCCGACTCAAACCACCCGAATATCTTTGCGATTGAAACAGAAACTTCACTCTTACATGATCAAATGAGGGTTTCATAAATATCAGAATAAGGGATATTTAGGCTCACACTGCTTACTGTAGTAACTTCTATTTCAGATCTTCCTAAATAGGAATTTTAAGTCGAATGCATTATGTGCAGCAGTAAAGTTACAAAAAAACAGAAAAACAGTTTAATGTTGATTATCGTAATCTTTCAAGTCTTCATTTGAAGTATCTTAGACAAACCAGTCTTGCCCGAGTTCTCTTGAATTTTATTTTGTTTTTTAACATTTGCTCAAATTAATCTAGTTAAATAAAYGTCAGGCCTACTATTATCACATAAGGAATTCTTAAAATGGCCACTGCTTTTTCTGCTGCATTTCTACAAATKCTAATTTGAAAAGCAGATTTAAAGTCTTTCCAAGGAGTTCTTTCCAAAATCCTTGCTCTACACTGATCAGGTCAGYGGTAGAATACACACTGATTTACCAGGAACATAGATATGACAAAGAGGCTCTAAAAGTTCATCCTGCAGAACTACAGTTCTCTAGCTGGGAAACAAACTCTGGTGGAGAGTGGGGAGAAATGGGAAGACTGTCTCTGAGATGCAAGACCAGGCAACTWCCGTTTGGATCAATGCTAAGATGGCCCTGACCGAAGTGGAAGGCAGGCATGCACAGAGCCGGAGAAAGGGAGCGAGAGCCCTCAGCAGTCACTGAGCTGCTGACTCTTCCCCATCCAGACACCACTGTGGCTACCTCCTGTTCCAGGGCACTCAGCAGCTGTCGGCTCCCTAAATTCCTGCTTTGCAGTGCTGTCCCAATACTTACTCCAGCAACACTGTCTCCTGACAGTCACCGTATCTGCTCGCCTCGCTCTCTGGGTAGCTCCTTCTTGGGTGGCTATATACCATTTGATTGAGCCTGGCTGACTTTGTTGAAAGCAGATTGAAGAGTATTCACCAAACCATGTAAGCAATCAAATGGTGATGACTGTCATCTCACACTAGTGAAAGACAGGAAGTTCTTAGTAGGATAGTATCTTAAGCAGGTCTAGGCAGATCTTAAGGTAGACACTTGCCTATGAGTACTGACATCCTTCAGCTGTAGCCAAGATTTTCAGACAGTGCCTCTGATTACAGAATTTAAGCATAAAGAAGCATGGTCTACTAACTGAATATTCCTATGTTTCTATTACGTCAGGGCACTCCTAAGAACATGTCTACCGATTACAAAACAAACCTTCAACTTGTCTACTCTGAGCTAACGCACTCCAGCTGCAGTGTGTGGGAAAGATCTACGGGCTTTAGCAGAATGAGGCACAGTCTCATATCTGAACTTCTTGGACTAGCACTGATTTTGATAGGTCTCCTTCCCCTCCACTGTAAGGTACACTTCTAATATATGCTATATTGATGGCCTTCACATGCTCACTATACTGTCTACAAGCAAGAGATGAAATAAGATCTCAGTTTTTGAAATATTAACTTTATTAAAAAAATTACCTATAATCCTGTTTTCCTTCTTTATCTCTCATTGGTATAGTGCACCTAAAATAAAACAACACAGGTAAGATGCGGTATGTGGTACAGTACTTTTCTGGTAAAAACACAAAACAAAAAAATCACTTCATAAGGACAGCTTCCTTCAGCCACTTCAAAGAAGGGCAGTCATGTATGTAGGGGAGTCATTTTCACCCAAACATTGCTTGACACAGCATTTATCATTAGTTTCACTATTACACAGATGTTCATTTGGTAAAGTAAGTAAAACATGTCTGCTAGTTCTGAGGCTACAAAGTGAGTGCATCTGGGGCACTACTCTACAGCCTTTCCTACTCATCCTCACTGGATGCTTTAATGAAGGAAAAAAACCCACAGAATTCAAATGAATTTAATTCTCTTTTCAGAAGCTTGCTATATTGAAGAGACTACCAAGTGTAAATGTGGAGAGCTGCCGTGGCCTAATTCTAGGTCTGCTCCCAAATCTGCCAATGTCTTAGCACTATGAAGTCACTTTACTTCTCTGCGTCCATCTTCCCTCCCACTATTTGCCTGTCTTGTTCGTTTAGACTGCAGAGCAGGAACTCTGTACATAATGTGTTGTGTGAAAGCCTCAACTTTAAGAATAAATTACTATCTGTGACAGGACTATGCTTGTGAACATTAGCTTTAAAAGACTGAACTTGAGCGATACCATGCTATCTCTCCTGATCATGTCACTTGATATCTCTCGCATTCTAAAGCCGCTATTACCACTATTCTTCTAAAATAAGAGCTCACCCAAGCTTGGAATCAAAAGCTCTTGTTTCATTCAGAATCGTTCCTCCATTTTCAAGTTCTTCAATTTGCCTCTGTATTTCATAATCTGACAGCAACAAAAGAAGAAGCCAGTTATACCACACAATTAGTTTTTATACACTTGACTATTTCCTTTTTCACTGCTATGTAATAATGGAAAGGTTTTTTGTTTTAACCTTAATGAAATCAACAGCAGTAGTTACAGGCAAAATTATCACTGTCACTGTCTCTCCCTAGCACTGTTTACTTCTTTTGCATGTTCTCCTCATTTTCTTTCATTCTCTTTAAAACAGAAAATGTTTCTCCCAGGCACTGCAGTCAAGCCACGCATTCCTAGTGACCTTCTTATCACCCAGCCGAGCATTTGGAATGAGAATTCTCATCTTCTTCATGCCAGTTTTGTTTTGGAGATGTAATAATCATCCTTTCCTGCTCATACCCAAGCTGCAGCTGCATGCTCTCTGAATTTCACACACACCGTCTATTGTACTCAGCCGAAAGCAATCAGCTTCATCTGAGGACACAGGGCTAGTGAAAATATAGATCAAAACTAAACATCCTGAACATTGAATCATCTGCTTTCTTGCAGGCATAGAGTCACCTCTGCAAGAAAACTGCAGTCTAACATGCTGGCTACCCCTGYGGTACCCCATACCAAGATATATTTTGTCAGGGAACAGCAAGAGCAGGGAGACAAGCCAGGAGACAAAGATGACCACAGCACAAGCAGTGCCCTCACTGACTGGGGACAGTCTCACAGGGCCTGAACAGCATGGGCTGAGCTGTGTACTAGTAACAGGCTCCATCTACAGTCTCAGTCAGGGTGAGGGGGTTTATCAGGTCCAGGGTCCATCCAGGGAGTCCAGTCAGACTACAGTGTAGGTCCAAGGCCCATCAGGAGACAGGACTGTAAACAGGCACATTTATGATGCAGTTCAAGCAAAGTTGAGGCCTGWGCATAAATGGGACTCCTGGACCCATGGGCAGAGAGCATGGATGGGAGGTCCAGGTAGTCAGGGCAATTAAGACCTATTAGTGTACTCAGGGCCCTGACATATTTCACTTACTGAGACCACATAAAATGTCTACAGTGCTCCAGTAATGAAGTTACCATCATTTACCTACTGCTTTTGCCAGGAATCGTATGCTATTGATATTCTTCACTTCAGTCCTCACTCCATAAGGCTCTCCAGGGTGATGGACAGAAACATTGGCATCCACTCTCAGCTGACCCTCTGTAAAAGGAAACCTCATCAACAGAATAGTCTGCCCTCTACACTGGAATGAAAACCTTGGCATGCATTAAACTGCGTATTATGTGCAGAGCATTAATAACGGACTTCCATGTGTTCAGAAATGAGTAACATCTATCTCATAATAGCTTTCTGTTTGTGATTCCATTTCAAACCTCTGAGCCAATCATTCAAAATTTCTGGGATTACAACCTTTTTTTTTTTTTTTCTTTTTTTCCCCTAATAGTATCGCTCATCATTCCTCTCAGAGRAAACTGTATAGTGCAGTAAAGGGCAAATCCTCTAAGCCATATAGTGAGAAGAGTTACTGATTCACAGCCCTTAAAGAAAGGGCAGAATTAGACAAGTCATTTATAGTAGTGGACTGAAAGCTTCCATTCCTCTAAAAACAGCACAAAAACACCTTCTGGAATTACAATTTGATGGATGCATACTACCCTAGAATGGAACACAAAAACTTGCAGTTATGTTGAACAGATTTACTAAGGTGTCCTTGGGAATTTACAGTTCAAGGACAAAATGTCAGAAACAGTGGATTTTTTGTAATTTTTTTCYTCTCTGCTTGAAGTAATTGCAATCTCTTCCAAACAAATTTCCCTGGCTGCCAAAAACTGAAACTGAACACAAAGTTACACATAAAATTCCTACACTTTTAGTTCAAAAATGGCCTAATGTTCTCAGGGATATTTTCTGACTCAATCACAAGTAACTCAGAATTTTATCCTTACAGTTTTCCCTCTAAATACATCYCTTCTAAGACGAGTTTACCACTGTTAGTCAATTGAGGGAAAAAAGAAACGTGAGAGGTTACACTATAAAATACACATCATTTTTTCCCTATTGCACAGAGAACATCTCTAGACTTCCTCTTTGTTGTTTAATTTCAAATACAGATAAAAAGAAACAAAACATGTGATGTTTCTATACAGCAGCGCTACTAAGAAAATGCAAAACAGCTCAGTGTTAAACCTGCAAAGAAGTCTAGAGCTTAGAACTCATTCAGGTCAATGGATGTAAATTGACTAGAGAGGACTTGGTACACGCTGTAAAAGTAGGCTGGATGTCAGCACATTAATTTTCTCTGTCTTCACAGAGCCTTGCCAGACATGTAAATGAAGGACAAAGGTGCTGGAGTGACCCAGCATCTCTTCGAAGAGAAGTTGCATGGGCTCATTCTTTGGGATGAAACCAGTGCTTGTTTCAACAGAGGAATATTCTTGTCTTGTCCCTGTTTCATTTTGAGACACTGTCTGCTTCTACTTGGATGCAGGTGTCAATGTGACAAGACAATGAAGTTAATCAACCACAAGTGAAAGGAGAGCCAGGCACCATGTGTTCTTAAAAAGGTTTTCTCCCTGCAAGCCCAGCTTCTTTTCCCACTTGATCATCTTGCAATGAAATCATGTTTTCATTTGTCTGTTGTTAACAAAATAAGAGCTGATAAAATTGGGTGTTTCTATTCTGTGAACATACAAGTAGAATAAAGGTAAAATGAGAGCAAGTAAAGCCCTTATTTGAAAACAAGTAATTATGGTGAAATAAAAACACAGTAGAAAGCTCTTAAAAACACCACTTGGAAAAAAAAAATTCCAAATACTTTTAAAGCCAACTATACTACAGGGAAAATATTTCCAATGCTGGAATCCTCCTTTAAAGTCAGAAATCTCATTGCATCAAAAGATACCACAGTGCAATTCCAATGGAACTCTTAAGGTCAAATTCAGCAGTGATAAATGATGATATAAGGGTATGTGTATCATGACCTGGGAAGAAGTGTCCAAAATGGATGCTTAATTTTAACMACCATCCCCCATCTGATGCGTGTAAAACTAGCATGAGAAAAGATTCTGACAGAAAAAGCAGGTAAGGCAAGGTACTGTGTCAACATATATAATGTCTAGCAATTATTACTTCATTCTCTACATTAAATTAGATTCAAATCACTAGCCAACATTTCTTGGGTCACATCAGTCTTGGGTGATACATGGGCTGCTCTAACTCAGCTCTCTAGGAGATGTATCCATTTATACTAYGACCCGAATTTGTTGCTAGATCAGTAAGGCCAATCATTACAGGCAAAAAAAAGTTTAAATTGTGAACACTAACAGGCAACACATATTTGGATATATATGTGTCTGTAGATGAAAGAGCGAAATTGTCTTTTAAATTCTCAAGTAGAAGCCTGTTACTTGCAAGCTGCAACCATAGGCTGGTAATGCTCAAGATTGGTATCTGCAAGCAGCTGCGCACAAACTAAGATGACTTTCTGTCTGACCTCCCCAGTCCAGCAGTGATCTCCCTACTGGGAAATGAAGTTGAGACCTAGTGAACATAATGCTGGAGGTCAGGGAGGGAGTGTGTGAAATAATAAAGTAAAATCTCTAATCTCACTGGTTCTTAAATAAATCCCAGTACCCAGATCTGCCACAGGTTGTCACTTACTCTGTCTCACCCAACACCARTATAGATTTACTGCTTACATCGATCTTGTGACCAACTGCGACCTATCACACAGCTTGTGACACAATCCATGCTCTCACTGACTGTGGCCCGTAACTTCCATATTCTATAACTAATCATCACTACAGAGCTTCTGGACTGCAGCTCTGTGGCAAGCAAGATGAGGACAGACAGGGAGAAACACCACAGGAAGTGTACACTCCTTCCTGCCCACTAATTTATCCTGAAAATTAATGTGAAGTGATATAAAATCTAACACTGCAAAGCTCTGCAGAGGAAAGTAGGCCCTTAAGGACATCTGAAGCATGACAGACATTAGGACAGGCTCTAAGGATTTTAAAAACAGCAATGAGAAAAGGCTGTATTAAGCAACTGTAGAGCAAAATAACCAGAAGCTGCAAAACTCCTGGATATGCAAAGAATTACAGGTGACAAGGGAATGTGCCCCTCCCCCTTCCATACCTGCCATGATTGCCTGGCTGCTCCCAAGTGTTTGAAGAATAAGCTGAAGCTCTCTGACTGCTGCAGCTGCTTCTTCCCCACAGCACATATCGGGCTCCATGACAACCTCCATAAGGCCGACTCCTATCAGCAAAAGAGACAAGAGATTTCCAACAACAGCTTTTGATTTTGGCAAATTAGAGTGCAACTGGCTAAACACACGAAAGCACTTGGGCTTTTTTTGAAAAAAAATAAACCTCCATGTATTATTTAGTAACTGTCACAATGGGCCTAGCTGCAGATTGCTACAAAACCTTTTCCTCCTTTTATTTTTTAAAGCAATAGGCAACCTGTGGACATTCCTCCAGCCCTTAATGACAGGCAGAACAGAAGGAAACACTTCTCTGCCTTTTTTTTCAGAGAACGGCTATATAAAACCAGTCTGATTTCAGATTCAAATTGATTTTTCTTAAGCTAATTTTAGAACAGACAGAACTATAAACAGCTGTACTCTAGCATTTAGTTTCAGAATCCAGTTTTCAGAGAATACGAGCAATGGACACAATAGGCTACACYATCCAGGTTACTGCCTGTGTTGTGTACTAACTTGGCTCAACTAGTCTACAGTTTCAAAGTTTAAAGAGAGCTTTTTCTACACTTTTTCAAAGCTAGSAATTAAAAGAAACGCCTGACACATGCAGTGATGATTCCAACAGCTATTCCTTCTACATACAAACTTGCTTCATTAGGAGTCTGCGGGTGTTTTTTTGTTTTGTTTTGTTTTWWAAAAAAAAATCYRATGCTYACAGTGGCAAGAGCTTAAATAGCTCTTTGGGCTGAGTGGCTGTGCGTGACTGACAGTTTTGCGTAATTGGAGCCAACAGATTTCTAACTTGCTATTGCCAAATGCCATCAGTCAACAACGACAAGAAAGGCCCAATGACCATTAAAAAATGCAAGCATTCCTCTACTGTAAATGTAATGGTCATTTTGATGTGTTTTGATTTTCAGGAAAACAGACACCAGCTAGCTTTAATTTTTTACATGTTCCCTGTTACCTATCTAACTTTAAAGACTAATCTTACACAGAAAGGAAGAAAAAATAGGAAAAYAATCCAAGCCTACCAGCCCTATTCAAGTCAACAAGAGTCTGGCTCCTTGCATCATCATGAAGACTCTTTCCACTGTCTTGCTCCAACTGGATTTGCTTAATCCTCACGGTTTTGGTCACCATCTGGCTCATTTTGTTGTCTATGCAGAAACTGTATGACAGACTCCCATTCACCGCAATAGGAACTCTTTGCTGAGTGATTTGATAGCCAGCCTGTCAACAAAATTAGCTGTATAGTCAAATAAAACATTCACTTTACAGAAAGCACAGCCAAACACAGATTAGAGACTAAAAACAAAACGGAAAATGCAACATTTTCCACAGTGACCTAAGTGCAGCGATAGAAAACATGCACAAATTCACAAGCTGTATTGCTTCACTGAAAGAGAAGCAAACTGGAAGATGAGACTTGAACTCAAAGTAACTGTGTTGAGTTGTAGGTCTGGGAAAAAAAAGGAGAGTGCTCCTCAATAAGGGCAAGTGTAAAGACAGTACACTAATGCAAAAACGATCAATAACCAACTGCACAAACACTTGCCGTGGATGACTAAGTTTTCCTGATGCTTTCTTAGGGCAGGAAATGGACTAGAAAAGGTTCTTCTACACCTGTGATTCTCTGATCATGATGTATTTTGTCTGAAGACACTAACCCTACCTCCATCCCCAAGCTTGGACTACTACTCATCTTCCTGTCAGGTTGAATCTCCCTCTCTGCCTGTTCAGCACCTATTTATTAGGTGGAAGAAAAATGGAGGAAGGTGAAAGGGGGGGAGGGGGAGGGAATCAAGAAAATGAGAAAGCTTAGTTGAGAAAGCTCAGTTTCATTAATGCAGCAATTTACAAGCTGGACACTGCAACTCCACATAACGCACACAACTGATAAAYGCCACAGCAGACTCGGGGCTCCACTGAAGGAGGAAACTGCCAGTCAGATAAAAGGTTGGCAGCGACAAAGTACTGGAATCACTGCACTGACCTAAGAATAAAGGAGCGAATAATTTATTCTGTTGAGGTAGAGTCCTTACATCTTCCTCCTTGCTAGTAAGTCCAGCAGTGAGAATTAAAAAAAAAAAAAAAAAAAAAAGTCAAATTTTAATGATTTGGGAGGAGGCTTCTACTCTAAAGTTTGAAGATGGCAGCAGTGTGCTGGGGTGGAGTGCAATGGTCTGGCACAGAGAACACCTCAGTTTATACAGACAATGAAGTGCATGATCCTCTAGTCATGATCACTACAATAAAAATAAAATAACTGACTCTATGCAGTCTATGCTAAACACACAGGTTTCCCACCTCCCACAGCTTCTCATTAAAATGATTTTTTAAAGCCTCAAACAGTGAGTGACAATAAACAGARAGAGTCCCATTTACCATCCAATGTCTCATTTTCAGAGCTAAYAATAATCTCATTGTCAAAAGACCTTAAGATTATTTTATCTGTTCTATACCGCTCATTAGCCTAAACTCAGCCTCTTATTACAGGGTTCCTGACTAGATCATTTCACTATGAAATGCAGGTTGGGCAGTTTATTGTCAGTGTCTTTAACAATAGAAGCCAGTCACTAGAAAACCGTAATTACAAGTTTCAAGCTAGTAAAAGGTGCCAGTATCGCCTTGACCCAAATTTCCATGCTTATCTGACCAGAGGATTTTGTAGTTCATGTCAYGGGGCAGTGACAGCACACAGTATGTACACACCCTCTTTTACCTCACTCTCATCCTCTAAACAAATGGATGAGATTTCTTTACCTCTTTACATSTTTATAATTAGAAAAGTTTAACGTCATTAAAACAGAAAAAAGGCCCAAACTCTGCTACATCCTCTTGTAATTACAGAAGTCAGGTTCTTAACTGATTTCACCATTCTTTCATCCACACCAAGTGCAGTAAAATGTATTCAACCTTCAGTGCTACTTTCTTCCAAATACGAAAACTGTACAAAGACTCACTTTTAAATTTACTGGAATTCCCGACTGAGCAAGTTTTAAAGGGAAATTAAATATTTTTAGGTTMTTAATCAGAGCAAAAAGACACTATTTACATTTATACCTTTGAAAGCTGTGTTTGTCATACATTCATTTTACATGAAGGACTATGATCAGACTGCTTTCACTCTGACAGACAATTAGTAGTAAATGCCAGGAATGGAAAACTTAAGGGGCAGAGTAGCTCCAGCTCCCAATTCAATTACATTAAGCCACTGGAATCGTGTAGCTAGGCAAGGAGTCAGCAATCAGAGCAATCATATTCAATCAGTAAGCACCAGGGTACAGCTGTCTATTCATCAGAGCACAGCACAGCATCCTGTTGGAGTGAGCAGCCTGAAAACAGAATAAGCATCTCTTCACTCCTACCCTATTGCCACCCATACTCCACAACTTGACCTTTCCTACAGCTGTAAAGGGACCAGCTATACTAGGTACTTACAGGCAGATCTGCATAGAAATAGTGTTTCCTGTCAAACAAGGACTTCTTGTTTATGCTGCAGTTGAGTGCCAGGCCTGTCATCACTGCTGCTTCTACGCATCTCCTGTTGAGAACCTAAGGAAACATGACACATGATTTTGTTCAGATATTCACTGTGCAACAAATGCATCTTCCACATGCTGCCTTATATGGAGCGTATATTCAATTTTGCTCACCTTCAGATGGCTTTATATTTCTTTCCTGGTGTGGGTAGGTCTTATTCATCATTAAAGCATTTGTAGTTAAAAATTTGCAAAAATTTAAGATGAAAAAACATTTTATCATGCCATAGAAGGCGGTGTGCACTGTTCTGGCTTGCTACTTTCGTGAATACCCCTGTATTCTTGCACTCTCAAAAATATACAAAAGACAAATCACAGCAAATGATAATTGACTTGTACCCAGYTGCCACCTCACTGGGAACACAGGGGTTCTGAGTTAGGGACTGTGGTGCCATTTCAGTAGAATGCCTTAGAACACCTGTGCCAACACTGAATTCCTAAGAATTTACATATAGACTTCTGTGCTTCACTGAACAAGGATGAAATTAAGCACATTTATATGCTTGCTACAATGGAACCAAAGAGACATCAATTAATCCCATTGTTGCAGACACACATGCATTTCTAGGACCGAAGGAATCCATAAGCTTAAGGCTCCTGGAGAATGCCACGTGATCTGAAGACCCAGTAGGGCCTTCGTGAAGACGGGAAGAGTTGAATTGGGGCTGCAGTTCTGCAACCCAGCACTCTCAGTGCTACATCATTCTACCTTCCAAGTTGGCTCAGAATTGAGGAGACAAATAATGCCATTCCGAAAAGTACTAGCAAGCAGGGTCCCAAAGTTAATGCTTTATTCAAATGTATTCTCATTAMTTTAACAGTTCGTTCAACTAACATTAAATTGATAAAACTGAAAAAAGGGGACTAGAGGACTAAATTTGCCTTAATAACTCTGACATGCTCACATTTACCACGTTTTAAAACAAGAGCACAACTTTATCCATCTTATTTTGCTCTGTACAGCTGCCAAGAAGTCCTGCTTCCACAAGGACCATTAAAGCAGCACATTAGGTACAGCAATTTAGAAAAATTCATCTACATTCAGCAGAAAATAGAAGTGTAGATCTTAAGTATTACTTTCTTCACTATTTCTGAGTATTTACTTTTATTATACACCAGCCTGACTTCTGAGAACAGTTTGAGCATACTTTTCCTATCATCTACTTCACTGCTAAATGACTCTCTGTTTAGTTTTCTAGTATTTGAGAAATCAAAATTTCATTGAAAAATAACAGAAATTCTTCATATAACAGAAACTTAAAAATTGCTTCAAATCTTCAGTGTAACTATATATGGCTAATGAGTGCACCACCCTGTTGGGGCAGATTATATTTATTAAAAATTCTAAAGGACACATAAAGCAAATATTGAAAGAGGAAAAAGGAAGAATTATTTCTCATAGAAATGTTGTTCGGCAGTAAAATGAACCCARTTAGTCATGACTGTAAAATAAAGTAAAATAGTCAACTTCAAAATATTAATTTATTTTACTGTCATAGCTGCAGTTCATTACCTAGCATATGCTTCCATTTTCAGCAATTAAGTGCTGAAAATAGCATTTATCCTCCAGACAGTACATTTTTTTTTTTGTTTTTTTTTTTTACTGTTTAAGTAAGTTGATCATAACGTTAGTCCAATTGTTGAATGCGTAAAATACCCTAACATTTCTAACTACATAAGCAATGTACATAAAGCCTTATGGCATGAGCCTATTCAGCTTTACAAGCTAGGAAAATCTATGCCAATCAAGTCTTTTTAACAGGTGATCACCAAAAACCATCAGGCTCTATAAGGACTGGGTAGACTCAGAACGCTACTGCACCAAAAACAGTGGACAAATGCTCAATAGCTTACTATAATGTTTCCTGATGGTGAAGGATGATGAATGCTTCTGAACCTGAGAACAAAGTAAAACCCAAGCCACCAGTTGCAGTAAGTTAGAGTCTCATAGAGGTTCAGCAATCACAGGTAGAGTTTTGATAGCGACTGCACGACAATTACCACCTTTGACCACTYGCTCTTCTGCTTTTATTTCAAACAAAGTACAGTACATTTTACTCATCAGCCTACGAGATAACACTGCTTTAGGGTGAAGAAAATAATCCCCACATACGTTTTAYGTTAGTGAGCCTCTGCACTACTGCTGATGAGCCATTTTGGGAGCTGTGGGGAAAAATTGGTTAAAAAAAAAAAAAAAAAGTGAAGTATCGATTATTTTCTATGCAATATTGCTAGGTATTTAGATTAAAGCGATGCATATGTATCCCCAATGGATTGGATCATAGTAACCCAATCATTGTATGCATACGCATCATTACTCATGCACTAGTAAAAYCTCCTGTGCTATTTCTTTATTGACCTCTGTGGTGATAAAAGACATTGCAAATTAAATCTTCTCCATAGTGCCATATTGAGATATCTACCATGCCAATCTGYTTCCCTTCCCCTGTTTGACAATTAAGAATATGCCGACACTCTACTTCCTTAAAAATCAAAAGCTACCAGCTTARTTTTTCTCCATTTCCAAAGTGACTAATTTACTACTACTTGTTCCAGTATTTTATGATCAAAGCTGTGCACATAAAGCAGAGATGGTTAGGCAAACTACTACTTTTCCTTGGAACAAGTCTAGCTTTTCAAATAATCTTCAGTGATAAATATCAATTCAGTACGTGAAACTTCCCACACTAATGACCTAGAATAAGTCCCCCCAGCTTGGTTATGTTGTAAGCTGTTATTAAGTTGACAGCTTTGACTAGCACTGAAGATTTAAATTACTGGCTTGCACTGACAAGCTGCCAGTCTAGTATGTTAGCAAAGCACTGGCCTTGAAAGAAAGCTATGTAGTTCCTGGAATAGCTATGGACAAAACACAAGAATCTASGAAGCCTTCCTAAATATTTCTGGTCTTCTAAAACTGAGACATTCCCAACACATATTTATTTCAAGAAATTCCAGGAAASATATCAGAAGAGAAAATGTTAATTGTTTGTACTGAAATTAATGAAAATCCTTACCAGTGGCATCCCACCAACAGCACCATTTCCCATGTAGCTATGTTACCTGGCTAGAGCACCATGGTAACTGAAGGCCAGAGGAATGAAAGAACAATCCAGCAAAGATCTCTCTTTTTCTGATATTTGTCTGCTCTTTACATCTTTTCCCCAAGCAGAAAGATTCCTTTCACAAATTTATCATTCAGTTGCAATTTCTTTGTTGCAAAGTTCTTTGTATTAAATACAAGACTGTTCAATAGCTATAAGACTGTATACAATACACTCAACCGCACAAATTCCCACCAAAACTCAATTTGTAACAGGTTCAGKTTTTTTAACCAACAGGTTTGCTCATTGTATTAATACATTAAAGAATGTTGGTTCTTTTTTTTAGGTGAAAATACATGTTTCTATATGTAGTAAATAATCATTTTTACATATTAAGAGAGTAAGAGAATATTTTACATACTAAGAGAACTACTTGTTTTGCTAATGAGTATTACACAGAATGAATGAAAAAAAAAARGGAATTGCCTAAATGACTTGCATGGAAAAAATTTATTTTTGCTGTTCTTTTAAAAAATATTTATTATGGCAGTGGCACCTCAGTGTCAGATGATATGGATATAGATATACAACAGTGTATTCCTTGTACTAAATATTGTAAAATCAGAGTCACTCCCCAGAAATTCTAAAATTCTTTGATTCTAAGTCACATATGTTAATAAAGTAATTTCATATTAATCAGCTATCCCAAGAMGACCTTCATTCCCATTTATAATCAGGGAGAAATCATCATCTTGTAATTAACTACAGGACTATTTATCTAGGAAATACTTAATTTTATCTCCTTTTCGTTCAAAGTAACAGCTGGAAGTAGGAACTAGTGCAATGTATTTAGCTAGCTCTCTGTAGACCAGGCAGTAATCTTTAGAAACCTCAACAGATATATCTAATCATATTTCCAGGTACTCCTACTGCATATCCCTCTAATTTTTATTTGCTTCCACTAATGGTTATATTCTGTCTCATCATTCTGCTCTATTATAAGTCCCAACTTGCTCTAACATATGGTTCCTTGAAGTTCATTCATAAATTAAACCTCAAAATAAGTTGCTCCCACGTCTACTTGGTCTACATGTGACCGTGACTCTTCACGCTGACACCGCAGATGAGTATCTCAATGCAGAGTTCTTCTTTGGYGTCTGCTCACCCGCACAAAAGGACACAACTATCTTGTAGATATGACTTACAGGATGTACATTAAAAATAAGAGCTAATCATACCCTAAATCACCCACTATTTCAACAGATCCACAATCAGATCCCTCCCTCTAGGCATRTAGTAACAGTTTTTAAAAAGAACAAGCAAATCCCAGTCTTAYTGTTCATTTGGCCTGCAAAGAGCCCATCTGTTCCAAAAAATAAAGTCTCTAACTGCAACTAAAGTTTGAAGAGTAGCTTCAGTCTAGGTCTGCTGCATTTCAGTACAGCATCTGCTCCACAGCATACTTCCTGCCCTAAGATGAGCGTTACGTTCTTATCCCTAAAGAAACKGGGGGAGGGCAGCAGAAGCAGAGCAGTCATTTTAAATGAAGATTTTAAATTAACAGAAAGAGAATGAAATGGTAACTGAGAAGCTGCAGCAGCCAAGGAAGATAATTTTTTTTTGTTAAATAGAATCTTAATATATTTTCTAATTTCATTTTTCTGCAATCTGGTTCTGAAGATACATCCTGCTATACAAAACAAATTAATGTCCTTAACCTTGTCTGCTGGCAAAGCCAGCTTGCAGTGATGCAACGCACACTCAAGGTGTATCTTAAAACCAGGGAACTCAGACATGTCAACAGTGCCCAGCTCTCAAACATATTACTTCCACGTGTATCCAAAAAGATAACTGGGCATAGTGTCTTTCAGTTGAAAATCTAGTTTGAGAGTTTGTATCACAAGGCTTAGAATAGGAGGAAGCATCTTCCTGTGGCAGTGATGACCAAATAAATTCACCAGGAGCAGTGAGAAATTCTGACCTTGGGGGTACAAAAAATGGAGAGYATCACCAGATTCATAGCTGCTTAACTACTGTCTGACTTCTGGGTTTCTCAGTCCTTTGAGATAGCRCAGTGTTAGTGTAGTGTTAAAAAAACAAAGAAAGAAAAATCAATTCAGACCACTGCATGGTCAAAGGGCTCAAGGGTGTAAATGGAAAAAAAATGTATTTTCTGAGTGAGGCAGCCAATGCAGTGGCATTGCTCTGGACTACTGATCTTTGGGCTGACACACATACCATGGCTAAAACAAAACTAACTTCTGCCATGCAGAACTGGAACTGGTTCCAAATAGAAGAACTGACAGGAAAGAATTTGGCTTCTTCAATGTAACTGAGATTGGTTTTCTCAGAGAAATTCAAAGCAGGCAGAGAAGAAAATAGACAGAGTTTATAAACCAACTGCTGCCCAGTTCATCCTTGCAGATGACTCTGCTTGTAGGCTTGGTAGTGGTCAGCTCAGTGGGTTTTCTGAGTTGTAACAAATTTTCACCTTTGATACACAGTGGCTGTCATTTTCCAYCATTTCTGAATCTTGGCTATCTGCYCTCTGCTGCCTGTTGCAGTCTTTATGTACAATGAAAGCTCCCAGTCCTTTGCTGCAACTCCCTCATCCCTTTTTCACYCATTTCTAGTCTCCTGAAACATGCTCATTTGCATTCACCAGAAAATGAGCCATCTTTCCCTCCAGTGTGGTCYTCCTGACCTAGATCTCGTAAGACAGTGCCACATGCAGATTGGGAACAAATAAAACGTAAGTAGTCTATCACACAAAGAGACAAGATACTTACTTAGACAAACAAAAGGCCACAAAATGCAACAAGTCTTGCAAAAAGCCATTAAGAAAGGAAAATAAAATTTCTTCTTAAAAGGCAAGTAAGTTTTTCTGAACAGCAGAACTAATGAAGACTAATTTCCTATGAATAATTGTCCTAGTTTGTTTTAGCTAGGCAGTGACCTCAACTGTATCTCTCCCATGATTCCCTCCACTTTTTCTTCTTTTCATCTAAATACTAGCAGGATGAGATTGGCACAGGAGATCCCAAAGTGAGTATAAATAGTGAGTATAAAGTGTCACAAATACCTGAATGGCAGCAGCCCAAATAAAGCTGACAGCAGTGGGGAAARGGGAATACAGAATCAATTGCTAATTTGAGTTTCCCCTCACACGAATGTTTGCTAGTATAGTCACAAAAACCTCTACAAAYTTGCTATTTTTGAGACAAATTTAGCTGAACCTGGTCAAAGGGTTCAAAAAGTATTAGCTGTTAGTGCAACTGCAAGAGTAATTTTTTTAATGGTAAAAGTCTTCCAAAAAACTGTTAATATGAAGAATGAAGAAGCAAGATGTTGTTTTGAAAAGTCAAAATGGTAAAAAAAAAAAAAAAAAAAAAAGAAAAAAGAACTGTACTTACTACAGGAATTCTTGCTTAACAGAACACTATTTGCATACTCATGCATACATATACTACCTTGGAGTTGGCCAAAGCGAGACCTCTGGAACCAAACCAATTTCTGCATACTGGGAGAAAATCTAAATCTAATTCAAAGTTACCAACACATACAAAATAACTGATAACAGAAGCAATAATAATTTGTCTGTCCAAAATCAYCCACTCACCGTTCAAACTTAACAAAAAGATAATCCCCAGCACACTAAGAAATATTATTTGAGAAAGGCTAGTGTGCTTTTCAGTAGCAATTTCAGATTGAATCCAGCAAGATGAGTCATTGATCTGTGTTGCTGTCATCTAATGGTCTTGCTGTCCAACAGTATCAAAGATGCCACAATAACTGTGGTAGCAGAACTATGCGAAAGAAACAAGACGCTGCAAGCGCTCGCTCCCCACAAARAGTTGGAAAAAAAATGCATAAAGCAAAGGCACTAAAAAAGAGTCAGAAGGAGATAAGAGAAAAATACATAGATAACATCACTGATGCACTGAAGGATCTACTGAAAAGGGTGATAGTAAGATGAGTATCAACTCAATGCAGTTCTAACTGGCAATTTTACATCAGTCAGAGGGACCTGTTAAGGATGAATGATGGAAAGCCAACAACAAAAAGGAAGAAACTCAATAGGTAGAACAGTTTCTGAGGTGCTAAGGAGACAAAGTCCTACAGAAACTGTTAGCCTTGACAAAAAGATCAAAACATCCAGAATGAATGTTTCAACTTCTCACAAATAAATAAGACACAGCAAAAAATGAGATAAAACAGTTACAAGGGACACCCTCAAAGCTTGAGAGAAGAGCATTGGCAGAAGTCTTCAAACACTTCAAAGTAAGAGTGGAGGTGTCTGCAGAAAAACAGCATTGTAGTTGAAGGAGAAAATAAGGTTGACCTAAGCAACTGCAGTAGCTGGGGAGGTATAACATTTCTTTTCAAAAACCAAAATTTTCTGTAGTTTCATTATTAAGAAAGATTCATAGATTAAGCAAGTGCTTACAACAAAGTTAAGGGAAAATGCAGGCCAAATTTTTGAACAGCTCACCAGGCACTYGCCATTTGTTCAAGCTCACCAGAGACTTGGGACCACAGTTTTGATTCTCACTTCTAACATCTAAACCTACTGGCAGCACAGATGCTGATGAAGGAGGTTAGTTCTACAGGTAACCTCAGCCTGTGAAGGTTCTTATGACAGTAGGAAAAAATATAATTGAGGGAAAAAAGCCCATAACCCAGCCCTGAAAGCAGGCCTCCCTTATCTTTCAAAGACTCTTGACCATAACAACAGTGCTGAACTGATGTCAATATTTAGGCAGGCTTTAATCCATCATTCAAGAGTCTATGAACTGCCAGGACCTTCTTAGAAAACAATGGTTTGAAAGTATATTTCTCTCTTCTAGTTCTTTTCAAAACTATATTGGATCTTCTCTTTAGAGGCTTCTCTTCTGAGATAAACATACTTTGCAAGTCCAGCAAGATGGGACACTGGGAGCAACAGAAGACTATTAACCACTGATGATGTGATGCATGTCACAAATCTTAATATTTTCAGGAGAGAATGGATTGCAGTAGAGATCTGATAGGTACCATCAGTTTTTAAGAAAATATCTTTTTTTCTTCTGGTGTACAATTATCACAGTTTTACTGAAAGAAATTACAAACAATTAAAGTGAACCTAGACTTAAGCAAATGGCTTAAAACAAAGATGCTCTCACCTTCTCTCCTTCTGGCACTGCCATTAGTATCTTTTGAGATGAGCTACAGAAGGATACAACAACCTAAGCATGATGTGGTTTCCAAAAGAAAAGAAAATGTAGATTACAGCAGCTAAATCAACATGCATACAAAGATCAGAAGACTGCCCAGGTCCTCAAGAAAGGTGTGTGCAGTTGAAAAGATTGTTATCAAAAGGCAAACTAAGAAGTAGGGTTTCTGAAAGCAAAGTACAAAGGAGTAAATTCATATGCATACCAGCAGGAATGTCGAAACAAAACTGAAGTCACAAGTTGGTAAAACAGCTGTTGCAATCACCAGGTTTAACAGGCACCAGCTATCAAAAATCTAGTTTAAAGTGTAAAGTGTAGRTTTTTAGTCTCAAATGCTTTTTTCATTCCAACATGTACAGATGAAAGATAGATCCACCAAAATCACACACAAAGCTCTCAATTCCTTTGAAAGCAAATGCATTAGGAAATCCTGGATATTGCACACATCTCAAACTCATCACAGCACCTGACAATTTATCACCCAATATATTTGGAAATATGACAGGTATCTGCCATTGCCAAGGATGGATGCAGCCTCAAYGTAGGAAGGGTGACTAAAGCACTCTTCATGTTCTCAGACTGGGAATCACCCCTATCAGGTCACTGGACAGCCATTCCACAGTGCAGTGTTGCAGGGTGGGGAAGGTAACAGCATCACACACACACTCTCAGCTTCCACAAACCACTGCAGCGACACTCCCCAGCTTTGGAGATGTCAGAGTTTGGAGTTTAAATTGCCAGAGGTGCAGAATCAGAAGCTAACGGCTGTTCTAGCACCTCTCTGTTCCAAGAGAAAGCTGTACTTCATTGCAGGAGTGTCATCATATAGCTGAGAAAAGATACAGAAGGGACCAAACACCTCCTTCCAACAATATTTACAAAGGGAATACTAAAGAAATTTAAAACAAGAGAATACATTATGGGACAGCAGAGTAGGTGAGTTCTCAGGCTCTCAAGGATGTTAAACAGAACAGAAAAAATATTACATATTAAAATAATATCAAGCATGTCACATGAGGTTTTACAGCAGTGCAACACAAACATCTTCTTCTGATGTCAAAAGAAATTTATCTTTTCTTCACTGGAAACAAGAGCTTGACCATTACCAAGTGTTTTGAAAACACTATTTTAAAAAAAGATAGAAGAGACACAGTTCACATTGTGAAGAGAATGAGGTTTAAATGCATGAGCTGTTAATGATTTCAAAATCCTTAAGACTGACGGGCTAACATTCATTCAAATCTTTATTAATTTAAACCTTGGTCATGTAAATCCTAAACTACATCTTAGCACACTTGTCTACAAAGAAACTGGATCACTCTTCCAGTTTAGTCACAAAGGAGTCAAAGATTAAAATACGCATCTTACTCTATGATTAGCAACAAGGACGGTAAATACAGACAACAAGGGTTTCAGCTACTAGATCTGCCATCTTATTTCAATGGCTGAGCTATTATTAAACTTTAGTTGAACACCTCAATCATGAAAATAGCTGGATTTGCTTTCTGTGAGCCCAATCTCATCTTTATAAATCTTTATAAAGATTTTCATAATTCTCCAAGAGGCTAAATCAGGCTGTAAGTGGATCCTCAGAAGAATTTTACATCAATCTACAGGTACCTATGCTGCACTATACACTGCCAACACATAGCTTAATACTGTCTTCATGTCAGGTTTTCTGAAGACATCAAGCAAAGTTCACTGCCAAGTCCCTCTACAAAGTAAAAAAGAAAAAAAAAATGCCTTTGTGTGGTTCATAAAATTCTGAGGGCTTATATCTAGCAAAAAAAAAAAAAAAAAGGAGATCCTTACAATAATGAATTAAGATACTACATAGTCTACTAGTGAGTGGTTCTGTTACCTCTAACAGGAGCATAGCATGTGCCCTTTAGTCCTACTACTTCTAAAATTGTTTTTTTTAATCAAAGCTTTGCCACAGCTATCTTTTCTCTACCTGATTTCAAAGAGGAGTGCATCTGCATGGCTGTTCTTCAATACATCTGTCTCTCAGAGGTACATTATGAAAGCAGTACAGTGAAATGGCTGTGACACTGATGCTGTTTATGATGGTCCTACTTGAAGAAGAAGCACAAAATATGCTACACTATGCTACTTCCACTACAGGAAGAAAATATAAAAAGGAAAGACAGAAGGGGTGAGCAGATTCTTCTCTTCTCCCCTCTCCTGTGCAGGGCATAGCAACAGCAAAGGTTTATGCTCATGCTCACTAGTGGCACAGAAATGTGCAACAACCTGAAAAGCACCTGTTAGCACCATTCTTTCTAGTCCCCCCACAAAGCAYTAACATGAAAGTAGTAATTCTAGCATGGTTCTCCATTACAACCATCTCATGGTCCCACAGCAAATTTAAATCCATGTGACCCTGGAAACAGTCACTACAGTTCTCAGAAAGACACTTATAACCAGTTATATAAAGACATCAGTTATTCTCTGTTACCAACAGCACAATTACTGTATTCTTCAGCACTGTTAAAACTTTGTTCCTATTTTTTCATTTCTCAGCAAAACAGAGTTTAAAGGAAAGCCCAAATATTTACATTCTAAAAAGACTTAATAGGCAATAATCTTATCATATATTAAGATTTTACTTTTTTTTAACCCATATTTAAAGTTTTTYGAAATCCACCAAAATCCATCCACTTCTACTTCAGATATTACTAKCATATACAAATATACATTGTTATTTTAAGCTAATAAGCCCACCTGTTTGCTACCAGAAAAMACATAGGTGTCTATTAATTTTCTAGTGCAGCAAGTGCACTCATTTTTATTCCTTCTTGAGCAGATTTTCAGCTTGACTGAAGATAAGCATTAGACAATTTATTAGGATTTCTATGCATTATCAAAATGTTAAGTAGGAGACCTAAAACCAGAATCTTGAACATTTAAGTTTAAATTTCGKGATTATTAACTCCAGGACCTGCCCCTAAACAAAAGGAACTCATTTTTGATGTTCAAGTCTAACTAGATTCTTCTAAAACCAAATGATTGCATGAGATTCCCATTCTCTCTGGAGAGTTTTCAACATATCTATATAATTAGATCTGAAAATCAGCCCTGAACTGACACYGAGATCAGAGTCAAATCCTAGTTCTATCAGCATCTAAACTCTACTTCATTAAGTTTCAATATCTCTGTAAATACAGAATGAACATATCAAAATACTTCTTTTTTAAGCATCACACGGCATACACCAAGCCCTTAGAAATCTAGCCATGGATTAATTTTCCATTTCAGAATACTATTTAAGGCTACATTATGGTGAAGAAAAGAAATGTTTCAAACAGACTAAAAAAGTACATCTGAAACTGGAATTCAAACCTCTAATAAACATATTCAGGAAAGCACATTTGCATTAGATAATTTGACCCTGTTATAGTCTCTGCATGTTTGTTCCACAATGCAACATTAAGTCCATTCAATATTTATTTTCACTTCAGAGTAGGAGTGCCTGTTATACTTTCTAACCATTATTTTTATATTAAACGTGTTGGGTTCTCAGAGAATTCTACGGAAGCACTATCCTGGCCATCACAAACAACAATTTTAATTAATTAAACTATGACATTAAAAATGTATCATGTAGCCACTAATAAATTATCATTGCTAAGTGCTAGTATGGTATTCCAACTTACTAGTCTGCATAATTTCACATATATTTCTTCTTCTTTTGCCTAATTATGTTACACTATAAATACAAATGGAACCCTAAATCAGAGAGTTTCTGCTTAGGAAACCAAGTAACTCTGTAGTGAGACATTCCAAAGGGTAAATGAGAGCTACATAAACATGCATATGGCAAAGTAACATCAAATGGCCGTTTGGAAATCTAAGATGTTCTTCTCTCATATGATTTTAAGTACCTTCTAATATTTAAGGAATTTCCTGTGTGGCATACTAGTCAAATACACCCAACTCTGGTCTGAGAGAAATACTGCTAGTCATTCAATACGTACAAGAGATACTCCTTATTTTTATCCTTAGCAGAAGATACTAAATATCTGTAGCTAAAACTAAGGAGAGGGYAAACTGAAAAGAAATAATACTAGGCAGCTCATATTATCACACAGTCAACAAACAGAAAAATATATAAAAACTTCTATAGCCACATCTTAGAAAGAACAAACTATTAGAACTGCACTGAAAGTCACCTGCTGAATTAAATGATTAACATAAAATCTGACATAAGTTAAACTGGAACATAACTTACTGGTAAGGTTCCTGGTAAAGAAGCATCAAAAAAAGACACCAAGGAGTTAGGAGGTGCTGCAAACTGGACTTGGGAACCAGAGAAAAGTTTTGAGTTGGAACTAATTTGTGCATGAATTTCCAGACCCACAACTGGTACCCAGGAAGCAAGACTGAAAAAGGAAAACAGAAATACAGTTAAAGTACAAATGACACGTAACATCCATAATCACTTGAAAGATACAAAAGTCTTCCTCTTAACAACAAAAAAAATGCAATTGTAAAGAAAAATTGCAAATTGAGTTGTAAATCCATCTACAATTTAATGGCAAAAGTTGTGCTACAGTACTGGAGACTAGAGACTCATCCACAATGTATACAGGGAAAATACGTGGCAGAGTGTCTTTGTTATACAGGAGAGAATGCTGTAAGAAAACATAACGATCAAAAACTTTTAACTCTTCCTTACATGACAAATCTTACAGAAATGAATGAGGCAACCTGCATGCTTGATGAACCCTACTTTAGTATTCCTTGAAAATCACAAAATCATCATAAATATCAATTACTTCTCATGTAGTTTGATAAATCTCCAACAGATAGGTGGCATAATAAATTATGTATTTGTCAGCTAGTCACTTGCATGCTGGGAAAGGTGGCTCTCCAGAGCAATGTTAGTAGCATATCAGCATAAACATTAGTAATCTGATAACAAAGAAATCATCATTTCAACTAGAGAGCTACTGCTCTCTGAACATACTGAACAGAATAAAGCTTCTCCATATCATCTGAAAAGTAACTGCAATGCTCGCATCCAAAACCTTTACATGGACAAGGGGAAAGGGTCACCTTTACAGTATGAATTGCTTGACAGTTTCTGCAAGTAATTATTTGGCCTTGTACAAATGAAGTGGCACAAATAATATTTCAGTGATGAAATCACATTTCTATGACAGGATACTTCAGCAATGCAAGTACAGAGATAGCTATAGCAGATAAGAGAGCCATGGAAAAGCATTAAACAAATATATCAAATATAGCGTTCCTTCCAAAGGTGAACATAACACGCTGCCAAGATTTTAGCTCTCTCTGTCCTCCAACAGCTGAGGACATCCCTACAAACACCAAACTAGTGGTGCAGATTTACACTGCTCCTTTACAAAGGGTATTATCATAAAAGAGTAAATTTCAGATGTTTAAATGAGCTTTTACATTTTTTATTAAAACAAAAAGCTCTTTAGCTATGTTTCAGACTAAGGATCCAATCTTGATTCCAGTGTTTGCAATTAAACAAACCATGTATTACCRTAAGTATTAATAATTTGGACAGCTCACCTTAATAGAGTAATCTACAAACGCAAGCTTTTGCAGGACAAGGGACTAACTTTGCAAAGACAGTATGAGGATGCTTATCAATTCACTACAAAACATACTGATGCTTACCTAGACAAGATAAATGTGGACAAGACTAAAAAATAAATCTTTCAACTTGGAGTATCAGTTTTCATTATAAAAAGTAGTATGTATTTTTATGGCAGGGAAAACAAATTTTTGAAGTGTAAAATGAAGTGTAAACTCAGTGTTTTTTCCCTGCAATAAGCCTGAAACAACCCTGACCTGACAGGGAAGCTGACAGTTCTCTAAATAGTAAACTAAATTTGAAACAAGTATGATGTCAGTGTTATAGCACTTCATCAAAGACCAAAGCACTCAAGAAGGTAGAAAATTGATCAATGCATAAGTTCTTGCACAACCTTCTGTTTGCAGTATCTCTTTTTAGCACTAAAGCAAAATAGTGGATATTTAAACCATCTATTTAACTAAGATCAGAAATCAAAATGTTAAGTGAATAAAACATATCAGATTATTTTTTTAAATTACATTTAATTTTGCTTAGTACAATACTCAGTTTGCAAACCCCACTATTTTTTTCTGGTATTTTCAGTTACTCATAAAGATATCTCAGGATTTAGATTTTTTTTTCTTAAGTCTGCAGGCCCATTCCTCCCATCCTTTCCTACATTCATTAGAAACGCCTCTCCCTCACACCTTGGCTTTAAAGGTTGCATCAGGCTTCACTTCAGTGTGCTTACATTCACGTGCAAATGTATGTACCTTGAACTGTCCCCAAGCTCTACTTGCAAGCCTGATGAGAAAGCTAGAGTTTCTTGCCATGCTTGCTCAAAGTTTATTTTTATTTCTACTTCCAAAGAATCAATCTAAAGAAGCAAACTTCTGCTAATGTCTACATAACCTTACTTAGGTGATCAGTTGTGCGGGAAAACCTGAATCTTGACAAATGGAGAACATGAAAGCTCGGCACAGGCCATAACCCTTTTTCAGCTGCAGTGGGAATAAAATGCTCAGTTCTGGACAGCGTTGTCAAAGTTTTCACATTTCTCTGCTAGATAAGAAAGCTTCCTTTAGACCACAATTCCCCTTGAAAAATATTTATGAGCATTTGCGCAGTCCTTGGTGCAAGTGCTGTTTATATTCCTTACACGTGAGCGCAACGCTTTTTAAATTGCTTGCACCGTATGGGAATCTTATCAGAGACAAACGTGCCGAAGGCACACAGCCGCACTGGGAATACGAAATTGCTATTTAACCTTTTTCTTTTTTTTTTTTTTTTTTTTTTTTAAAGGGGACAGGGAAAGGAACGCAGCCTGGGGACGCGCTGCCGGCGATCCCCGAGGCTCAGTCCCCTCGGGAGGCGGCACTGAACACGGGCCACGGCCGCTCCCGCCCCGCGCTGCTAACGCAGCAACCGACCCCGCGCACCCCAAAACGGCCGCCTCCGCCCTCTAAACGGCCGCTCTCCCCGCCCCGCCCCGGCACCGTACCCGCTCTGCCCCGCCGGCACCGCCCCGCCTCTCGCGTTACAGGCCACGGCCCGAGCCGGCGCGGGGAGGCCGCCCGCAGCGCCGCGCCGCCACGCTCGGCGCCAGACCCGCTCGAACCCCCGCGCCACCGCCGCCACCGCCATTTTGCCTCGCTCTGGGCCGCGCCGCTCCCGCAGCGCCCCCTGGGAAATGTAGTCCGGCGCGCGGGTGCGCTGCGCGGAGCCGCGGGAAGGAAAACTACAAGTCCCGGCAGACAAGGGAGGGCCCGGGGGGGGAGGGAGGAAGGTGCCCCTCGCCTTGGCCCCGCCCCCTGCCGGCGCGAGGCAGCCGTTGGCGGCGGGGGGCGGGGCGAGGCGCCTCGCGCCGGMTGATGGCGGCGGCGGGCGCGTGCGCTGGGCGCGGTGATGGCGCAGCGGTCGCCGGCGAGGCGAAGGGTGGGCGACAGGTGTCGCTGCTCCTCAGGGTCGAGGCGCAGGAGTCAGCCGTGGGCCCGCGCCTGCTCCAGGCGCTGGGCGAGGACGAGCTCTGCCCAGCCTGTGGTCAGCGGAGGGTGGATTTTGTCCSCTCGCTGTGGCAGAGCCTTTCCTGCCCTCAGGGCGCTGCGTCGTGGTGCCCCGTCGCCGGCAGGCGCAGGCCTGGCCCCTGGCGCAGCCCCCTCTGAGGGAGGCGTTTCCCCTTCTACGGGAGGATGTGGCAGGGCGACGTGCAYGGGGGCTGCGCGGTAATCTGAAGGGGTTTCAGGAGCCTGAGATACCTGTTTGTACAGGTTCTGTGCCTATCCTGGGGATATTAACGGTCATCCTAGAAATGCTGGTGCGAGAGATGTCGATTTTTTTTCCGTCTCTACGTTAGCTGTTTGAAGAGTCTTGGGCTCAGGTTCTCCAAGGGGTTTTGTATGGTTTTGTGTTAAGTGCCACACTGATACAAAACCAGCTTGTATTCTGTAGGYGGTGGCCAGTCTTGGGCACCTAAAATCACCTGTCTTTGTCTGCCTTGTTTCCTGCTGCTAGTATAGTGGTGTTCAATTGCAGCCTTAGATCTTAACTCTGTGTACACAGAGCAGTGAGGTCTAATCTCTGCAGGGCCCGGAGGTGTTATTGCAGTACAAATACATGGTAATAAAGATCACTGTCCAGGGCATATGCAAACATCTYGGATGCTGTTTACACAGCTACATTTCACAGACAATAGAATTAACAACCTTATGTCCTAAACCACAGGCCTGTGGAGCTTAAATGGGAATGTACATTAGCTGTTGCTTATGTCATCTTTCCTTTATGTCAGCTACTACTAATAGAAGCTAATCAGTCACAAAYGTGAGTAAGACTGATTTCCTCCAGCAGAGGACAGTGGTGCACATGAGCACTGTCTTACAACCTTTATACCCTCTTGTCTTTTMAAGCTCAAATGTGGCATGCTGGGGGGTTCAGAATCATGTGGAAGGTAATTAACCCAAATAAGAAAATGTTCTATAACACTTGTTTTATAACTTTAATTTTCTAACATATATTTTAAATGAGTTAAAGTAATAAAGAGATTTCTCGTTTAGAAGAACCAGTTGAGAGGTATTTGTAGGAGATGCTCATCAACAGTTACTTGTACAGTGTAATCTAAGTATTGCAGTTTATGGTATTCTCTTCCTTGCAGAATAACTCCTCCTGTATCTAAGAGGATGACCAGGACAAAATTTCTCTGTGGTAAAGAAGAACTGGCCATAGGCCATCTGAGATATTTTGGGGAGAATGAAAGAACATCAGCGTGTCTCTTTTCCTCTGCTATCAGGGAGCTCTCAGACTAATCAGACACCACAGTGAAAAGCCTATATAGCAATCTTTAACCCAATGGACTGGATATATGATTTTGTGATAATTTYGATGTGAAGAAAACCCTGTGATCTTTTGGATTTAGGCCCGTGCAATGTATTGCTAAGAAGAATGCATTTCAGGCTGAATCTTTAGTATATTATGTTATTTCTGCAACATRTGAGTTCCTTTAACAATTGTCAACCATGAATGCTGGATTTAATTACTATTTGCTACTTTATAGGAATTGGCAGATCATATCAGCCCAGCTGTGAGGACAGCTTCTGAATATGACTCTAAAATGTTTGCACTGGTGTAAAAATGGTAAGTTTTAGATTACAATACTTTTTTTCCAATCTTGTTATTCTGATGTAATAGAAAATTTCATAATCTCTAAGAAGTTAAAACCATATGAATATTAAAATCATGTTACTTAAAGTCTTACTCTGCCTTGGTTGTACAGGCTTCTGCCCTTTGTGCATATTAATTCAAAATGGAGCAGAAGGCATAGAAAGGTTGAAAGTCTCTTTCCACACCCTGCACTATTCCTCAGGAACTTTCAGCTGTATGGTTGCTGTCTTACAGAAGAAAATTGAAAAGTGACATTGCTTGTGATTTGAATTGTCTCCACACAATCCCCCCCAAAACAAATGCCATTAAAAAGCTCTTTTTCTTTGCAGCTGTGTACTGGTGACCAAGTAGGTAATAAATGAAAGCTTGCACATCTATATACAGGAAGCTGATCAATCACAGACAAGCAGGGAATAATTGCCTTTCCCAGCAGCTTACTTTGAGGTAGAAAAGGCTGCTTATTTGTTCCTTATATACCCTAGGCAGCAGCATCCACTTTCCAGTGTGTTTATAGATCATGGTGTGGCTTGGAATAGCAAAATGTCTCCGGCATCCGGCACTGTATAAAGACTTGCACAATAGTAGTTCAGCACTAACTATGTAGATTTCTGTCTTAGAGAGGGTAGGCCTAGGGAACAGTTTGCTGTGAGTCTGAGTTTCTTAYTAGTATAGGAATTTAACCAGTGCCTGAGAGGAAATTGGAATTTTGTAGAGGACAAAAGCCCAACAACATATCATTTAAGCCATAAACATGCAGTCTGTCCCACTCATTTGAAAGAAGATCTCTCTGAATTTCGATTTATAGAGCTTGAGCTCTAAATTCTACTTCCTTGCAAGCTATGTTTAGCATGCATACTTAGTCCTTTTGTGGGCTGTGAGATCTCCTTTTGGTATAGCTGGGAATGGAGTGTTCAGATCTGGGTGTTTGTTAGATATCTTGCAGGCTGCCTGCAGTGTCTTATTTCAGCATGTGAAATAAGGAACAGGCAGGAACCCTTGTTAGATTTTGAAATGGAGGCTTTTGGAAGAGTAGGTCTGTAGTCTATCAAATTATTACTATTTTTGTCCTCCAGGAAGGAGTAATGAAGAGGATTTTTAAGTTTGGAAGCAAACTGGTAAGGGATGTTTTCAAACTTACAGGCTCCTAGCATCACCTCTGTACCACAAAAGCCTTTTCCTCTACAAGTGTATACAGAGAAATACTCTTTTTGCAGCTTTCAGCTAATAAGGGCAATGATTTTCTATGTCAGCCTGGACTATTGGTCCAACTCATCTAGCTATAAGCCAGGGAGATGGCAAATATATTAAAATATTTATATATTTCTCTTGAACACAGGAGAAAGCATTTAGGAAGATAACATAACTGCCTTGTATAATCTGCTGACCATGTGTGTGCATGCCTTCATTCTGTGATAGATGGGTGATATGAAAAGCCTTGTGGTTTGCAGACTTTTGCATCAAAGTATGTTAATGTACAAAATGGCATCAATTTCTATTATCAGATAGGTAATGCTGTTTTATTCCATAAAAGTAGTATTACTGAGGTTTTACAAAAAACGGATCAGAATTCACTAGGGAAAGAACACCACAATATAGATATACATATATGTAATCAAATTCTATTATTCAGTAACCAAAAAATAAAAGTAATGTAGAGATACTGAAAAAAAAAGTAGAAAATTAATTTGCTATTCCTCTGAGGCCATGTTGTAGGAGAGAAGCTAAGTCTTCCGTTCARCCATTAAAACCACTCATACTGTGGCTGTACTATATTGATTTTCACATAGGGAGAAGTACTATGTTCTGTACTTGGGGCTTACCTTTTCAGAGTAGACTCATGCTCACCCTTGATAATTGCCCTGTAGAGCTACAATAAGTCAGCGTCTGCACCTGTGATCTGAATCAGGTGTTGGTAATCTTGGAATCTAGTGGCTTGCTTAGGAGAGAGCAACATGCTTGTGCTTTTGGGCAGTGAGCTGCAAGTGGAGTGGCTACTGGGCTTACTGTAACTGGGGGGAGCTCTGAAGGCAAAGRCAGTATTTGTTTGAGGGGATTTGGCACTACTGATACTGTCCTATGGTAAGTGGTACTGTTAATCCTAGTGTCCAGTTAATTAAACTCTTCTTTTTCTGAGGTGACATTCAGATACTGTAGGTGTAAGAGTTTGTTGTTGTTGTTGTTCATATCCCTGTGTTCTGTTTGTGTAGTTTTTTGGCTATGTTATTAGAAATTTCACATTGTGTACCTATACTACGTTTGGTAGTTTCTAACTGCCCAGCTATTCATTTCCTTTAGTTGGAAATCTTGTCATTTACTTCTGTGATGACTGCTCCATTTGTTTTGGTCCCATTACAATGTATTCCATTTTCTAAATATTTGAGCTGTAATTTAGGAAATGTATCAGGTTTGTATTTAGGTGCTATTCAGGGAATATGTTGTGTTGTTTTGGATTTTTAATACTAAATSTTTTTCAAGCAAAAGAACCTATATCTGGAAATAGCAAAGGCTTAGCTGAAGTACCAAAATTAGAGGGGGGGGAATAAAAATCTATTTTATGGATCTTGTGTGTATACTGCCTGTGATGGAGCACACAAAAGAAAATATTTGATAGTCTTTCAGCTGATGTTATAATTTACCGGCGTATACTGTTCAATTGTTTTTGGTGTCTGCATAAAAATGATGGCCTTTGAAAAATGTCTTCTCAACCTCTGTTTTCACTTTATTCTTCCTTGTCCTTTATTGCAAGGAGTAGAGGAAAAAATCTGCAGAGGTGAAAGAAACTAACTTATTCCTCTCTTCTGTTGCATTTTTTTGTGTATTCTGTTTTTCTGTTTTGCAATTTTTAGCTGAAGTTTCAAAGAGCTGTTACCTCTGAGGCCTGTTATTCCCTAAATTAAACGTAGCAACTCTTGTTGCAACTCTTGTTTCAGACTATCTGTGACTTTTATATATAAGGTCAGGGATATAAGATTTCAGCAGCATATGGTTTCACATAACACAGTACTMGTCAATAACTTTTTCTCTTGACCCCTGGATGTAAGGAAAGGAGCTAAACGCTATTGTATGAGGCACAAGACTAAATTCTAATCCCTTTTTGTTTCTGAAGGTAGCACAACGTAGTCTTGCAGCTTCTCAAAAGTACTTAGTTTTAGACAACCCATACCTTCCAAATAGTGCTTGGAATATAGATTGTCCATTCTAGTATCATTTTAAAATGTTTATGGCTTCAGTTACATGTAGTCAGTTATAAGAGTCCAGCTGACAACCCCACCCAAGGAAAAAAATAAATGCAAAGACTGCTAAGTTTGTTAAAGAGAGAAAATTTTAGTCARTGTTCAAATCCTGAATGCACATCAAAGTTTTTTTTCCTTGACTAAGAGATGACATTAATAATGAACAAAACCTGCAGTTATTATTGACTTTCTCTGTCATGAAGTAAGTCAAAGAACTGTATGAAAGAGTTGTCAAGCAACGTAATACTCGGAGTAAGCCTGTTTATAATAATGACATTAGTTTAGCCTAAAAATTAATTTTTTAATCGAAAACACTTTAAAAATAGTCTCAAGTGTTAAATACCATCAGGGTGGTGCTTTTCAGAGAGGGATTTCTTTAAAATGTGGCATTATTTATAGGTTGCAGCCAAGTTAGAGAGGTTACATTTTAAAAGAAAAGAAAATAATACTCCAGAGCCTTGGCACAGTGCTGCTTGGGGCTGCCTTTCTTGTTTTTAACACCAAGAATTGCTTTTAATCTTCAGGGGAAATAAGAATGTGAATTAAAACTGTTGACCAGGTGAAAGTTTCTGACTAGTTTTTGTTGTGCTTTTACTGCAATGGTGTAAATGAAGGAAAAAGAGGGAAAATACTGAAGATAAATGCTCAAACAGTTTGAATGACGTTCCAGATTCTGAAGTGAGACAGAACTGTCTCACCATTTTTCCAACATGGACCTCTGTTTCACTTGCTTGGGGTGATTTTTTTTTTTTTTTAAGGGCTTTACTTCTTTATTTATTTATTCAAGATGCTCTGTATTTTATTTTTGCTCTCAAATATATACAGCTATATGTTGCCTTATACGTTGCACAAGTGGACTCAAATAACTCGGGTTGGAATCCTTATCCAGCTGGATGTAGATGTCTTTACTCTTGAACATCCTTTAAAAAAAATTACTTTTTTTATTCCTTATATAGTAGCACTTCTGTCCTGAGCTCTTCATAGTGCCTCTGGCAGCTGAAACAATATCAGATTTATGTTCTCCTCTCTATTTTTTTTTCTCTGTCTAGTAAGCAGCAGGAATGTTCGTGTGGTTTTTGGTCTCCTCTCTCCCCCCCCCCTTTCCCCTCTGTACTTATGCCATACCTGTGTGCTTGGTAACTTTTCTGATATTGAAATCAAAAAATGTGAACTTGGCTTTCTCCTGAGAATGAAAAGAGAATGTCCTTGAAATTATTCATTCATTTCACAACTTGAATTTATTTATATAGGAATAAATCTTATTCCTATGTAAAACCTGAATATTCTCATACCAAAGTGATAAATGAAACGCAGAAGAAATTCAGTAACATTATTCAGTAGATTAGGTGGAGGGATACTTTTTTTGCAGATTGAAAATGACTCATTTCCTTTGAATTCTGATCATGACTTCTTCATGGACCTTGTAAACTTAGTGAAGAAGTTAGTTACTTGCATGAATTGAGTGCTTGTGAACAGAGTCATTTTGGGACAACCTGGAGGAATGAGTATGTTCAGTAGCAGACAGGACAGAACACACAAAAGCAGCACAAACTTCTTTCTTGTTTTGTTGCTTGCGTATGTAGTGACCTAGCGGACACAGTTGCTACCGAAATTGATTCAAGTATTTCATCTTGCGTAGTTTATTCTGTCCTTAGGCTTTCCACGACACCACCGGTTCATTCTGACTAATGTGAGTTGCTGCCCACTGCTCACTAGTTTAAAAAAAAGATGATGAAAATATTCTGCCCAGAACTCCTTTTATATTTTTTTTGAACTGGTTACTTTGAACTGGTTACTTAGATGCCACGTTTTCTGTGTGATAATTTGCCTCTATTGAATACTGTCAGGGTGGTATTTTGTACATACTGCATAAAACTGCATCTGTTTTCTCTTTTTAATCTTTTCACAAGCAGGTACAATAACTTATACTTCCTGTACAGCAGCAATGTTAAAGGGGTATGTCACTGTATAAAATGTATTGACAATGGAATGCTTCCTTTACTGTTATTTTAAAGGGAAGGAGAGGAGTGTGAGAGTGTGTGTGTGTGTGTATGTGTGTATGTTTTTTTTTTTTTTTTTTTTTTTCCTATGTCATCTTGGATTTGCCCCTAAACTTCTAATTATGGAAGTGAGATTCTTTCTGTAGAAACTTTTATTAACCTATCAATCAATAACTGCTGTGGGACTGAGGTGCTTCATCTTCAGTAACTGATTAGTAAATTGCAGTCTAAAGCCAGAATGTAAGAGATACTGCTTGCTTTGCACATACTGGAGCAATGGCTCATTAAGTTTTAATAAATTGAATAATCCTTGAAGTTTATATTTCCTTTTTGTTTTATCCAATGTAGCAGCATGTACAAGGAATTCAGTACAAACCAGCATCAGCAGAGTGTAGTTGTGCCGTATCAGAAGGCTGATTCTGCAAGCCTTGTTCAGAAAAAAAATTCAGGACCTCAGCAAGTGTTTGCATGAATAAAGTGTGTGGGATTGATCCTAAAACTGCTGCGAAGGTGTCTCTCTTAGGTCCTGAGAGAAAAAGATTTAACCTCTTAGAGCACTCTTCCCCAAAGCATGTCTGTATTCTTAAATTGTTCTGAAATGTGGAATTGAACATTAAATGAAGAAAAGAAAGGAAAAAAAAATACAAAACAAATGGACAGAAATTAAATACTACTACTGGAAATCTTGCAGTAATAGGAAAAGGCAAAGGATAGGAGCAGTACAACAAGATGTGCTCAGAGATGTTTAGGTCTGGACATAACTCTGTTGTAAATATCTGCATATGCGCATATAGCATTAGGTAATGCAAAGTAGTTTATTCCCTCGATGAAAATGAGGTAATCTTCCATGTGTGTTCTGTGGTAGTTAGTGTGCAAATTCTGATGACCTCTAATTACACAGTCTTGCTTCCCTAGTTTGTGGTCGCATTTCCCAATCACTGAATGTATTCCAATTTGAGTAGCGTTTATTTTTAAAATATATTTTTATGTGCAGAAAGTGAAGACACACATTTAGTCAGGAGGATTTTACTCAGACTTGAGGAGAAGAAACATGAGAAAGAATAATGAGAAAATTTCAATGATAAGTGTAGACTTTGCGTAGCAGTGTGTTCTCTTGTGAGCCGAACGCAAAATGAATTTTTGTCTGCTTGGACCAAAGGGTTCTTGAGAGATTTGAAAATGCACGGTAGTAGCATAGTAAATAGCACATTATGAATATATCTTTACATGCCAAGAAACAGCATAAATACTATTTTAAATTGTAGTTTATATGAGACACTTCCAGCTTTATCACATACAGAGTAATTACTTCTGACAAGTTAATTTTGCAAGTGTCCAGTTAAGCTGTTCATTCATAGCTTTTCCTTACAAGCTTGCTATATTCATTATTAAGTCTTGATTTTTTTTTTCTGCTACACACTGAAGTACTGATCCAAATCAATGAGAAGTGAATTRATTGAAATGGTTCTTAGTGTTGGCAATCTGAACCCCCTGCACCTGCTCCAGATCACAAAACTGACTTGTGTGGGCTTTTTTTTGGTTTTCTTTTTAGAAATAATAAATTAATTACCTGCCTTTATTTTTTTTTAAGCTATTAAAATTCATATTCTCAACTTTTCTTTAAATTCACTTTAACATGTGGAGAGTTAACATTTAAAATTAAGTTTAGGAGTAGTGGTTTCTCATTGAATCACCTGACTTGCAAAGCTGAGACTTTAAATGAATTTGCAAATATCAGAACGTACCTTAGGATCAGAAGAAGCAGAACATACCTTAGGATCAGAAGAAGCAGAACAACAAACTTTACAGAAATGTTATGTTATGAAGGAAGTATGGATTGTCCAGTCTTTGAGACCACAGGATGACACCAGCTATTTTTAGTTGATAATGAAACTTGTTGATTCACTGTTGCTGAAAGAAGTGGAAATAAACCAAGTCAGGAGCATACTATGTTTATTCAAAAGATTCAAGGGCACATGTAGCTTGGCACAATTAGTCAGGAGTTGGTTTTAGGAACCAACCTAGGAGCAAAATCAATAAATTTGACCTGTATTTATCCTCTGAGTGAACAGTGCATGAGCCACTGCAACACAATTTATCAAGTTAGTGATTATACCAAATGTAAAAACTCAAGGGGCCAAACTCACTTGGCCCAGGGCAGGTAATCTACATGATCAGCTATGGTGTTAGTGAGGTGAATTCAACAAGATATAGGATGGTGATGGCAGCTAGAGTTCCCTCTTTATAATCTGTCCTCTTTTTCTCTTGCACAGAAATCTCTAGTGGTAATGGGATACCTCTAACCAGGTCAGAGCCTAGCTGAATCTTTTTAGTTGTTTACTACTCACACAAAAGTTTGTAGGTTGCTGTTCTAATCTTCTGAGGAGGGAAAGAAACATGCTGAGCATGGACATAACAGAAAACCTAGATTAGTGATTTTTTTCTTCCTTGCAAACCTACCCCCTGGCTTCAGAGAGAGATTTAGCTTCTCCTTATTCTACTCGATTACACGGAGACGTACACACAGCTTGGGGTACTGATGTGGCTGCTTCTGACCAAGACTTGAAGTACTCCCAAATTTTTCTTTGTCTGTTTTGAAACTTAAACTATAARTGGATCTTGACAGCTGGTTTTACACAGCAGCTGAGATACTGGACTTTATCATCTACCACACATAGTTGGATTAATTTCATACCTATCTTGGAACTCTTCCATCAACCTCAGTGGCACCTGTTTGAACCGAGCAAATGCCCAGCTCTTCTGGCATGGCATGCCATGGCAGGAAGTCACTAACATGAAAGGAGGAGGCAGGCCAGGCCAGAAGAGCACATGTTGGGAARGACAATTGGAAGTCTTGAACATGAGTTTGACTTCTAGGATAGGTAGGTGAGCCCAGCAGCTTTATTACCAAGTTGCAGCAAGTGCCTCCTAGAAGTACAAGGTGTAAGCAGCAGTATTTCTCTTCCCAGACTCTGTTCAGATTGACTTACCCATAAGTATGCAGGGTAGAGAAAGACCCTCCACTGTAACTTACCAAGTAGCTGAGGAGACTGAGAAACCCAGCCTCACCTAAGGCTTTTGCTGAGTTTCTTATATCCATCTCACACCCTGCTATTTAAGTATCATTGACCTAGGCTTCCTGAACATCGCTTGTCAAAAGCTATTTATCTACCTACTCATTAAACTTAAAAAGTCTGACCTTCAGTATTTGTCCTCTGTGCTATTTCTCTGAAATTAATTTTAGCAAGAGATGGCTGAAAATCACTTTATATATAGACTTTTTTTAATCCAACTGTAGGAATCATCTAGAGGATAATAGTAATATAAATCTTCTGCCTGGAATTTACAGCATTGTTTCTACTTTTTTCAACATGGCACAGTAACAGTAGGTCTGGGTTTAGCTCATTATAAATTCATATTGTTCCCTCTTGCACCATATCACTATCTTATGCTGCTGTATGTGAGAAAATATCTGCAGTAAGCACAGTGCACCTGTAAGTTGACATCTGATTTGGTGTAGATAACATGAAAACTTTCTCAGGAAAGGCATGATGTTCCTGACTCTTCACCGAAACTTCTAACTTCAGCATAATTACCCATAGCTGAGGCAGAAAAGCTCCCTGAACTTCATTATGAGAAAAGCATAACAAACAAAACCCCACTTGATATGCATCTCGATAGCGGCATTAAAGATGCACAAGACAGTATTTTGGGGGCTATCAAAAGAACATTAAACTTCTGAGGATTTTCTAAATAGAAAAGAATATTCAAGTAGTTCAGTCTTTGGCAGATTGTCCCACAGTTGGTGTGAGAAAGCTGAAGAGGCAAGTAAGGGTTTGGCTGAAGAAATAAAGTATTACTAGTGTTTCACCAAGTGTCAGCAATACGTGGTTTCAGGAAAAACTGATCAAGTACCATTACATCAAAATGTAATTTTAAGTCAACCTAGTGCTATTCTAAATTACAGCAAAAGTCAAAACTGCATCTCAACAGTCCTAAATGTCAGTAAAGTGGCTGAATGTTTTCTTCCCCAAATCAGTGGCAGCCAGCAGAATTTTGATACAATCAAAGCTCTACACTTTGGTTTTCATTGATGCTGGTTTAAATCAAAGAACAGTCTAATGAGGTCAGTGGTATGTCAGCTGTATAAAACTGATGCAGTTTAGTCTGATATCCTGTCCAGAAAGTCTGTTCAGTGGGTAGAGTTCTTCATGAGTTGATTGCACCTGCTTTGCTATCTAGTAGCAAATAGGCAAATGCAACACATGATGTCCTTTGCCTTGGGCTGGGTCTTGTTGACTACTGACTTATCACAGCACCTCCTGGAGGTTTAGTGCAGTAATTCTGTATTGCATGCTAGCAATTAATGAATTGCATGCTTGTTTTGACATCTAGATTCAAAGGTGTTTTGACCTTCAGTTTTGGAGCTTATTTTCAAATTTCTTAAACATATCATTAGTAGAAGGTAGTACTCTTACAGTACTTTATATCTCATGTTCTTGTGCAGTTGCACAGCTATTTAACTAACTGATCTTCAGTTCATTAGTTATATACTCACTTCTATAGGCAAACACTCCAGGCTGGGTTCCTTACCCATGTAATGGGTGGTACATTGATTTAAGTGCAGGAAAAAATAATCCTCTAGAGTTTTTAAATGTGGAGACGTGTTATAAATTATGTATTTGGACAGTTCAGTGCTAGCCTAACAGTGGATTACACCCCATTTGACTGGACTGGAAAGGTAATGGAGGGCAAATGCAAGCAGTAGAGTGATGTGGTTTATTCAACAACAACTTTGTAAATTTAGGAATTCTTTAGTGTAAGGAATGTGAGTACCTTCCTTATAGAAGAGGGAAGTAAATGACCTCTTACAGTCTGACCCAGTCTGAATACAGTCACCAAACAGTAGTTTGAACTGCGGCAGCTGAGATATGGGCATGTGTTCTGTTCTGTCACCTCTGCTACCGAGTTGSGGGGGGTGGGGGAGAGCAGACAACTCTTACTGTACCTGGTGTTTTCCATAAACCGGAGGAAACATCATTCGTCTGCAAAAGAGAATGAGGCATGCGTTCATTCCCTGGCATTTTAGCACAGAGAGTAGACTTGTGCCAATATGCTGGAATTGAGGAGCACTAACTGAGGTGTGGGCATGATTTTGCTATCCTGTGTAAGGTTCCACTTGCGCTGTTCGTGTGTTTGCTCCAGCAGTGGAATTATGCTGTGGGTGGCCCAGGCATGCAAAACAAATGGCACACTCATCCTTTGGATTTAGTGAGATTGGGATGTAAATTAAGATTCTTCATGGAGATGTTTTACTTTTTCCCCAAAAGAGTAAATGAAGTCCCAGATGCTATAGCAGAGTTTGTTGTGAATTATTATCTCATTGCAGAATTAATCTCTAAGATTGAGCAAGAATATTTCAGTCCTAATCCTCTAGCCTTTCTTAACCTAGGTAGTTCTGTGCTTGCACAAATAGGCCTGTATGATTTCATGTGAAGTGAGACTGTTCTCTCAAATGGACACACATATATCTTACAGTATTAAAAAGCTTAAAATATAATATTGCTAGGTTTTTAAATAATTGTAAGTAGCAATCTAACTGTAATAGTGATTATGTTGGTTGTCCATTTCTACTCACAAATAAATAACGAAGTGAAGCTAAGCTACTGTTTGATCAGTACAGGGCTACAACAACTATTTTTGTAAAGAGAAAGACCCCAGAGACTTCTTACCAGTGTGTGACGCTTTGAATAGTTCTTTTATCAGTTACTGAAGTATCTGCCCCATTTGCTGCATACTCATGAATGTTGCTATGCTACCCGTTAATAACCCCTTTTCATTAACTCCCTTTTATCTACTACCTCTTCCTCCCACAAATAATTAATACAGTTTTGCTAATCCATGTGTTAGGGATGGAAAAATGATTACTAAATTTTTCTGAGAGGAGAGAATAAGGTTTTTTGTTTGTTAAGGTTTGTTGTCACTCAGCCAGTGAACACAGAGAAGGATAAGGCAGGCAAATATTACTGTGTTCGTTCTTTGTCATTTTTGAACTCTTTTCTTAATTTCCTTTATTTCAACTCTTAAACACAACTAGTATGTTCATGAATGTGTGTCAGGTGCCAGATGATATGTATATCTTCCTAGAATTTACAAATAGGCTTTCGAAGTTTTTGAAAGCGAGAAATGAAGCATAGTACGCTGGATAACTTGACAGCTTTGATGTATTGCTTCTTAACTGCAGTAACGCATAGCTTTGGTTTAACAAGAAGCTTCTCAAGCTTTTACCAGCCCCAAAGAAGTCTTAGAGTGGATCACACTTCGTAAGTTATTACTTTATTCCTTTAGACTACCACCTTCTCACAAATTCATGTATCTTCTATAGGATTTTTAAAGGTTTTTCAATTTAGTATTAGGCATTGTTTTTCAGTATTTCTCAAGCTTTGCAGTTCTGCATGCGCTAGTTGTGAACAAACACTTGGTCGATCCTAGATCAGAAAGTGGAAATGGACTGAAAAGGCAACAGTTACATGCTGCAAAAAACTTTGAAAAGAAAGAGAATATGGAGAGTATCAAGAAATACTCTTGGATCACCGGAAGTCCTCTGAATCTGTACCATGTTCTGAAACAGAATCAACTTATGCTGATGTCATTCCTGAGAGGTCTAACATGTTCTTAAGCACCTCCAACAGTAGAGATTTCCTATATCACAGGCAGCCCATTTCAGTCCTTTGCTGTCTTTGCTAATGGAAAACTTTTCCTAATATCTAACACAGATCTTTCCTGCTGCAGTAAGGTAGCACGTCCACAGAGGACAGGCAGAACAAATTACTCCCTTCCTCTTTGTAGAAGCCCTTTATAAACCAGAAAGACTCTTACTACATTTCCACTTGATAGTCTTCTCTTTAAGCTAAACTGACCTGTTTTTGTCTGGGCTGTTTCTGTCTTTCCTCATACCTGATATTTTTTGAGATGCCTGATCATTCTTGTCATTCTTCTCTGGACTTTCCCCGGATGGTTTATGTTTTTTTGTGAAATGTGATGCCCAGATGTGAATACATAACTTGGCTGAGGCCTCACATGCTGACCTGTGCAGAACAGAGCAGAAGTTACTTCATTTACTTTTCAGTCTGTATTTATGTTTATGCCTACAAACAGCACATCTGCGTTTCTAATGGTATTGAAACAAATATATTACTGCATTCATGTTTGTGATCCAACATAAGCACTAGATTCTTCCTGCAGAACTGATGTCTAGCCAGCTGTTCTCCATTGTGTGCTTGAGCAGTTGGTTATTCCTATCTAAGCATAGGAGCTTGTGATCCTAATGTGTTCCAAATCCTATTTGAAATTACATACAGTTTATTTTAACAGGCTAATGGCTCTGCTTGAGAGAAGTCCCTTGGCTGTTAGAGAAAATGGTTTCGATATAGAAACAATTTTTTTTTTAATGGCAAGAATTAAAAAATTAGATGGGATCTCAGTCTTCTCTAGAGCATTTTTCTGAAATACAATACTTTCTTAGTCCATTTGACTTCAGTGGCACATCAAGATGATTAGGTTTCCCCCTCCCCGGATACTGTTTTTTTTTTTTTTTTTTTTTTTTTTTTTTTTTTTTTTTTTTTCCTTCCCCCCCCCCCCCCAGTAACTCAAAGAGGAGACTTATTTTGAAAATCTACCTTTGCAGATTTGCACTGGTCTTGCAGTCAGAGGTGGTGATCACAAAATTTCCACAATATAGAGCAGTTGTTTATCTGGTAGGTGCCAAACTAGTCTACTAGATTTTTTTTTTCTATCTTATTTTTCTGACAGTTCATTTTCAAAATGATCCATTGTAGGATTCAAATCTGAGTATAAATTTGAATGTCAGAATATGCATATGTGCAAGGAGTTGCTTGGGGGGGGGGGGGATCAATCCTTTGTTTTTTGAAAACAACAACAACCAAAAGATGGAATTGACTAGGGAAGATGACTGGGTTGGGCTTTGTGAAGAAAGGCAAGATCTGTCCATCCGACTGGGCTGCTTAAACTGTATGTGATAAATAGCTGTATGACCTTCTCTGCCCAAAATTACTGAGAAACCATCTTGATGTGGCCTAGTAAGTATAGTGGGAAGGAAAGTGATCTCCTGCCAGGCGATAGCATAGACATTTTTTATGCAGGGGATCAGCTTTAGAAAGAAGGGATTGAAGACTTGTTCTTCTTTCTAAGTATGGAGTTCTAAAGAACCTTAAGAGGCTGAAGTTATTCCAGCTTGGGAAGTGCCCAAGACTTAAGAGGCTTTCTCAGGGATGTAGGCATTTCCATCAGCATCCTTTGCCTCCAAAAAGCTATTGATACCTACTTTATAGGGACTAAGATGTGTGATATCTTCTTACTGTTCAACTGCTTCTCATCTCAGAGATGGTGATGCAAGGTCATGAGACTATGATATGAGTTAATATTTACTTTTACTGCTATTGCAATCCTGTGGATTTGGTGCAAAAGAACTATTGCTGTCATGAAATTCAGTGACTGTGATTTGCATATATTATTGCATTTCATCTCAATTACGCAACGAGTTGCCCTGGTGATTTTTTTTTTTAATTTATTTTAAGCGCTATGTGTGGCCTAATACACCTGGGTCTTTAAAAGTGGTAATATACAGAATTCTGTTATGTGGCATGCAGGTGGTTGATTCTGTATTTGCTCACTAATTAGTGGTAGCCTGTGTTGTCAAGGGATTCCCCCAAAATGCAAGGCAGTTGTACTTGCTGTTTTTGGAGCAGAAGCCCTTCACATAGACTGTAACATACTGTTCTATTTTGATCATCTTTTTCTCACAAGACCGTGTTTTCTGAAAAAGATGAACAGTAAATCAAAAGCTCCTTATTAGGCTTCCTGTATTTGAACACAACATAGCAATCTGATATAATTGATTCAATTCYAATAAGTCGCGTGTGACACTTGTTATTTTAGGTGTGTTGTACAGGGAGAACACTAGATAGAGTTTTTCTTTCTATCTTGTGGCCTTCAAAGCTGAATAATCTGTGTTCTTGAATCTTTCTTAAAAAAGAAAAAACAAAAACCTTAAAAGTGAATCCTGGATCCCCTGAAGACAGTCAAACTACAATTGATATCAAGGAATCTAGATTTCGTTCATAGGCCTTTCACCACTCAGCTCCTTCTGTTAGCATTTTTTTTCCCCTCTGTAGCTGGACCCAGATCAGCATAAAGCGAATTGTCTATTCTGTGCCAGTTTTACAAGCAGAATACTGTGGGATAGCAGCAGAGGAGAGGGCAAAATAAGCTTCAGTTTCAGAGAATTTAAAAGATGTTAACAAGTGACTGTTTATCCTTAAAGGGGACAGTTTACAATGAGTTTTTTGATCAAAAGTGTTTCTTGCTGTGATGGTGAGAAATATCACCCAGAAGCATATACTATGCAGTCAGCTAAATCCTCCAGTACCTAAATGGGCAGATRCCTGCAGGAAGCCTACCTCTAGGAAGGTAGAGAATACCTCACAGAGAAGGTAGTTTTAAAATATTATTGTTTTTACTGCATTCTTAAGCAGTGGTAGTACTTCCTTGGCAGTCACTCTGACTGGCATCCCGTTGTGCTTTAKTCCATGAAAACAGATGGATTGACGTGCATGGCTCGAGAGGGTAATTAAAAGATGTRGGGACAGTGTGACCGAACAGAAGATTCGAGCAGTTTGTGGTATAGTGTGGCACATGAGACCTCAGCATCCCTGGCAATCTCAGATCTCAGTACTTCATAATTTTGGCATTTGGCATGGCTCTCATTTAGAAGAGCAATGCTTTCTTATATTAATACCTCACCTATCACTGCTGTACATCTACTAATCTCTAGTATCAATAATAGAAATTTATTACTATCATATTAATTAGATGGAATTTTATTGCATTAACAAAAGGTGAGTATTGATACGAGTTCTGAAGACATACCTTTCAGTTTGAGTAGGTTTTCCTATTTACAATGAACGTAAAAAAAAAAAAAAAAAAAAAAAAAAAAAAAGAAAAAAACTACTGGAACCTATAGCTAATTTACTAGAAATTGTACTTTTAAGAGACTGTCATTAATGCTGCTTAGAGTTCATGTTACGTAGCACTGATAAGTTAGAATTTGGTTCTTGAATGAAGCAAATGCTTTAGTGACAAGTGATTATTGAACAACACATCTTAATTCCAGAGAAGCAGATCTAGAGATGAAAGCCTGCCTTCTTCTGTAAGATCTGTATTTACAGAAGTTTTCTATTGTTCCTTTTTTCTTGCCTTTCTCAACAGGTAGGAACAAAGATCAGGTGAAAACTCCTACATGATAATAATTAGTGAAATACTAATAATACATGTAAAAGTTTCATTTAAATGTTGTTTTGCAGATTTGAAGAATTTTCACTTTTATAATTTGTTAAAACCCTTTTTGCCCCTAATAGGTGCTTCAGGATATGTAAATGAAATAAGCAGATCAGGTCCAGAGAAGAGCATAAATTCTGAGACTCATGAATGGGCAGATTATTAAATAAACAAGTACTTGTTTATCTGTGTAATTCGAATCCCATTGTCGTACTGTTAGCAGTGCCTTTCATTGAGCTGCAAAAGTCAACTTTTATTTCGAAAATAGTTCAGATTCCACTTGATTCMGTGCTTTCTGCCCTCAAGTTACCTTTTGGCTTGTGTGTGTCTAAGCTTAACTCAGCAGATTCCATAACTAGTATGATGTTAAAAAGGAGGGTTGGTGGGGAAGACTAACAAAGAGAGGAAAGATTAAGGATTTGCAAAAGCAGGGTAAAATGTCTTACTGGAATTTTTATTACTGATAACCCCAGTTCATAGTAGAATAGGAGCTGTGGAAAATAGCATTAAATCCTACAGTGTTAGGCTGGTAACCAGTAATTGCTGAAATCCAGTGTCATATAATAATTTCTCTTTAATCTTGAGAAGTGCTTTAGTTCATTTCAGGCATTTTTGCAATGCTTCACTTTATGTCTTTTGCTATGGGCTTGAGCCAAAATCCTTTGAAGTCAATAAGAAGATAATATTTCACCTTTACATTAATAGTTTTTGGATCCAATACTGTGACCCATGAAGCACTATGGAATTCTTATTGTTGCTTTTGCACTGGACTAATAATAGAATGGTCATCTAAGTAGTCAAGAATTTAAACAGATTTTGAAAAAATGAAACTTTTCTYATCTTGTACACAATAGAAAACAAGTTTGGATTTTAAATATTGTTTCCTTCCTGTATAAAGTTCTTTGGGTATGATTTGCACTATTACAGATAATGCGAAAGGCAGCACTTAAGCTTCAATATGTATCTATATTATTTTATGTCAAGATTAAATCCTTAGCTCACTTGCCCAGACTTGTTTGTGAACACAGCCTTTGTAGCAGTCTAACTGATGCAGAGTGAAAACAAGTGGGGAAAGGAGAAACAAAAGTCTTTGAATAGTCAAATATAAAAGGCAACTTTACAGGCTGTGATAGCGCGGTGTCAGGAAAGGCTGCCCTTGCTTTGTGTGTGTGTTCTTTGAGAGAYGCTTTTACAATGCTAGGTAGTGTACTTCTGAATGTTCCGATATCCCACATATTCATTAGAACAAAATTATTTTATTGAAGAAATGTCCCATACCATTGAATCAGGCTTCAGGATGTTAGCAATACAGTTTTATACGCGAAGGACATAGAAATGTCGCCACAGCATGGACTCTGTTCATATTAACTTCATTGGGAACTTGCTGTTGTTGTCTTGGGCAGTAGGCATGTTATTTTTCCTGCATTGCTGTTAAATTAAACAGCACTTTTTCTCCTGTACTATTGGTGATAGTGAATGCTTGTGAGATAATGTATGGCTGCTGGTCTGCCATCTGGATTTATTTGATTTATTTGGTTTATTTATGGTTTCTTAACTGTCCATCAGGTTAGTGCTCAATAGGTAGTCTGGTAGGTAGGATTTCAGTCTTACATTCTTCTGGGGTAATGTTTCAAGCTTGTATCATCTGCGATTAATATAATCTTGTTTTTCGGCAGCCAATGTGAAATACACTACTGGCCACAGTGCACTTCACAAGAGATGCATTGGGACGCTGACCACCACTGCAGCTGGCACACAAGGTGGTCCTGAACATAACAGAGAGTGATGATAGTTCCTCTACTTTCTCAGTCTTGTAGGAGAGCTGATGTGAATTGCTTTAATGTAATGTTTTGTCTACTGTCAAGCTCAATGCATCCATTCAGCTTTCAAAGTGGTTAATCTGCCCCCCTTACAAGTTCAATAGGAATTAAACTAGAACTCCTGTTTTAAAATGCTAGTTTTATGTTTTGTAAGATGTAGCTGTAGCACACTGGACTCTTCTGTGTACTTCTGGCTGCTTTTATAGGATCCCACAAAGCTTGAGGAAGATAGAAAATTCCCCCAGGTGTAATGCAAGCAGAGAACTGCAGTTTGATAGTTTGATAGTATCAGTTGCATCTACTGTATGCCTGTTCGCACACTGCAGACCCTGAGCGTGTGTTTACAGTCCTGGCCACTCTGAGCTGCTGTATAATGCCTGTGCAAAACATTGGGGCTTTGGAGAATAAGGTAAACACAACTTGCTTGCTTGAATGAGAAGGTAGTATTTCAACCTTACTTTGAGCTTTTTTGCTGTGCAAATCTAATGGTTTGATTTGACCAGCTCCCCAGAAATAAACAGAGCAAGTGTTTTGGACAGGTAGATTTTATGATTAGTTTACAGTAGTGATCACAGGATCATTTCTAAAGGCCAGTAGGCAATATCAAGCAAACCTGCAGATCTTTTTTACCATACCAGTTTTCTAGAAGAAAGTTGCCTATGCTGTATTTATTTGAGGGAAGGCACTGGACTTTTTCTTACTTGCTGTAAAAAGAGAACCTGTTGTTCCAAAAGTTGCTTAGTTTTACTAAGAGGAGAGAGGGGGAGGAGAGATGCTGAAGTTACTGCTTATATTAGAGTTTCACAATAGTATGTGAACAGTTACATCTCTCCTGATCTGTCACTAGCTCAGTCTTCTAGTTTGATTAGACCTATATATTTTACTGCCGTGCTGCAGCAGGCTAAAAACCTATTCAAACTTACCGTTGAAATATCAAGTGTCTTCTAAAAGTCTACTGCCTGCCCTGGTCCTAATTCTTATTATGCCTATGGGAGGAAGAACTGAAACATACAGCTATTTACATGAGACCTAAGATGTCAGCAGTTTTACTACAGGCATGTAGAGCAGCTGCATGTAGAGGGTCTAGGGTTTTTTTTTCTTCTGTGAGTGGTGAACTTACAGACCTGGGTTGGAACGAATCACAGAATGCCTGACTTTCAAATGCTGACTTTCAAGGACTGCAAAAACCCCTTTTGTGGCAACTTCAGAAGGTACTAGGTATGTAGAAAGGTATGTGTGCGCTGTGTACTTTGATCTCTACCCCTGTTTTCTATCATCGACTACACAAAAAATGTCTTCATCACATTTTTTTTTAGAGGCATGCAGATGGAGTTTATCCTGTATTTTTTTTGTTAATTTCTTTGTAAACAGTTGGAGATGTTTTGTTTAATTGTTAGATTCAGCAGGACAAAGTTCAGCCTTGATGAAAAGGAAGGAGGCAAAAGTCATTTTTGTATTAGCTGTATACACTTTGTTGGGTTCAGGAAGGGTTGCCTGGGGAATATGTTGATCCTCTGGCATAAATTAAGCAGCTTTAAGACACTAATTTGCAGTGTGCTGTCAAGAACTCCAAAGAAGCTGCTTGAACTGCGAAAAGCTCATGAGCAGCACACAAGAAAATTTGTGCTTTATTGGCATGATTATTTGACATCYGTTTCACAGAAACGTAGATGTGTTGGTTGGAAGGGATCTTGGGACATCCTCAAGTACAACATTCTGCTGGAAGGGGAGTTTTTAGCAACACTTGAACAGATTGGCCATGGCTTTGTTGGGCAAATCTGGAAACTTTGCCAGCAATGGAGATTCCATGTACTCTTTGGGTGACCTGTTTCCCATGCTGCACTACCTACCTTCCTAGTTGGAAAGCTTTCTGTGGCTCTGAAGCCACAGAAGCTTGTTATATTGTCAGATACTACCAAGAGGAGCATGGATTGTTACATCTGTATCCCGTCTAAAATCCTTTAGCCTCCTCTTCATTAACTTCCGAAGCCCAGCTCCCTCAGGCACTCCCTGTAAATCATGTGCTCTAAGCCCATGACCATATCTGTGGCCCTCCACTGTGGCTTATCCTCAGATTCTGCATATCGCCCTTTAACTGGAGCTGGGCAGAGATGCCTGATGCTTCACCAGCATCAAGTAGAAAGGGATAAGAATTCACCTTGCTCTGCTGGCCGTGCTCGTTCTAGTGCACTCCAGTACATAGTTTGCCTTATAGTGAATGCTTTTGGCTTACGTTCAGCTTTGTATCTGCTATGTCTGACAAGTTCTTTTTAGCAGGGCTGAAACTCAGCCCAGTTAGTTTCTAGCGTGTACTGGTATAAGGGTTTATTGCACTCCAGGTACAAAACTTTTCCAGATTCTCACTGTTACTGCCCAACTGTCATTGAACAGTATGGACCCAGTATGAATCCTTGGCATATCCTGCTTATTTCTGACATCCAGACAGAAACTGAGCTAGTCTGGTACATTGAACAGTACTCTCTGAACCCAGCAGTCCAGCCTAGTTTCAACTTAACTAGCAGTCTGCTCTTCTAGCCCATCCTTTCTCAGCTTTCAAAAACCTTACTAAAGTCTGGATAATTACATCCACCACTCTCTCCTTTTCCACCTAGCCAGTCATTTGGTCATAGAAAAAAACAGGTTGGCCAAGTGTGGTTTACCTTTAATAAATCAGAGATGATTTTTCCTCATTATCTTCTTTTTCTTTGTGCATTTGGAAATGGATTCTAAGACAATGTGCTGCATAATTTCCATGGCTTCAAATGGGACTGTTTTTTGGGACTTCCTCCTTACTTTTCTTGAAGATCAGTGTGATGCTCACCTTTGAGTCATCTGTGAACTGATCATGATGAATTTTCATTAATTGTAACATTGGTGTTACTATCAATCAGCTGAGTCTTTCAGCCCCTTTAAGTATATTCCACCTGGTCCTGTGGGCTTGAAAACATCTAGCTTTTATAAGAAGTCATAGACTGTTGCTCCCCCACTGTTGGCTACACTTCTCCTTCCCAAACTATTCTGATACAAGAAGAGGTCTGTGAGTGGAGTCTGCCTGTGCAGACTAAGGGAAAAAAGCGTCAAGTCTTCAGCCTTTTCTGTGTTGTTCAGTTATATTGGGTTTGTAATGCAAAGTCCATGAGATTGCCTGAGAGATTTTAATTATCTGACAACTGAAGTACTTGGTGTTCTGGGAACTTCCAAGAAGAAAGGGGTTTTTGTTGTTTTTTTCTTTTCTTTTCTTTTTTTTTTTTTAAATCATTGCTGCATTTTGCATTTCTCCCTATCATCTTCATCCATGTGATGATTTTCATCAGTCATTTAAAAAATTGAAAATAGACTTACTTTTATGATGGGGGAAAAAAAGAAAAAAAAAACAAACTTGAGGATGTTTGCAGGTTGGTAGACTCTTGAGGAAAAGAGTGAAGTTTGTGATACCCTTCAGGTGAGGGTGTTAGAAGTGGAGGAGAAGTAGCTCCTGGTGCCTGTCTGGGTTCATGTGGATTGAAAGATCTCAAAAGATTTCAGGCATTTCCATTCAACCTTATGGTGTTCTAGAAGATACGAAAGTAGTAATGACTGATGATAGTAAATGTTGTAGTGGGGTCCAATAGGATAAGCATGAATTTATTTCTTTTGTCTAGAGGAATCATCTGCCAAAAACTATCTTAGCATAAAGCCCAGCTGAGAGATCTAGGATGTCGGAAACTGACAAGTGACACTAGAGACTTTCCTGTTTTTTTTTTTTTTTTTCTCCTTCACTAATCTTTTTAGAAAATGTAGTTTAAATATTGACAAGCTGTGTGCGTTGTCTCCAACCTTTGATTTGGTCAGGCTTGTGTGCTTTCCCTGCATGGTTACTAGATTCCTGTGTCAGTCAAGAGTTAACAATCTGTTGAAGTTTTAATTTCTCATTTTTTAACACATGCACACATACATATGTGCATGCACAAGTACACACAGAAATGGTAAGGCTCAAGATCAACAGCTTTTGTTTTGTTTGCCGTGTTTGTTGTCACGGCTTTGGGGTAGTACATAGAATATGCTGAACTCTTTTCTTGTGCTCCTGAATCTTAGCACTGTTTCAGTCTATCTGATTGGTCTGTTTGATCTTCCCAGTTCACATCCATAGTCTGTAAAGGCTTTGCTCTTTCTGGCCTTCTGTTCTCTCTGAATCTCATCCTCTGAAGATCCGATTTGTAAAGGGAAGTACATATACCTTCTCTATGCTGATGAGATCTAGAAGTATTTTACTGCTTCTATGATCAAACTAAGATCTTGGCCTATCTGCTATCTCCTTGGGTCTGTCTGTGCACCTGCTGAAGCTCAAAACAGCTAAAATAGAGCCCTTAGGTTTCCCTGCCAGCCATTCTCATGCTACTGTGTCTCATATTCCTTGATTATGCCAGCATCCTTTTCCTAGCCCTGGCAATGCAGTTCTGACCCATTCACGTCAATGGTAATTGCTACTCTGAATACGATTTTCCTAGCTCTCATTTTGACCATTGTCACTTCTTTCCTTGACTCCCATCAGCTAGCCCCATTTAATCTGTTGCGTTAAATGTAAGGTATTTGTTTTCGAGGCTCTTTATTCTCTCCCACCTATCGTATCTCTAGCATTATTAAAATGTGAGTTTTAATAATGTGAAACTTCCTGCCTCCGGCTGCCAAACAGCATGTAAAATTTTAAATACTTCTGTGCTTTTTCTCATGTAACAAGCACAGACCTGCTGATCATCCTCCTTCAAGTGCCTTCTAAAAACTTTATTCCATGATGGTGTTTACAAAGGTTATTGACAGATAAATTGCTGTTATGCTGAGATCACCACTCTTTGTACTGGCCAACATTATCCCATTGTTTCATTGTATTTTCCTCTCTTTTGCCATCTACTGTCCTGAAGTTGTGGTAGTGCTTTGTGGTGCTCTGGACTCTTTTCTCCCCCCACCCTTTGCACCTTTGTTCGTATAGTGCTTAACAGAATGGCCTGTGTTGCTCAGGAACCATGGTAACACAATAACAGAGACAATATTTATGACTATAGTTTTCTCTTCCATCCATAAGCTGCTTGTTTGCATATTGCTTCTGAAAAGCTCCTAGAGAACAGAGACTGCAGAAGAGAAGTTAATTCCATCTGACTGATGATTATTCTCACCTAGTATCCCAACCGTAAATCCACGGTGTAGCAGAGAAGCATCATGTGCATATCTTGTGCTCCGTGCTGTCACTAAGAACTCTGCTAAAATACTGTCTTTAAGTGATATGCATATGAAGGCCACTGAAGTGAAAGAAAGGAGAGAAGGAATGCCGTAATTTGCACTCCTCTCCTCTAAAGAGTTCAGATTCTTTATACGTATTTTCAGGATTTTTGGTCCTGTCCAACTCTCAAGTCAAATTTGAAAAGACAGTACATACTTTTCAAATATTGTGCATTGAAGGAAAAGCTCATAAAACTTGCTCGCATCCCAGCACGTTTCGGGCTTTCAATTTCATTTACAAGGCAGTATTTGAACATCTCTCCTTCTGTAGGAGCACAAGTGCCAGAAGCAGTTAGTCAATGTGATTGCTATCTGTTAGGCAGCATTATCTTTCTCATTTAGAGACTGCAAGAGAATGTGCAAGTGTGTTTGCAGCTGCAGATGCCCACTTAGTGGAGCCCCCATGAAGTGGAGCCCTTCTGGAAAGCGTATTCCCTGCCTACTGATTAGTCTCTTGTTCTTCTTTAGTCTGAGCACATTAGATACATGTGCATCAGATTTTTCAGTTCCATGACCATGCATGGTACTGCACATGATGGGAGTGCAAATCTGTTCAGCAGGATCTTACTACAATTTGAGTCAGTTCTCATTCCCCCATATGCTGCTCTTTAGAGGGAAGCTTTTATGGATAGTTAATAGATTTTCCCCAAGCTTGGGATAATATAAATCATGAACTAGATATTTCTTTCTTTCTTTCTTTTTTCTTTTTTTTTTCTTTTTTTTTCTTGGCTAGTTAGCTGGTGGAGTAAGCTGATGCTTGCTTTTTGAAAGGGTAAACTTTAATATTCTCCCCTCCCTCTTGCATGCGCTTAGATTTGGAATCCTCTGAAGCGCTGATGGAATCTTTGGAAGTTGCCTACTGAGCTATAGGTGCTATTGTAATCCAAATGAAGTAATGGTAATAATAAGACTTGATATATTCTGACTGTATGTAGTCCAGCAGACAACGGCTTGATGTGTTTCCCATATTCTGTTCTCTTCCTGTGGAAATCAAAGATTTTCTTTATTTATAGTGGGATGTATTTTGCTATAACTGTATCTGAACAGTCTTTCACAGATTGTAACAGAGCCAGTATGAGCAAATTACAATATTGTCATTGTAGCGCAGTTTGCAGACTTCTTCCTGCTTTTAGGATCTGCTTTTTCTGCCTCTCCTCTTTCCGCACTCTTCTCTTCAAGGTCTTTTTCCTTCCTGTCTCTGAGTGGGCATATTTTTCTCTGACTCTCATGGATTACTTTTGGATCCAAGCACTGAAATAGGTGTGTGTGTGTGTGTGTTTTAATATCTGAACTTATATGCTTTTTTTGTAGTCAGAGCAGAGTCCTGTAGCCTTCAGTGAACATATTCATGTATTGAAATGAAAATAAAATTCAAATTTGAATTCTGTTTTGGGTGGAATGCACAATGTCATTATTGCATTCTAGTTCTTATACATACTAACCTGTGATGATCTTTTTTTTGGGGGGGTGGGATGGGGGGGGTGACAAGCTGCATATTAATTCCTAGAAATATATACTGCCATCATCATAACTCTTCTCTACTTTTAGTTACTATTTTCTCTTTTCTTCAGGCTTTTTCTTGCACCATCTGTGCTCTTGGAACAGCTTATCTTTGAGCTTCTCCCTATCCTTGTCACAGAAATTTCTCCACATCCCAACACTGTTGACTGCCACTAGATACATATATTTTTTTGAGGGGGGGAGGAAGGGTGGACACTTCTTTACCTCTGCTAAAACCACAGTAAAATGACAAGCTTAAATTGATTTGAGCCTTGTATTTTAACTGCTCTAGATCATTCAAAGGAARTGGCAGGACAGAAGAGATCCTATAATCAACAAGCAACCTTGAGGAAAAAGATTGTTTTAGGTTTACAGATTGTTTTGCTATTTGAGGTATTAATAAGTAACAGCGTAGAAAGCGCATGTATGTGGACTATAAAGCATGGGTGTATAAATCTTTTCAAAATGAGTTGTGAAATCTGCTTCTGAATCTGAACTTTCTGTGCCATCAGATGACTTCTAGGGTGTCAGCTGGGTTCAGCTATCCCTGTCTGTGTTCTGCCACTATTTGTGCGTCCTCTTTGTTGTTAAGTCTTGTAAGTTTTCTCTCCGTTCATGTTCTTTAATGGGTTCCTTCAACCAACTCCTTATAGTTCCCTGCAGCTGCCCAATAATGTGCCCACCAGGGCAGACACTCTGGCTTCATTCTTAACACACATCCCAGGTATTTCCATTTTCTTTTTTTGGATAGCTTTGGAGATAAAAGTTGTCAGACTCTCTACTAAACTTGGACATTTGTTGTCAATCTATTCAATTGAAGAATCTGGTGTTTTCAAGAGATGTTACCTTTCAAAGGATACTTGCATGTCATTCTGTGCCTTTGCTGGATTTTTTTTTTTTCCCCTCTTACATTCATATGCAAGGGTGGAAAAAATAAGAGAGCTTTCAGCTTGGTCTGTAGAGGTTTAATGGCCAAATGAGGAATAATAGTGAATTCAGCCGTCTGTTTGCCAATTCATTGCACTATTTCCTCTGGTTATTTCTAGTGCCTTTGATTACCCTGCTAGAGTACATGGATAACTAATCTTTTGTATTTCTTCATCTCCTAATAAAGTACTTACTGAGAGAGGGTGGAATACCACAGTTTGTGGCATTAGCTCTATTTTTTTAGTTAAGGATGTTAAGGAACAGTCTTGCTAACCTTGTGCATTGAGCGTGATAAACAAGGTWTCTGGAATGTTTCTGCTGCATTAAGTTGGCTGCCTTCACGATGGTCTGTCAGTAGCCCCATCAATTTGCAAATGCGTGTGGCTTCTTTGAGTGTTTYAAGGAGACAAACCAAGGCTTACTGGCATATTTTAGTCTCTGAGCTTTAGCTGCCGCGCTCTGTGTAATGGTTAATTTCCTTCAGTGTTTGGCTAAGGGCGCATGTTACTGCGCGTGGGAATGGCATTCCATACATGCGCAGCAGCAGCTGGAGCATGCCACAGCTTTACAGAGGTAAGGCAGCCTGGCACGCACCCGGAGGGAAATAGCTCCAAATTCAAGTGCGTTTTGAGGTCATTAATGTGTCACTGGCAGCACTGGAGTGAGAGGGGGGCCATCTAATTTGCATTAATGGCTCACAGCCCCTTGTGTGGCTCATGAAGGATTTACTGAAAAGCACCTTGTAAGAGATGCACAGTTTTGAGGGAAATGCATCTTTTCTCATGCACTTAAGCTCCAGCTATGTACGTTTTTTTCCACGTGTGAGGCAGTGGTGTCAATATTATCTTTATTTGCATGATATTTTTGGAATGTTTGAGGTACTTCAAGTACAAGGTGTGGTGGGAGAAAGGAGAATCGGGCAGAAGTTGGCTCCGGTGTGCATTGTGTTTTGGAGGTGTTTTTTATAGCAGGACGGTAGAATGTCCTTTGCACAGAGAGAGCAGATTTATCAAGACTCTCATCTCTGCCTTTCTTCACCTTCCCTCCTCATTTGTTCACATGTTCCTTTCAGCTCATTTYTGTATGGGTGATTTTATTCTCTGATAGAGACTGCATTTTTTCCTCTTCTTACAGCTTGTTGGCTACAAAGAGGAAGGAGTGACAGGTTTGAAATAAAGGTAATGATAGGTAATGGTTCGTATAACTCTGCCAGTGCAATCAGAGAAAAGCACTCAAAGCACTTTCATATGATAGCTCAAGTATAAAATAAAGTTACCAGGTTAAGATGAAAATGAGAATTAACGGTGTAAGGGAAGAAYGTTGCGGTTCTTTTATAAGAACAAAAGATATTTTAGGATTAGGAATGTGCTTTTTAATATTTATTGGTATTTTAATCTCATCAGTCTGCTTTTTTTACAGCCCTTCTGTTTTTTTCTTAAAAAAGCACACATAAAAAAAAAAAAACAAAAAAACCCCAAAAAACAACAATCAAATCACCCTGTGCAGATTCACAGATATCTTGTCATACTTCTGAAGTTAGACGATATACTTTAAAAAGGCAGCTGAAAAAATTTTTCCATTGATGAAGAATCCACTGCAGCCTTTGGTAAGCTACTTTTTTTTTTATTGAGGCTTTCAGTGATATATATCAGTACTTATTTCCTAGCATATGCAGGAGCTTTGCACATCTCTATATTGTAATTTTTAAGTTTTGGTTCTCATTTTGTAACTTTGAAGTTTGGACGTGAATCCTACTCCCATGAATCCTATCCTGCTCCAAATAAATCTCATGTCACAAACAGGATTGATTTTTATTAAAAAATTTGCTTTTTGCCAGTGTGAAAAATAAACTCTATAACAACAGTCAGTAGTTCCAAAAATCTCAATTTTGTTATCTCTCTCATCTTTTTCAATGAAAATGGGTCGTGGCTGCCTGGATTTTTCCTCGTAACTTTCATTGTCCTTGTCATTGGTTGTATGTGATAACATCCTTTAAGAGTACCAGTGCCTACTACTCAGTGCTCCACAAATCTTTCTTCTAGCTTAGTCTTCATATGTATATTATATTATTACTTAAAAGTAATGGTTTGTACCAAAAATGACAGCCCTGCAATGATTTTTCACAGCTGCATCCTTTATCCAGTTGCCCCCTAGTCTGTCTTATTGTCACCATTTTTTTTTTTTTTTTTTTTTGCCTTGTTTGGATAATACAGTACTTCAAACTAGGATTTTACACCTAGCTAAAGAAGTAATTACTGTACCATGGTCACCTATGAGGTATATAATTAGTGCAGCTGGTTGTGAGTTTTCTGAAGGATCAACTTTTTGTTGCACTTTACAAAAATGACATTTTCAACCTTTTATAAGATCATATTAGTTTTGATGAAATTTGTGTTAGAAATGGGACCTTAACTTTAGGACAGATTTGAGAGGCTTGCTCTAAAACAGCTGATAGAGCAGTGATTAGAGTTGTGTTTAAAGAGACCAAAGTCCCAACTCTTTRGTCTGCAGAGTTTGGACCAGGAACTTGCATTTGGTCTCATACACAAAACCCAGTAATTCCAAAAGGGAGACTAAGAAATCTCCCTGCATCTTCTACATTGAGATACTGACTATTAATCAGGTACTATGATTCTGTGATATGTTAGTGTTTCTTGTTTTACCCAGGCTTTGGTTTTAAACTTCAAAAGGCCTTAGTTTTATACTAGTGTACTTAATCTTCAGACAACTTTACTGACTTCAGATTTTTTGCTGTGTGATGCCAAATGCATCCTGTACAGTGCTGAATGTTTCTGCTTATACTTACATTTTCACAATAGTTGTTACCTAATTAAATCATTTCCTGCTTGAATCTCTTAATCATAAAAATAGTTCACATTATATTATGCTTCATAGGAGCTAACCAATGCCCGCTGTCATTTTCATTTTATTCATTTGCTGATATATTGTCATAGCTTTTCTCTCTTTCTTTTTTGTATGCAGGTCTGCATGGTTTAATCTCTTTCTTCCCCCCCACACACAAATAATCTTTTTTCTTAATCATCATGTTATATGATTGTTCTATTTATCACGTATTCCCAGACCAATTATTTTACATTTTTCAGCACTGAACTGCATTTGCCATCTGCTGGCCTAATTACCTAAATGATCCAAATCCTTTGGAATCCAATGGTATTATTCTTCATTATTTGCTCTGACACTAGTTTTAGTGTAGTTTGAAAATCTGGAGATCAGATCTTGATTGCTAGTCTGTAAATCAGTGGCACAGGTGATGATATGACTATTAAATATATGCAATGGTTGCTTTTTAAGCTTTTAAAGGGAAATTCTGCCCTCAAGTAGACTATACTTACTCAGCAAGTATTTGATTTTCAAAGAACTTTACAATTAGGTTTGATCCTGCAAGGATTACCATGTGTTGTGAAGTTCTGAATGTCTTCCTCTACATTGACAGTGTCTAGGTATATGAGGCTTGTAGACTGATTGTTGTAATACTTTGAGGTGAGTGAGTATTTACCTTCTGGGGATGCTATGGCAAAAAGATTTGTGATATGTCACAGGATGCAACAGAAAGCAGTATCACAGGTAAAGCTCATATCTAGAACTTGATTTACTGGTCAAAATCATCTGCTATAGTATTGACTGAAATTTCATAACAGTATTTTCCCTGTGATCCACCAATATTCATAGGAAAGGCATTTGACAGTTGCCTGTTTAACTAATATAAATGTTGAATGAGTTAGCTTCCATACTGGTAAGTGTGTAATTTTTATCCGTATTTCATTATTGAGTTGTTTTTTGTGCTAGGCCTAACTGCACTTTGCAGTTTTCCAAGTTAATTTAACTTGAAGACACCTGTACATTAAGATATCTCACAAGTTACGTAATTTTTCTTAAGTGACGTGCCAGTGATATGCCAGTGATATTTGCTTTTGTAAAAGGTATTAGTTTTTGTAAATAGCTTGTTTACCAACCAAAGAAGTCATGCTCCCARCTGATTGAGACGATCCTTTTATTAAGCTTCCTCCTACCAGTTCCTCACGTTTTTCCTATACATGCACTCATATTATATATATGTGTGAAATGTGCGAGTATATGAATACATATAAATATGTGCACACACTGATCAAAACTGGCATGAGTATCTAGGCATATGGGTACCATGGTGGCATGAACTTTAGAAATCGACATTAGGCCTAGTCAGGAATAACCAAAAATACATCATCAAACTTCATGATAACATCTGTGATAAGTGTTTTGTTGTTCCTTGATGACAAAGTGTTTGGTGAACATTTYTACAACTAATTGCTAATCTCTCTGCTTCTGCAAAAAAGAAGAAAAAAGCTTATTGAGGTCTCTCTTTAACCTGTTTGTTTACGTTGTGTGAAAGGGAAGTCACRTTTATCCTGCTTATTCCTTTCAAGACTTTTAGGAAAGGAGAGTAGTAAATTGCAGGCGAGACCCAACCAAAATGGAGCTGATGTGTCTGGCTAGAATAACTCGTGTTGGTTTGCTCTTGACAGGTAGTGCCTGTATTTGAAGAGGTACTTACTGATTGAGGGAATTCACTTAGCAAAATCCGCTCCATCTACTGGAGTAATTACCTGTGGAGTTAGAGGGTAGAAGCCATTGTCACACAGACCTAAATCTAACTGTTAGCTTTTAATGTTTTCTAACCATGTCTGAGGAGTTTGGAGTGATATCTGGCATTTTCTACTTTCACACTAGTTGTTTGCTTTTTCCTTTTCACGTATTGTGAAAATACATAGTTTAAAATCTCTACCCAGTGCATTGCAGTTTGCACTTACCAGGTTGACCAGCAGAAAGAAGTTAGCTGTTGTTACCAGAGATTAGTTTCTAAAGGATGGCTGTGAGCGTTGGGCTTGTTCAGACATCCTGTTTACAATCTGTAAGTCTTTCTCATGGAAGCGGAAAGCGTTAATGTGCACCAGCAGCAGTAGAGCTGCCACATAGAAGCGTGGCTGTGCTGACACCCTGGTAATGTAGGAGGATCTGGGTTCCGTCAGCGTGCTCGTTCCGTGGTCCTAGCGATCAGCAACGTGTATGTGAAGTGAACTGTGGTTCCTGTATTGATTCACAGCTGAAGAATGTRTTTCCAGTCTCAAATCTAAGGAGCTCACGCTCCACTGTGCCCCGAAACGCTGGGGGACGTTTCTCTGTGGGAGATAAGGGATTGAGGCTTGTGATCTGGGTGTGAATCTCCTGTTAAAAACAATGTGATACTCCATGTGGCTCTGAATCCTTCTTGATCTAAGTGAGAGACTTTTCTGTAATTTCTGTGGTAACCTGTAGGTGCATCGTTACTGTCTGAGGATATAAAGTGAAAAACAGTTTCAACTGGATTGTGCAGGTGTCTTTCAGTTAACTTTAATTACACCATTTCACCTCTTGAGTTTCAAATAAAATTGAAGTAGTTCAGCATATTCAAATATAATAATTAGAAAAAAATAAAGCTTCTAGAGAGAAGCACCTACCAGATCTTCTCCTCATCATTTTCCAAAATTCAGTAGCCTGATATACATTAGGAAATAAGAAATGAAAAAGAGGTCATGACAAAGAGGATCTACATTATACTTCCTTCATTCTTAGACGTGAGTCAGAGAAGATAAATGGCCTTTATTAGATTGGAATTTAATTTAAGATTCCTTCTGARTGAACTTTTTTGTCATGTTTTATCTATTGATATCCAGTAGATTGAAGAACTCTTGAACTGAAAATGGGGAAAAAAGYAGTTTTGCATGGAGTCAGTCATTAGAAGGGATCGAGTAATTTTTCATTGTTTTGGATTGTGTTGTTTTTCTAAGTCCTTCCCACTACCTAGAGTAAAAATAAAGGGAAGAAGACATTAAGCATGCATAGGAGTTTCTTCTTGGAACCATTTTTCCCCATAAATAATGTTCCTGTTAAACAGTGTTTGTTAGGAAAACCCACTCTGGTTCATGGTAATAAGTTTTGTTCAATCTTAAATTTCATTTAACTGCTTGAGTACAGAACATTATTCATGCAAATAAGCATCATTACAGATATATTAAAATGTGACTCGAAGGGGATGAGATGTAGTATAACGTAGGACTGGTAGTTGGGCAGCTTCAGGTGCTGTACGGGCTGAGCACAATGAGGTAAGCTGAGGACACTGGACTAGAATGTAGTCTAGCAGACTAAACAAGTTGGACTTAGTGTACATGGTGCTTAGCATCCACTAAATACAAGCAAGTTCTTCATCTACTATTTTTCAATAAATGCTGACCCAAATGCCTCTTTCCTCTTCTGCTTCTATGAGTCATTTTCCCACAGGACACTACAGCTTTCAGTTCTGTTGCATGTGATGTAGAGCTATACCTGCCTGGCTAATCTTCCTAAAAATTACTCCCTGAAAGAACAGAACGTTTTGACGGGACTCCTCGAGCAGTCTGTGTGATGGTCAAGTGTGCCCTCAGTGGGTGATACTGATTTCATCTCTAGGTTATGTTGCCAGCTTTTGTAAGTACTTTCTGGTGATGGCTGATGCGAGTTTTATGATAATAGGAGAAGAGATTCCAAATATAGTGGGAATAAATGTTTCAGTTCGTCTGCCTCTGCCATTTGCATTGCCTGAAATGGAGCCAGTGATCAAAGTTGCTGTGAGAGAAAGATGACACCTACTCGTAGCAAAACTAACATTCCCACGAGAGCAGRTGGAGCCAAATATCTTAGAGTTTTGTTTCCTGCTCTTACTAATATCACTGTTCCCTTGGAAGCAACAGGCTGGTTACTTTGTTCCTCCATGCTTCACTTGATCAAGGAAGTTGAGTGACAGGGGATGCAAAGGAAACATGAGTACCATTGCCTTCCTAAATAAGGAGAAAAATATCTGTAGCAGTTTCCCATCCCATTTTCCAGGGTGAAAGAAACAGCAAAGACTGTGAGAAGGTTTCACAACAAAGATTGTTACAGAAAGTAAGTTGTCATAGGACTGGGGAAGGGTTATTTCATGAAATGGAAGTTGCTTAAAGGCCAAGAAGCAAGTGATAAATTGTAATACTAGTCGCTTTTCAAGATGAAAAAGAGACTGGAGAGGGATGTGGATGGATCAATGCTGGAATCAGTTTTATACACCATCACTGTCAGTGAATCTGAGAAGGGGTAAACAGCGAAACCTCCAAGGTTGCACATAATGATAAGCTTATTTAGGAAGTCAAATGATGTGCTGATGGTGAGGATTTCCAGAAGGACCTTACAAAGCTTGGGGGTGTGATGGGAGAAGGAGGCGGAAGGTGGTAGATCAAGTTTCAGAATAGATAAATGTGAGGTAACTTATTTATGTTAAAAAAAAAAAAAAAGAAAAAAAAAATCCACCACCATCCCTACATAATGCCAAACTCAGAGCAAGCATGATGTTACAACATAAGAAGAGTATCTCAGAATCAGGTGAGAGTTTTCTGTAATCATTTGCTGCTGTAAGGAGATTGTGACAGTATCAGCAGGTTTAAAAGRGATTGGATTAGCTCATATAGAGACAGGTCTGTAAATGGATACTAAAGAACTAGGTAGCAGTGTACCCTTGAACATCTCATACAACACTTGCAGATGCTGGGGATGGATTGCAGAAAATGGCAGGCTTGCATGTTCTTTCTAAATAGCATCTCCTAATGTCACTCTGAAGGACAGGATCCTGGGCTGACTCGTCTGATGCAGCAGCGTATTTATGAAGAACTTAAGATTAGCTAGGTGAAAACAGGACTGAACAGCTGGGCTGCAGAAGGATGGAAGAGTGCTCAGGTAGGGCTGGGAAGCACAAATATGGTGGGCAAACTGCTGGGGAATAGACAACACTCACAAGTTTGGAAGGGGAGGGAGAACAGGTGGGCCAGAGATGSGCGTGCAGGTAGTCAAAACTGTACGGGTAGCAAATTCGCCTTTCTCAGTCAGCTCTGTTTACTGAGCAATGCTGGTTGTCCCTGTGATGCAGTGGATGGCTGGAATGAGAGCCAAAAGAAGAGAAATCTTGAAGATACAATGTAATAAATCTCTAAGCTGATTTATGGTTTTTTGATACATGGGGGTGATACACTTCAGTTTGCATAGAATTGGAAAAAGATGTTTAAGTTTAATCACTACTGCTAAGATATTAGAACTCATAAATTATTCAGACAGCTACTGGAGCTTAAAAAGTACTCTGTGAGCTGTGGTAACTGACAGCATGTGCTCTCTGGTTGATGTAAAGGTGAGGAAACGGTACAGGCTCAAACTTCCATATAAATAATATAAAAGTTACTATGGCTGAAGATGTGAGAAATACACTAAGTGAATWAAAAAAATGGTAGTTTGATAAGCCTGTTAGAGCTGACTTTTCTATGTTTTGTCTGACTTAAGATTTGAGGAAAGTATTTGTGGCATTCAGGAAGCAGGTCACAGAAGTAGAAGATCAGATTCTTTAGAAGAACATGATGTAGGAAGTAAATATTCTCTTGCTGGGCCCCAAGCAGACATTCCTTTTATATGGAAGTTCCTAGTAACACTTGCTTGTGCTAGAGTACACCTAACAAATCCTGAGTTAATGTTCAGTACTACAACACTCGAAAGATTTACAATCCGATGTTAATGATAGCATTGTCAGTGCCCAAATTCAAAGATGGAATGTTATGGACTTTGTACTTAAGTTCATTACATATGCTTACAATGTAAGATGGAGCTTCATCGATTTTTGAACTGTCTCTTCACTTTGTGAATGAGTGTTACTATGTCAGAGTGTTAGCTTGAGTTACTTTGTCAGGTTTACACTGTGAAGTGCTCTTGACCCTTCTTTCAGGAGCCCTCTCTGGACCACACAGCTGAAGTGATAGAACAGAGGCTCATATGACATATGTCTTGCAGTGTGCATCTTACAGCTTCATCCAGGTCCTGAAGGTCCTGAAGTTGTAGTTAATTCTTTTTTTCTGCCTCTATTTACTGTCATCATTCTCCTAATCCTCCCTCAATTTAAATGGCCTTCCTGATCTTTTATGTTCCTTGTCCTATAGTAAATGACATATGGAACTACAGGACATAACTCCTCTTGGAGCCCAGAGCATTGTCTATTTTCTAGGGGTCAGAGCTACTGTCAGTCCTTGTGAAAGTAGAGGCCAGCACCTCCTGGGGAGGCCAAGGAGGAGCATTCATAATATTAATATGATGCCCAGTTCCACCTCACTTGATCAACAGGCTGGTTTGGGCTGAGTTTTTTTTCTGCCTCCTGAGGAAAGGCAGCCAAAGGAAAGGAGGTTGTGCTCTAGGTTAGCTGGAAACTCACATTGGCACCCAGGGTTGCTGACACAGCTGCTCTCAGTTGGTTAAAACCAGCAGTTTGGCAGGTGATGTCTTGCTGGCCCACCTCTACAAATAAAGTGCGAGGGTTCACAACAGAAGCCTGTTGCTAATTACTTTTAGCAGAACAAGTCAAGGTCTCTGACTTCTGAAATCTTTTTGGTGAACAGCAAATAGAGAAAACTAGCTCCTTTTTTCTCAAAAAGCAAAGAGGATAAAGAAAATCTGTATACAGTGTTCTCTGTTAGGGCTTTAAGTTCAAGAGAGTCTGGATTAGTTTTGTATTTATTCCAAGTTGTATCGAGATTTTTGTGATCAATTTACTGCTCTAGATGCTGCAGTCTCAATCCTCTCCTCTGCATCAGCATTTGGGGTGGAGGAAAGCAAAGTTTACTCTGAGATCTTGGACTGGATCCCCAGTATATGTTGATGTGTTACCAAGTTTGCTCTCACAGATAGTCTGGAGGCCACCTGGAGCAGCCCTGGAGAAAGGCTAGGACATAGCAGAGCTTTGGACAGCCTGGCATCAAAATTGGCATGCCATGACATGCCAGTTCTGTTTCCCAGTGAGCTCCAGTATGTTGTGGCAACTGGGGATCACCGAAGCAAAGCAGCAAATAATATTGTAACTGTTGTATCATTGAACCCGAATTTGGCTGAATCTGCCTGGTGCAGTGGCTAAAGCCCTAGACTCTGCCCTTGCACTTCCACTGTTCTTTCTGTATCAGGAGCTTGTTGGGGTTACTATTGCAGTGGGAGATTTGAAACAAAATGCTTATGTGTTCAAGTGTCAATAAAGCTAGAAACTAAGGTTGTATGTGAAGATTAGAATAGAATGTTCCATCTGTGCCTTGCCTGTGGATTTTCATCATCAGAGTTATATGAGAATTCAAAACACTGATAAATGAGTTCTAATTAAAAGCAAGTTAACTGAAAATAGTGTTTTCACTCTAGAAGACACAGTATTTTTCAGCCTTATTTTAAGGAAGCTGTGAAAGATTAAATGTTCTTGTTCCTCCTTCCTCTAAACTCCTGACTATGCTATGAAAAAACGGTGATGCCCTGTGCATTCCCTCTGTACAGCATGGAGCCTACACACTCCTTTTGCAGGGGAAGACAGGGAAAAGCTCATGCAAGGGCAATGAAAATTAGAGCTGCTGAAAGTAGGAGGCTGTGTACGTGGGCTTTTTTCTCTTTCTTTCTTTTTTTTTTTTTTTTACTGCTAATAGTAGATTCTGTGGGTGTACAACTGCTGACAGCCACTTATAAACAGTGCTGCAGAATTCTGCTATCCCTGCTGCAAATTTGGGGCCCGTGGTGCTGTAATTTCAGAGCTTCTGTTTTTGTATATCCAATTATAGATCTTATTTTGGTGCTGAAATTTCAGCAGGTGGCTATAGTATGCAAAGATCTAGCTAATTTTTTATATGGAATCATGAAAACGAGCACCAGAGACAGAGGGAGGCTTGGTTGTAAACTGAATGTGATTTGTTTCCTTTTTCCTATTGAAAAGAAAAGGCATACAGATCCTCATAGCTTTTGGCCCCTCTGAACAGAGAAGTTAAAAATGATTTGCACAGTATCTATGCTCCACACACAAACTAACATTGCAGATATGTAAGAAATGATAAACAAGAGTTAATTGCATTGTAACTGTACATAATCTCATGAACTGTTCTCCACTGAAGTCATAATTAACCGTCTGCATGCATAGAGCTGCCCAATAGTGTTTCCTAGCAGCACTTATCATCAAGGGCTTGGCGTTAGGTTAGAATGGTTTACACAGAGCCAGTTAGAAATTGTAATTTTCATCAAACAGTACAGTACTTTTGTCTGTTCTGATTAAGAACCACATTCATTTTCTAGCTTAAGATGTAGTGACAAGTGTCAAAGCAAATTTTTCATCTAACAACACATTGAAGCATCAATCCTGCTGGATGCAAGCAAACAGAGGAAAACCATAGTTGCAGTGCAACAAAGAAAAGGGTGGAAGTAATTGCTGTGATGATAACCTGGCTTTGGGGGCAGTGAATTTGCAAGCTGTGTAATTTGAGTGGTTTGACCCCCTCCCTCCTCCAATTAGAAAAGAAAATGATCTCCAGTTTTGTGTTGTATTGTATTTTAGCTAACTAGTCAATGAAGTAAAGAGAAGAAAAATCATACTAAACTTTGAAATGCCATGTGCTAGTTCAGAGACAGAACAAAGAGGAGAAAATGGTTTTGTAACTGGTTCAAAGGTAATCCTCTCTAATGATCGTCTAAAATTTAGACTTCAACATGAATATGCTCATGAAATGCCTTCAGATATCAGCCCACATTACAATCTGCTATTTTGTGCTGAATGACTATATCGTGACTAGAAGTTTAAATGGTTACTACAGATAAGATTCAACACAGTGCTTTAATGATATCCCTTTTCAAATTAGCTGCTAGAAATATTTTCATTTCACTTGCTGGAGTCCGTTGAGAATATAATTTTATTTTACTTTACATAAAATTATCAAACTTGTGATGTTCAAAAGCCAGTGCCAGTATCTTAATTGAAATGGACATTTTCTACAGTCCTAAGTATGTTGTTTGGAAAAGAATCGTCTTGTCTGAAGTAATTTTATCTTTGATCTTTAAATACTGAGACAAATTCAGTCTGAAYATTTTGTGGGTCTTAATTGTGTGGAGTATTTGTTTTTCTGTGCAACTTGCTAATACATTGTGTTATAACACCAGCAGTTTGAAAGGTGCCCTTGCTGGATTTTGTCCCAGAATATTCACTGTCATTTCCAACGTGGAGTGGAGCTGTTTTTCGTTAATATTCTCAACAGTTTCAGTAAACCTGATTCGGAATACTGTACACACGTGTTAGTGGTAGTAAAATCAGTTCATCTCAAATAAGTATTTTAACCTTTATAAGGTGTATGTTCTAGCTCCTGGACTGTAGGAGTGCAAAAGTCTTTCACAGTGGAATTGACATCGTTTCACTATGTAGAAATGTGATGTGGAGTAGGACAGGAACTGAAAGCTAAAATCTAAAGAGATTAGGTGAGGGAGGTACATATCTTTTGTTAATAAGAACTCTGATCTGAAATAACGTCTTCGTGAGCCTAAAAAGGACTGGAGAAAAGCAGTAATTTGAGATGGGAGTTGCAAGGCTAGAGGAGCTGACACCGTGCTTTCTCTAATCCTTTCTATGATAGGTATAAAATGTGGACATCCTGAGGCTTGCTCTGCCTATGCTCAAAAATTGACCAAACACAAGCTGGTTTTGGTTTAGAACTGATGTACTGTGTCTCTCAAACAGCATTTTGAGGACATAGTAGAAGAACTTACATGTTCCTGTAAACGTGTTCAAAAATGGAATGTGCACCTCCTTTTTCTCCATTAACTCAGTTACATATGTATACTGGAACTGGGAAGGGGATTCGTAGCTGTGGGACAGATCTTTTAGTTTTGACTTCTTTCTTCATACAGAAATTCCACTACAACTGTAGTAAGTAGTAAGGCTTTCTGTGTTTGGTATTCAAATTAACTCTTGAAAGAGAACTATCTATTAAATCTAAGTGGATGCTCCATTGCTCCAAGCCTGTAGAGCAGTGCTGTTTCCCAAGTTCAGCTGCAGCTGATCCTTCGTGCTGTACTCCAAAGTATTTTTGAAATGAAGAATAGGGATCCACTAATTTGCAATCCTTTCTAGGATAGCTTCTTAGGACTGTTGCTTCTCAATAATCCAAATAGCAGCTGACATATGAACCTAGTTGGCAAGGATACCAATGCAGCTATTTCTTGGCTGTGATGTTAAGAAAGACATTGAAAGCATTTTCCTGCTGGCCAGCTTTTCATTGTTGTTTGCTGTAGGGTCATATTGAAGTAGCCTTAAAAGGATGTGGAAAGTAAATCTGTGCCACAAAGGTTGAATACAACTAATTATTTCATATGTTATATGCTGGTTATATATAGTTAATATTTGTTACTATTTTGAAAAAAGATTTGCTGTTTGAAGAAAACTCTAAACTAAAAAAAAAACCCTCCAAATAAAAAATACCCAACAGACAGACGTATTCCAATTTAAATTTCATCCTGGGATCACTGGGTAGTAGATCAAAATTCCTTTGCACTCAGGGAATCTGCAAAAGTTATGGCAAAACTGTTCTAGAGGCTGGACAGAACTCTTAAGTTATTACTTATGCTCAGGTTCCGGATGTCTGCTTCTACCAGACGAAAGTGCTTTGTGGCTGGAGATGACCCTCTGTCTGTCATCTCCCTTTTCCGTGTCATTACAGATTCCTTGAAGTATTCAAGGTGTTAGGCACTGAATGGTGAACATTGCCTGGTGGCAAACTGCAGAGCTTTTACTTGTGACCTTATAACAGGAGGAGTCTTGAGTTTGGAGTGTTGAAGCTCTGACCTGAAAGAATCTTCCACTGTCAATGTGGAGAAATATTGCTTGCATGTCTGTGTGCCTCTCTGAATGAACTGCTCAGTGTTAGTTCCTTGAGGAATGGAGTAGACCTCAGAAGCAAAATGTGGTGGAAAACATCAATAAAAAAAAGTCAGCTAGTTTGTTAGGTTTGAGTTGTCGTCTTCTACCCACATGGTAAATCACAAAAGGGGCATTACAATTTAGATATTGCTAAATTCTTGTCCTAGTTTATTAATGTGACATAGCCTTTCACATAGGATTCTTGCAGGGGTGTGAAGCTGTGGGGGGCTGTGTTCCTCACCTTAGCTGCCCTTTGCGGAAGTAAGTCATTCAGTCATTCATCCAAGCTACCGAGAAAGCTGCTACTGTTCTTTGATTCTCTTCTCTGAAGATGCCAGAGCTTTTGTTGGTCCAGAGCAGGACTGGTTTAGCAGCTCTAAAAATTTTGGTTCTCTTTTCCCTCTCCTTCCTGTCTGTCATTCAAATCCTTACTCTTCGCCAGCCGTTTCTTCTAGGCATGTAACAGCTCTGAGAAAGTAAGTATTTTGATGTTCCTCCCCATGAAAACCTTAGGATAGTAAAAGACAACCTGAAGCTGCCTTTTACCAGACCTGGAAGAGTAATATGAGTACATGAAAATGGAGTGAAAGACTAGTATCGGGCAGAATGTAAGGGAAAAGCAAGTGTTCATACAAAGAATGGTGAGAGGCGGGGGAAATGGCACTGCTGATGTTGGTTTGTTGATGCAGGTGCAGATGATGGCTGAGACAAAAATTAATTGATAAAAGAATGTGGAATTTCTATGGCTATAGGGTATGTGTGCATTGCTGTTCAGTTGGGACCCACATATATCAGGTTGGGAYAGAGAAGCAGCTGTGGGGATTTGGGGGCGAACATACGAGTAGGTGCATACACTTCATACAAATGCGTGTACTTTCATCTCTTTCAAGACTCCGTGAAGATGCCTGCAATAAGAGACCAAAATTGTATTGCTCAGTTTGTAGCTGTTAAAGTTTTAGTACCATCATTGTTACACATGCTCTGGATGAGCAGGGAGAATTGGAAAAATAACTTTAGACAGACCAAAAATAGAAGTTATTTTTAAAAGTCTGTTATTTTGTAATGGTCTTGTATTTTTGCAGAGAGTCTAACTTATGAGGGAGCCACTCTGTTCTCTTCCCACAGTCATGTGTTAAGGCAGGAAAAACTTCTGTRGCCTGAGAGGCTGGGATTCAGTACAGAGTAGCAGGAGGATAGGTGCTATGATTTGTGAAATGGGTGATAAAGGCCTTCTATCACCTGGACTGGAGGGGAAGCATGGCTCAGTTTTGGGGATCCCCAGTACAGGACACTTTGAACGCCAGGAAGAGCTTATCGCGTTGTTAGTGTAGGCTAAGGAAAGGATATCGACTAAAACCATTAGCTTCACAGCACTGTGATCCCCTTCTGTGGAATACAAATTATTTTGTACAGAAACAGTCTTTGATCAAAAATGTCTTTATATATAGTCTAAATGTTATAGAATTCTATTTCTACCCACGCTATTTTCAAGAAGTATTTCTTCTAGAACTGTACAGTACTGGTTTTGGCATTCAAGTTATGAATATTCCTATTTTAAATTGTAAAAGTATGATTCATTTTAATAACCAATTGTATCTGTGCCAGCTGTAATGCGTATTCGACTTTCTCGAGAATATCTTGTTTGCTGCGCAGGAAATTGAGCTCTATCCTTCTATCAAGTACATGCAATCAAATATCTGACTGGGATGACATTTTAGGCTGCTTGTACAGAGTGTTCTCTGCGGCAGCCCTGGGTGAGGCACTCTGCACTGGGGTGGTATGTCTTACTTTGTGTTAAGCTAGGAGGGGTGTGAGGGCAGGAGTAGAAACAGCGTTTGTCTTGCAAAATATTCTATCAAGCTGTATCGATTCCTCACTTAGCAGTATTGGGTGCCCATCCTGGAAATCCAGCTAGGTTTCTAGCCGCTCGTGAGAAGGCTGATTGGTATTATATTATCTGATGAATGCATATAGGCACTGGGGACTTATACATCTTTTATGTACCCCATGAACAAAACGGAAGAGGAATCTATATGAAGTAATGAAGTGTCCAGTAAATCATGCAGTTTGGTAGACTGTGCCATTAAGTTATTTCTGCTTTCCAAAAACTGAAAAATACAGAATGGATTAGTAGTTTGTTTTTGTGTGTGTTGATTTCTTTTATCTTTTGTTTCTGTGGTGTGTTTTTTTTTTTTTTTTTTTTTTTTTTTTTTTTTTNTTTTGTTTTTGTTTAATCATCTGGGTACCTTAAGATTCTGTAGCATAAGATGAAGCAGAAAAAAGCTACAATTTGGAAGCATGAGAAATCAGGTTAAGTATACATGTCCTGAACCTTCAGCTGCGTTTGATTTGGCCGCTGGTTCAGGTTTTGTCATTATGTGACCATCTGTGAGTGGCAGATTTCAGCTGAAGGTTTTCTGCCATTCACATAGCCTCTCCAAGTATTTCCTGAAGTCAGTGTTGGCACAGCTTCTTAGGAAGCCTCTGTTACCCTGGCTCCTTTGGCCRTGAGACTGGGTCTGTAGGTCAGTACCCTTGCTTGTCTGCATTTCAGATGACAGATTTTGCTAGTGGGTCACTGGAGACTACTACTTAAGGAAGGTCAGAGAGCTAGTGATGAGTTAAAGCTGGGCAAAGTAGTTTTTCTAAAGCCAGACAAGCAATGACAGTACTGGATCGCAGAAAGTCAGAGTTGTTGGTGTGGATTGCCTGAGTAAAGTCTGACTGAGGGAACACCCATGTTTCTCTCTGAAGTCTATGAAGAATATCTTCCATTCCATTTTATGCGCTTTTCTTCACATGATTCCTTTGATCCTTGTTGCAGGGAGTGTTCCTGATTTTAAAAGTTAATGTACAGTTGTGTCTGTGTGGGAAGAGGGGAATGTTTCATTCCCTGCCAAGGTATGCTTTTATGAGTGGGAGAGTTTCATTCTGTTCCTAAAGACTGACTGCAAATCACATCAGACAAGACATGCAAATGTCCACATATTAATCTTAGCATAAGAGTTTTAACTCAGTTACTTGTCTTAAAAGTGCTACCAAAAGTAGGAAAACTGAGGCATGTGCCATAATTGTAATAGTATTGCAAGATATTCTTATATTCTTTCTTCATGAGGTATGCGAGGAGATTTTGATGAAGAATGGCAGCAGTCTAGACTATAAAGAGAAAATCCTTCAGTGGTTGTCTTTTCTAGATTGGACTTAAGCACAGATCTAAAACTATTAAAAACTGCATTTTTACATTTCTGGGAATTTGTAATTTCCTGTTCAGACTTTGCATTTCAGGAATGGGCTTGCACTTGACCCTATGCATATGACCATGCGAAAGATTTGCTGTTTACCGAAGGAGAGCTATACTTAAAGCTGCTTCTTATTAGTACTGTATTGTCACCCTCATCTTCAAGCCACTTGGAGAGACTCTCAAAAGCAGCTTGATTGTTGGAGCAGAGAGAGTGAGTTGGGGGAAGTAAGGGAGCTATTTGCAAGGTCAGGAAAAAGGGGGAGACAGCAGGCATTCAGAGGCATAGGTGCTGTTAATGAAGAGTTTCTTGGGCCAAACTTCCATGTGAATAAATATTACTGCTGATTTCAGGGGCTTTCTGTTTGATTTTATGTAGGTTTGGAGTTATGGTGCTTTTAACTTCCATAAGGATTGCATTCACGGAACTGCAGGTAATTTCAGAGAGAGCTATGTTTCCTCTTTAACGTAGAGAAGGCATTTTAGAATGCATGTAATACTTGTATGCAAATAAGACAAGTTTGAATTTCACTTTTAAATGATAATTGTTGTTTACAAAAGTAATGATTTTTTATATTAAATTAACCACAGGTTAGTCAAAGGCAATATTTAACATGCTGTATAAAGGAACTCTGGAGGTATGGAATTATTCCTATTACTTTTGAAATTTGGTTGTTGATCCTGTTACTTGGTCATGCTTTACTGTCCTGTCAGAAAACTTTTCTGTTGATTTCATGGAGCTTTGAATCAAGCTTTTGTATATCGTAGTGCTACAGGCATGATGGCAATACTGGCAACAGATTACAGAAGAGTTTGCGCAGTGAAGCTCTGTAGAAGCATGGTGCCTATATTGAACAAAGTTGGTCTAATAAAATGAAGCCTCCATAAGCTACTGCAATGGAAATAAAAGGACAGAATGAACAACTGAGCCCATCTTTTACAAAGCAAACTGCAAAAGAAGCAGCAGAGTCTTGAGGGGGAAAGGGGGGATTGTAGGACACAGGTGGGAATTCTGGGCAGGCGGAATTGCTATCATGTTCGTGAAGTCCAGTGGTCAGAACATTCTCTGGCCTTAGTTGTTTTGATTTCACATCACATAATCAAGCTGAATTTTGCAGGCCACTACATGATGTGACTTCAGTGGCTGGGCAGATGACTCTGTCCTGCCAAATGTGTTCTCATCTATGGTATCACCATCTGCTGCTTCAAATGGAAGTATGATCGTTAGTGACTTTTGCTGGATATGGCTGAAATCTCTCTCTTATTCGGTAGTAATAAAAGTGCTTTCAGAGGTAAGTGAAGGTGTGTCAGACTTTGTTTAGGTAAGATGGAGTTTGCCAAGTTGCCACTGTTGAAAAGGAGCTGCCTTTTTAAGAGGTGATACTTAGACGTGTGTACCATATGTTTGTTACGGAGTTATGCGTGCCTATTACTACCATAAAATGTTTGTGAAACTTATTGTTAAATACAAACTTTTCAAAAACTTGAATGGAACTTACTGCCTTTCAGAACTTCGCTCTCAGCATTTCTTTATTGTTTTATGCTTAAACCACTCTTAAGGTAATGCATATACATGAAAGTTTTTTTTAAAAATGGGGAAAAAATTCAAATCTTTCGTCATAAAAACTTGTAAAGTCACTTCACTATGATGATGGAATATGTGGAATATGAACTCTGCTCTTTGAAGTCTTATATGTTCCTGTTGGAGTATTGTTTATTCTTTAACATATTCAAGGTACTTTGAAGAATTTTATTCTTATTTTTAACTAGATTTGCAGACAAAATAATTTTTAAGTTATTAGAAACTGTAACTTTCAGATAAAACTGTACACTTGACTAGTAGTGCACTCATAATCTCAAGAACAAATTCCCTTCATTTTGTTTTTTCTCCCCTCCTATCTTTGAATTTCAGGTTGATACAGGGCAGTACTGGTTTTATTCACTTTCACTACTGTGACTTGTGATGATTGCTGAGATGAAGGAAATTATGCTGATAGAAAAATACTGAAGATGAACTGTATTTCAGTTTTTGAGAAAATGACATGTCTCTATGGACAAGCTTCTGCTGTATGAGTAAATCCTCATGGAATCTTAATGTATTTCCTTTAGCAGCAGATGAGTCTTATCAGTGTATAGATGAAAACAAAGTGGAAATATTCACTATTTTTACATATATGCACAAACATCACTGTCATTCCACTTCATTTCCTATATTAATAAAAAAGATGATGTTTGAGCACCTACTATAGTGCATTAATTCCTATACGTACAAGCAGAGTAAGTGATAGGAAAGATGGGGAAACATGAAAGATGACAAAGATGAATGAATTGTGATGCAAAAAGTACTTTAAAAATAACCAAATTTCCTTCTCTTACATCTCTGTGCAGACATCTAACCTGTACTATCTTTGTTCTTTACATTTTCTATTTTCARATCACTCCTCATGGTTGTAGTAATTGAGATGTGTTTTTTTCATTTTTCTATTTGCTAGGTTTTACACACCCAGTCATCCATTATATAGTAAATGGTAATAAATACACTGTTTTGCTTAGGATTTTGTTCTTTGTGAGGGTTTTTCRTGAACTTTCTTGGTTGAAATAAATTTCTCATCTTTTTCTGTATGTCTTTTTTTTCTTCACTGAGTAGACGTCCTAGCTTTTTTGTGATTCAGACTATACAAGCTTGACACACACGACACTTTTATTCTATTTGGCTTAAGTATTTGGAGGTCTAGGCTAGACAACTTGGTTTTGTTTTCCTGAGAACCAAGACAATCTCTCTCTCAAATCACTGGGATTTATATTGACTCCAGCTGGAGCAGTACTATCCATAAATCAGCTTCCAGCAATTCAAATGAACGAAGTGAAATTTTTATAGAGTGAGGTACTAATCATATCAGACTTCTATTTGGTATTGTAGCTTAAGAAGTAAACATTGCATGTATACTCTATTCCATTTTGTAATGCTGTAGGAGTAAATAAATTGCATTGACAGAAAATTTACAACTCTCCTGCATTGAGCTCACCCATAACTAGAAGTGCAGTAAGCTTTTGCCTTGGTTTTAGATCTTACAGAATCAGTAAGGTTGGAAGGGACCTCTGAAGATCATCTAGTCCAACCTGCCTGCTCGAGCAAGGTGACTTAGAGCATGGTAGACAATCCAGGTGGGCTTTGAGTATCTCCAGAGAAGGAGACTCCACCACCTCTCTGGACAACCTGTTCCAGAGCTCCGTCGCTCTCATAGGGAAGAAATTCCCCCTCACGGTCAGGTGGAACTTCGTGTGCTTCAATTTCTGCCCAGTGCCTCTTGTCCTGTCACCTGGGACAACTGAAAAGAGTTTGTCCCCATCCCCTTGACACCCTCCCTTCAGGTACTTGTACACACTGATAAGATCCCCCCTCAGTCTGCTCTTCCCCAGGCTGAAGAGGCCCAGCTCTCGCAGCCATTCCTCGTAGGGCAGGTGCTCCAGCCCTCTGACCATCTTTGTAGCCCTGCACTGGACTCTCTTTTACAAGCACTTTGGAGTGACAACTAAGCCTTAGTGCATCTGATCTGTGTTGGGTATTTTCAGTGCTATTAATACGAACTACTAGAAGTCTTTTCCTCCAAATGCTCTACCCAGTCAGATTCCATCAGTGAAAATGAGCAGTTCAGATCACTTTTACCAGTGTGATAACCTTAATTTACCTAAGGTAAATTGCAGTTGTCATCCTGTTGCCCCACCCCCCAAAATGTTCAGATCCATTTGTACTTTCATGCAGTCCTCCTTTGTTTTTGCTAACTGAAGCACTTTTGTGCTGTTGGGAATTTGTAAGAAGGAATTTAATGACAATTATGACAACTATATATGTAATTGCTCATATAATTAAAGAGATGAGTAGGTGTAAGGCCCTACTTGAGTATACACTTCATAGTTTGTTTTTCAGCAAGCACATTAAAGATACTAGGGGATCAGGAACTTTCTACTGTGTCGAGGCAGGATGGATGGGATAGCTATACCTGCAGCCAGCCAGTAAACTCATTGGATTATTTAGTAATAATAGAGCCCATTCAATTTATGTAAGATATGAGACAGTATCCTTGAAGGACTGAAAGCCCTGAAAGAATCTTTCTGCAGTGGGAAAGAAGTTTGAAGCTTAGCTGTATTAAGATAGTGTTATCTTGGGTATATGATTACATATTGCACCTGCTGTCTCTCCCCTCTGTTCACCAGAGGACTCYTTCCAACACTGAGCTGCTTTTTTCTCGCAAAGTAACCCTGTAGTTCAGTGCACTTTTGGTTGGATTACCAGACTTAACATAGGTTGCTGTTGCAATGACAGTGCCAGTGCCCTTCCCTTTTCACTTCTTAAATGCAACCTTCAGGTGACAGGTTAGCTGCCGTCTCGTCTCTGTAGGTGAAGCAACACACTTCCTCTTGAGCTAAAGGTAGACTAAGAAAATAACCCTCCCATTTGACCTTTTGTGCTAATGAAAGTGGTAGGCATCTGTATGTTCCTCTTCTTCTGGAGCTGGCGACCAGTAGCTGACTAAAGTGACTGAAACATCTTCTGAGCAAGTATTATTCATTCACTGAGGATATACCAGCCTTTATTATTGAACTCCTGTTTCTGATTACTTTAGCATGGTGTTATTTACTTATGCCTTAATCTTAATTACAGTCATCCCAGTAACCTTCATCTGTGCATGAGGGAGAAAGTCAGCTGTACTCCTGAGGCTTTCAGTGGTCACTGTGTCAAAGACCCATGTTCTGATCACTCTTTCCTTTTTCTTAGGATGTATTTTTAGCGTCTAGACTTTTTCAAGGCAGCAGTGTAACTCTGCCTGCTTCTGAAGAAAATCGTCKTCTTAACTGTTGGCCCGGCTGTCTTGCTGTCTTCCTCCTGTGGAGATTTTTCCATGCAAGGAATGCCTTACTTCTATTTCATTTATTTTGTTGCACTTCTCTGTAGACCAGCAAGTCAATAACAAGGAAGTAAAACTGAAATATGTACTATTTGTATACTTAAAATAATAGAGAACTCACTCTCTTCACTTTGTTTTGGAAGGTATGACTTTCTCTCCTTTCAGGAAACTATTAAAATAGTGAAGATTGGGAAAAGATAAGACATGACTCTACAAACTGAATTTGGAAAGGAGGTGGGTGTTCTGTTACCTACAGTGAGAGCCCAACACTGGATATCAGACTAGAAATTAACACCATACATGATTGTTAATTAGCACACTGGTTTATTTGCCTACTTAGTCACATCACTATTTTCTCAGGAGAAAAGTCTAATCCTGTAAATCATAAACAATTAATGTCYAGGCCAGGAAAATTTGTTCTATGAGTGGTACTTACAAATCTCRGTAATAGTTTCTCCCAGGAAGCCTGAAATCGTGAGCATTTTCCGGACATGCAGAATTCAAAGGATGGTGAAAGTAATCAGTCCATAAACTAACAGCAATTTTAGGTGTTCCACTGACCATGTGTGTAAGTTAGAGAACTGGTTGCTTTGTGTGTTTTCCAAATCCCAATCACTAGTCTGCCTACTAGTTGAGGGGCGATCTTTTCTGGATAGTCCTCGTTTTAGTTAGTCTAAGGTCAGTGTATTCCACATGTAACTGTCGTCTTCAGAAGCCTATTTGTGCTATATGTGCATAACACTAATTTTCAGCCCCAGAAATTTTTAGCTTTGGTTTAGAAGTAAATTGACCCTTTTAGGATAAAAGTGGAATGTCTTCTACAAGATATTGAATATCTTAACTTCCCGTTTAATTAAGTGTTCAGGAGTTGATCTAGTCCAAGCCTTCTGAAGATTTACTTTTCCTTGTGTTAATAATGTTATTTCACTCTAAGAAGAGTTGGACCTATGGAGAACTAGAATACAAGATATTTTTACTATCCATGTTACAATTCTTATTATATTTTTCTTGTCTGTAATGTTGAGAAACACAGTCTCTAAAATTGAAGGAACACAACTGTGGTGACTTCAAGTGTAGATTTTTTTTTTTTTTTTTTGATATGTCTTCCCATGCAATAACTATAAGCAATATAAGCACTCCTGGAAGAAAAAAAGAAAAATTATATATTTTAATACCAAACCCACTCTATTTTTACATTAGTTTTCAGTGAAGTATTAACAATGTTTATTCTGATGGGATACAAAGCATGCCATTGATAGGACTCACTTTATCTTGTCATCATCATTTGAACTTAGCAGGTATAGCGCTATAGAGTGAAAGCAATAGTGCTACTGATTTAAGAGATAATAGCATAGATCTGCCCCAGCCTATCACACTAARCTTTTCTGTCATGATTTGCAGTACAAAAGAGAGGCTTATAATCTTGAAAACTACAAAAGTTATATTGCTTTGAATAGAGCTGTGAGAAACCTATCCATTACATAGCTCAGAAAACGCTGAGGATGTATTTACGCTCAATAATTTTATGGTCTGAGAGAGAAAAACAATCTCTGGGAAAATTAGTTTTCCACAGTACTTGAAAATTTAATAGCATGTTGGGCTATGTATTCAGATTGTGTGTACACAAAGCTAGCATTTTTCAGCAGGTGAAACCTCAAACTTCAGGGCATTCAAGAGAGCTGCGTGTATGAAAGAGCAATAATCAGTTGTGTATTTTAGTAACAATATACACCRTTTGACCTATCAGAAGTAAAAGATTATATCTGAAAAGATACTAGGGGTAATTTAGACAGTTTAAGGATTGGAGATGCAGTGGGACAGTTTTTATTGTTAGACTTCTCAATTAAGTTCAGTCCTAGTAGTGGTCACGAATTAATGTGTTAACAGGTAGAGAACGTTAGCTTCAGTGGCCACCGTGAAGTGGATTAGTGATACCAGACCATTTCTTGGTGAAGAGATGTCTTCACTATAAAAAYTTATCATCCCAAAGGTGCTAAGTCCAGTCCTTCTTTTTAGCCCTAGCAGTATTGTCAAGAAGCAGCTGCTCAGTGATTGATGCACCTATTAAGTCCTGAAGGCATTGCATGTAGATGAGAGTTCATAAATTTTGGTGTGTCAGTATAAAAAATAGTTGTGCTGACCTGTAGCTGAGCAAAGGATTTCAGAGCTATGAGTGCACTGCCTTATACAAGTTACTGGACATGGAGCTCACTGAATGTAACTTAAGAATTTAACTTCTGGTATGGAATGCAGCATACCTACTTTCAAACTAGTGGTTTTCTAGTCACACAAACTCCTGTTAGATGTCAAAATAATGAATTAGAGCTATTTGACTTGCAGCAGTATATGGCATTTGGATACTATGGTAATGCAAGCAAAAATGTCTGTGGTTGAAGCCTGTTAGCACATCCACCATAAAACCAAGTGTTCTGTGTTTTATAATGTTTTTTACTTATCAACAAGAATAATGTTTGGTAGGTTTTATGTTCTTGCTGGTAAAGCACTTACTATAATGCCTGATGTCAAAACACTGGAAAAATGGTATTGACTGTTGTCTAGACAGGTGATGGAACCTAGTGTAACCAAGAGCTGCAGTAATGGTATTAGAAAGCATTTTGGAGGCTGCTCAATCCTTTAAGCATGTCTTTCACCACTATGTACCAAAGTTAAATGTTGCTGTGATGGATTCTAGCCAGCTTGCCTCCCTTCTTGTAGGAGATGCATTCTACTGTCTYTGCAAGGTGTGTGTTCATTCTTTTCACTATCCGTAATACATACAGAGGGTCTTAATGGTCTTAATGCGATTTAAAAAGAAATAGGATTAGCCAAGCCATGAAAACCTAAAGGACTTGAATAGCACTAGAAAAAGGACACTATCAGCGATGAAAAATACTTACAAAAGAACTCTTAGTTTAACCATCTATGGCCATAAMTATCCTGGAAGAACTTGGAGTACAAAATGTCCTGACATTATACGTTACTAGTTTTCCTTTTAACCCTTTTCACTCTTGATGAGTTGAATAGGATTTGCAGAAAGCATTCCCATATGTGACCTGGTGTTATTTCTTTGCTATGTTCCTATTCTTTTGTAGCTGCACCTSCTGTTAATGACTCGCAGGAGCTGCTATTTCTGCCACCACCAACACAGTGAGTTTTGCTTTTGTTCCTCTTGATAAAGACCATGTGGTAAAGGACTGTCTTGCGATTCAGAACTTACTGAGTTTGGAAGGACAACACTTCAKCTGAGGTGTTAGACCGAGATTCAAGAGTTATTTTAATTCCTGACTGACACAGACTTCATGCATGCRTTTAGTCTATCCTGTTTTTCTTTGTGTTTTCATGGAGAGAACATGGAGGAGACTTGTTCGTTTTTCTGATATCCCATGTCCTTAGGGAACGTGCTGAAATACTAACTTTGTTATGAATTACAAGTTTCAAGGAAATGAAACTTGTAAATATCTTTTGAGATGCTGACTTCTCTTGTTGTTGTGAAAGTTATCTTTTTTGTTTTTCATGTAACTTCTACTTTCTGTCCTTATTGAACAGAAATGGTACAGCACTGTGATGTCAAATAGTAAACACTGTAAATGTTGATACAAGGAATGGCATTTTAAGGACAATTGTGTGTCACATCTGTRTAGCCTCTGTCTTAGCAGGTTTATTGGTTATAGGGGGAGGCTTCAGGCTTGACATCCGGGTTAAGTTCTATTGCAGATATCTTCACTAACTCCATCCTTCGGTTCCTATGTGGAACCAACCACTTCTAAGGAGGGTTTGACTTCACAAATACCAGAGTAATTTTAGCATTAAATTTTAGTATTTAGAACATTGCAATAAAAGTGCCTCCTCTTTGCTGGCAGAGGCAATTCCTTTAGCTCCGAGATTAAAGAACTCGGGCTCAGACACTAATGAGAAATGTGCTCATGAACACTATTGGTTAAGCCAGTATATTGCCAAGGGAGCGGGAGCACAGAGTTCCTGTGTTCTGGACTAAATCCCAACAATTAACCTTGTCTATTTTGCCCATTGGAGAATGATAAATCTCAAACCTGGCATCCACTGAACACTGATATCCTTTGTGCTCACAAATTGATCTCTACAGAAAACTTTTGCAGACTATTGTCTTTATTTCCAATAACCGTGTTATCCTGTGGCTTATGCCACAGTGGGACGTGGATCTGACTCTAATTACCTATTTTTGTAATAAAATGTAACAAGGGGAAAAAAGTTTAAAAAAATTGCCATCGATACCATGCAATAATAAAATAGAAAAGTCATTCATGTTCCTGCCACCTTATTCACTTGTAGTGCCAGTCAAACTCTTGAAGAAATATTATGTGCAACTGTACTTATAATCCTCCTTAAGATTTGTATAGAAATTCTGTACTCCCAGTAAGAAAAATGTGTTAATATAGTTGAGGTACAAAGAATATAAATGGCGTTGATTCCTATTTTTCAATTTGTGAGTGCTAGAGGGTAAGTCAACTGAAAAGAATAAAAGATTATCTGGATTCAAAACAGCAAATAAAAATGTTGAACATTTAATTAATTCACTGCCAATTTATCTGAAAAGTACTTGAACTTGGTTAACTCTGACTCCGTAATTTTGAGACATCTTTGACTGTTGATGCAATTGAATTAAAGCAATTGGATTTTAAATTATGAGCTTTTTTTAGTACATCTAATTGGCAGAATTAGAAAGTATAAACAGTAATGGGAAAAGAAAACAGGAACATGGACAAGGGTGCAGTTTTTCAAGGGGATGATTCAGAAATTTGTGGAACAGTCTGTTTTGAATGCTGAAATTAATTTCAGATGTGCCTTAATTTTTAGCAAAGAATCTTGCTCACAGTGCAGAGTCTATGCAAAGGCAACAACTAAGTGGTTTTTTGGAGCTCTGTGTAATATAAGATGTGGAGCTATAGTTATTCAAAAGAAGTATTGGCGTAATTATGCTCTGAGGGCACAGCACTCTTCTAGTGCTATTTGCTATGCAGAGCTTTAGGGGAAGAAGGAGGTATCACACAYGTGTCATAGATTATCCTCACCTTCTTGCCACAGCCAAAGTTCTAGCTCTATCTCCTGCCTCTCCTGAAAATTTGGTCTCAGGAGAGAGAAAGGCTGCAACTACCATCAGTTTTATAAATTTTATTGATATTGATCATTCAGGGGTTAGCTTCCACCTGACACCTCCTTTCCTCCTTATCCCTGGTTCTGCACAAAATAGAAGGTATTTTAACAAGTCTTCAGCAGCATAATGTCTTGAACGAGGCAGCAGTGTAGATATTTTGATGTTAGTTCTACATAGCTCTGCCGCTCTGACTGTGTAAGGCTTTGTCTATGTTGGCAAGTCATTTGGTACAAAAGGAATGGTAAGAAAAGAAGTAGGTGCTGAGACTTTATTAGCTCTGGGGCTTTCTATTTCAGGCTAGATTTTAGTCTTGTCCTTTGGACCAAGTGTCCTCACAGTGTATGTAGTTCCAGGCTGTCTAAAGAGCCAGTCGTTTGTTTCCAACTTGTTGGGGTTGGAAGAACCTCTCAGTTCAGTTTCCTCTGAAAAGCGTCTGGTTTGTGCAACCCAAATCCACTCTGTGGACAAAGTCAGTGAGTGGTAAATTGGGATGATTAGGAGATTTACTTCAAAACTGTTCCAAACCAGTATGTATCCAATACAGACACAGCCCACTTTTAACATGTTTACATCATCAAATGGAAGTGATGTACCTTTTTAAAGATCTCTGGGGAAGGACAAACCAGAAGGTCTGACTTCTGCCCTGGGCATATTAGTARGAAAAAAGTGAATTATAGTTGTATTGTGAACATGGATAAAGAGGTTTATAAACTTTATTTTAATTTTTTCCCCCTCTTTGAAGAAAAACTATACCTCACCGGTCTAACAGCTTTTTTTCTAGAGTTTTTCAGATGTGTTAGYGAGCATGATAGCTCGTGTAAGAGTGGTATGCTGAGTACAGTGTGCTGAGATTCTTCAAAAACCTTTTCACAAGAGCCCTTGTGAATAGCTCTTTAACTGTTTTAAAGACAGGAAGTGAAGATGAGGTAAAAATGGTCAGCTGTCACTGTGGATTGAGGTAACTAGTAGAATCTTCTAATGTATTTATACTTCAATTTTTGCTATGTAATATATTTATAAATGGACTACAAAGGAGATGAAATAACCTCGAGCTTTACTTAATTCCAAAAAATGTGCAGTAGACTAGATGAAGGGATGTATGGAATAGTTTTTACGTGAGCAGAGACTGAACAGGCTAAGGTTGCTCTGCCTAGAAAAGAAGTTGTTTAAGAATTTGTGAAACGGATCTGTGAAACTGTGAAAGCTTAGAAAAGGCGACTAGGGAAGGATTACTAACTATTTTCTGTAGCATAAAAACGATGAAATTATCAGGTTGGATAATTGATTTTTTTTTAATGCAGTATGTAATTAAATTTTAGAGTTCATCAATTGGCAAAGGATGTTTCAAGTTCAAAAAACTGTAAATGTGTTAAAAGTTTAGAGAATTTTAGGAAGGAATGACTGTTGGGCAATATTAAACATGATGATCTGGAGGAAATGTTATACTTAAGAAAGTCTCATAACTGCTAATGATAAGAAATACTTCAGAGGAAATTATTACACTCCACTTATACTGTTTCCTCGACATTCTGTACCACTAAGCTTTCACCGGTGACACAATATGAAGTTTTATGACCTTATCTTACATAGGGTATCACCTCTTATATTCTCATGATGTTCCATCTATACTTCTCCTTTATTTCTCAAAAGAGAGCTTATTAGAGTCTCAGCATAGGTCTGCTGCAGTACACAGAAGTTATGAAATTATCTTTACTTTCCACTGTTTGAAACTACTACACAATGCAAACAGAATTTTAAAGATTTTTTTTATAGGCCTGTGTAAGTAGTTGTTATTGTCATTATCATGTATTACATTCACGTATTTTGTTGCATAGTGCTTATTACATGGATACCAGACTCCACAGAGAAAACATATATTTAATGGACTGGGAAAATCATAGTTAGCAATAGTATCACTTACATTGCTTTTACAGTTGGCTTTTCCAGGTTCTGAAATATTTAACATTTTTCAGAAGGATTAAAGTGACAAGTACCACAAGACAAATCCGTACTAGCTAAGCCATATCCTATATATTTGTGTCTCTTTCTTTTAGGTACAGGCTTAAGACTTGAACAAATATTACAAACTTTGAGTAGTGTATATACAGATATATGTAACTTTGTATGGTAGAGTCTAATTTTAGTGAGGGAAAAATGGAAACAACTGTAGTAAACAAGATGGATTTTTTTGGTAGATTAATTTAGGAAAAAATGTTTCCTTTGGTTTGGGGTTGTCTGTACATGGTAAGTCAATATGCAGAATTACTCTTGAAGATCACCAGTGGTCTGTGGGAGTAAACTTAAACTGCGTCACTCCCCACATAGTGCAGATTACTCTCCTGCTCTACAAGTTTGTGCGTTGGTTCACGAGAGAGGTGATGCTGGGATCACATCTCAGATTTTTTTTTAAGAAGAAAAAATGCCATTAAGTAGTAATGAAATTTAATTTGTGTCCTGCTGTTGCATGAGGATGTTAGAGAAAGGATGTGCCCACCCCAGCTCTTTTTTTGCACTCATGTGGTTGTTAGGAGCGTATATTGTTAAATAAAAAGAGATTGGGGGAAAAAAAAAAAAGCTTTACCAAATTTGACTGTATCAGTGCAGACTTCTGAGTAGGATTCTGACAGAATAAAAAAAAAAAAAAAAAAGCTTTACCAAATTTGACTGTATCAGTGCAGACTTCTGAGTAGGATTCTGACAGAATACTTAGGCTTTCAAGGCCCCTGTGGCTTTGGATAGTTGTGAATAAACACTAATCAGGAAGTTAGTTCTGCTGTTAGGTTCGGGCTATATTCTAACATATTGCAATAGGTCAATACTGGGATTTTTCTACCAGTTTCAGCAAACGAAGCTTAATTGCTATGTTTTATATTCCTTGCTCAGGCAAAAGGTGATGGCAGTTTTTCATGTGGGAAAGCTGCAGTTCTGTTGGCTGCAAAAACATTTAATCTATTTTTGTAACAAAATCAGAACAAAATGTACTTAGTGTTAAGAATTTTGTGTAATGTATGTATGTAGCAGTTCACTAGCCGTAGCATACTTCTCTCCATGCATCTTTACAGCAGTGTTAAGTTGCCTGAGCTCCTCATGACTTGTATTCAGTCAGGCAAGTGGTTTCTGGACATTGGCTTAGCTCCTACATTCAAAGAAAAGATGAAACTAGGGCTTTTCTTATGATTTCTTATCATAAGAAATTATGCTGGGTACCATAATGTATCCTTAGAAGACCACTGGAATTTATGATGTGAACTTACGCTAGTATGGTGCCAAACTCTAAATATCAAGTGAGAAGCAGCTTAATCTCACACGTGCTGGGGTGTCCTGAAAATCTAAGGCCATAGCTCAGAGTTTGGGTCACGTTCTATTTGTGAAATGTGGTACGTTTGTGAAATATGGTATAGGTGTATACAATTGCAAGTGAAGCCTTGAGACTTCAGATAAGATGGAAAAGCAGTGGAAATACGAAGTCTTGCTTGCTAGGCTTTTCTCCTCTCAAAGATATCAGTTCTTATGCTCTAAGATAGATTTTGTGGTTTTGACATTGTAACTASCTGTGCTTTTTGTTAGACTTGTCAATTCAATTTTGAATCTCAAAGGCTATCCTCTTTCTATGTATCATTAGTATTAAGGATTATATGGTTGGAGATTAGTTTCCTGATTGCAGATATATTTAAAATGAAATTCTGTGTTCTCCCTTTCCTATAGCCTCTGACTTTTCAGAGTAAATGATAGTAGTAGAAGTAAATTCTTACTTTGGTAAGTAAAGGCTGAATACAGAAAGGGAACAGACTGCAAAGCATAAAAATAATACCTTCTTATTAGATCATTTGCTTTTGAGAGTAGTTTAAAACAAGAAATACTATATTCCGGATCTAACGGGGTTCGTAGGTTTAAATTTCAATTAATTAGAGAAGTTTTAGAATACAATACTCATTTTCAAACCAGTCATATCCGCCCCCCTCCCCCTTTTTTTAAGATGACACTGTATTTATGTTAAAATATTTGTCATCTTGTCATGTTTTTTCCTAGTGGTCAGCTTGTCACAGTTAATTAGTCTTTAGACATATGAACACTCATAAAGCAGTGTGACTTTGAAAATTATGCTTCTGAACACTTGTGACCTTGAACTCTAAAGAGGCATTGTGCTCACTGAATTGTGTTACAGTTTGCTATATTGTGCTGCAAAGCAGACTGTAAACTACCTTCATTCACAAATCTGCAGTTTCCTTTATGGAACTCTTGGTTTTGCTTTTAGTTTTGCTTTTAGTTTTGTGTGCACATATCCAGCTTAAGGAGTTCTTTATTGGCTTTTAATGAGGATGTACAGTTGCACAACTCAGTTTCTGGGTTTTGAAACTCTTTTCCTGAGCTCCAGGAGAAAAATTATCAGTGCTGACTTATTTCTTGAATGCTTGAGTTTTGCGTGTCCTATTTGACTTGCTTTAGAAGGATCTAGTTTTTAGAAAGCCGCTGTTGTTTGTCCTCTGAAAACAAAAAGTGCGTTATATGTGCATCACGTTGCTTTCCCTCACCTCATTTCTAATGATTTTGAAATATCATGAATTCAGTTAAGGGTTTGTTTATATTCATTGGAAGGATATGACTCTTTGCAATATTTGGATATGAGAGAAATCTGATGTAGGTTTTTCATTGAYACTTACTTCTTATTTTTAACTTCTTAATATCTTACACAATTATGTTTTTCGGTGGGATGCTGGTAATACATATGGGACTCGTCCTGCAAGAATGTGAATATGTTCTAAGATGTGCTGGAGCCCCTCAGTTCACATTTGTTTTAATGGAAGTTGAAGGATGTTCATCCTCCTGCAGGAGCTCTGTCATTTTCATACTGGATTGGACCCTGTGCTAAAAAGGAAATGGAAAAAGAAAACGAATCCAACAGAAAACTTTATTCATAAAAGTGAGAGCAGATGCTATTGCGAGCATCTTAGTTGCCTGATATTTTTGAAAGAGGCCTTTTCTGCCAAAGATAATTCACGATGTCCTGTGTACTATTCATYCTCTTTTAGGTAAGATGATTTCCATTTGACAAGAATTAATGTCTCGGCATATAGGAACCAGTTTTTATTAAACCTGTCATTATGGTGTTCTGAAAAATAAGTAATTCCAGAAAGATCAGAAGCTAATAGTAAATGTATGTTGCTAATGAATTCTATTCAATTTCCAAAAACAGAGCAACTTACATATCTTTAAATTATAAGATGGTTCTCCTTTTTTCAGTGTAAAAATCTCAGTAGACTTAAACAAACAAACAAAAAACTCTAACAGGAATGAAAGAATTGAGCACAAGGAGAAGGCRTGAATAGCTGATACGAGAAGCTAGCAAATTACACTATGAGTGTATAGCTAGAATTTTATTTTTGAAAAGCATTATTATTTCCAGTAAACAGTGAATACCTCACTGATCTGCATATGTTTGGCAAGAATAAGTAACTAGTACCTCCCCAGCCCTGCTCTCTTATCCGATATTTAACTGTCTTCCAAGTTTGAGATTCTATATGGGTACCTGACACAGAGTGTAGGGGACACAAGTACCATTCACTAAATGCTAGTAGATGCCTAGGAAAAGAGCTTCGGAAAACCAATATGATCTCTAGCATCTTCCCCCAAAGGAGAAGGAGGGTATGCTTCCAGAGGCAGCCACAAACTGAGGAAGTCATTGGCAGAATGAGAAGGGCTGTCTGATTAGGGAGGTGGAGATCTGAAGTGTAGCGGAGTCACAGAGCTTCTGTGCTGACAGACATCTGTCTAGCACGTCTCAGGAGTTAGGGGACTTGGGAAGGCTGTGGTTTAAGGGCTGACCTTTGGGCCTTTCAGAGGAGGTCCTTTCAGTCTCAAAAACTTCAGAGAAAAATCCGTTAGATTTATCAATTTCCAGACCTTCTCAGGCAGATGTTAACCGAAAAAAAGATGATCAGAGACAGCATGATTAAATCTTCTAGTGGCCAAATAGGGATGTTTCTCTAAGGCCATAATTCTGTGTGGAGCTGCAGTTTTCCAGCRCCTGACCAGCATTTTACAGTCTTGCCATGTAATGTGGCTGTTCCTCTCTTTGAATCAAGCATTCAGCTTGCAGCTTGGCTGCTGTATGAGATCCATGAGAAAATTACAGAGCACTCATAACTAGTTTTGTGAATCATGCTCTAAGCTGTCTTATAGCTTCGCGTACACCCTAAGAAGCAGAAACGTTAAATGTCTTGGATGTGAAAACAGTTTGCGAAATGCAAAGGTAGCAGAATAAACAAGCATTAACAAAATGGAGTCCTGCTCTGATAAATATGTGGTACATTACATTTTGGAAATGAGACTCTTAGGAGCAGATTCTCCTTATCTAATTTAGACCATCTCAGCATCATTAACTGACATGAATTTACAAAAGTTCTGTAAGAATCTGAATCTAAAGTTACAAATAGCTTTACTACTTAGAGATGGTTTGCAAGCCTTGCTGCTTGCATTAAGATCTAGTATGGTGTCTTGGTGTCCTGTTGCAAAGTTCAGACTTGACTTTGAAAAAAGCAAAGAATCTGCAACTTGTCCAGATTGGAATTCAGCCCTTTGCAAATTTAGTTCACAGTCAGGCAAGCTGTGCTCCAACAACATGATGAATCAGGAGAAGGTAGCTAGTTGGTAAGTAGCTAGTAGATCCCCAATCTCCCTTTTGGACGTTGATTCTGAATGGATGCATCATAACTACCGTTCTTAATTTCCTATAGATATTGAAGCTTCTCTTCTGAATCAGAGTTGACAATACTAGTTCTAAATTATACAATTCTAAATTTCTCTGCCTCTGCAGAGGTAAAATATTAACAGGGTTCATAAGATCACTGTTTAATGAAGTGATAGGTATTCTGTAGCTTCTCYGAAATCTCCAAAATCTCTAAAATATTTGTTGTATATTGTAGTTTGCCAGCTGCCAACTTCAGAACATCTGATGTGTCTCTTACTACACAAAATCATCACAGGAAATAGATCTAGTGTATGTTTGAATGTGTGTCTCGTCATCCAGCAACCATCTAGATATACACATGTACATAAAGGAGATTTGTCATACAGCAGTGTATATCACAGAAACATAAGTTCAGGTTGGAAGGCACCTCTGGAGATCAAATGGTCCAACCWCCAGCTCAAAGCAGAGCCAACTTCAAAGTTAGACTGAGTTGCTCAAAGTTGTTTTGTTTGTTTGTTTGTTTGCTTTTTCTTCAGTCAAGTCTTGAATGTCTTGAAGGACGGAGGTCCCTCAGCATCTCTCTGCAACCTGTTCCATGGCCTAACCACTCTCTGTGGGTATGCCTTCTTGTAGTGGGGACAGAGTCATTTTTYTTCTGTGATTTTAAACCTAAGTATGGTAGGTAGGACATCCTGCTTCCTCTGTGTGTACTGATATCAACTGGTCTCTGACATCTGAGGTTTTGTAGGTCCGCTGTTTGCACAGTTAGTTGTAGGAGTTGGTAAGGATTTTGCAAGATGCAACTATTTATTTATTTATTGTTTTAGCTAGCATGGAGAGATTGAGAGAACCTATTATTTGTTCTGCCTAAATTAGAAACTCAATAAAGCAGAGGTGACTTCAAGATTGCTATCCTTGTTCTGAATGCTCTTGAACTTAAAGCTCAGTTGAAGAGGCACACATTGAAACTTACTTTGCTCAAGCCTACATCTGCAAGAAATAAGGGGTGTAAAAAAAAAAAAAGGAAAGGAAAATCCAATAATACTGTGCTCTTTCAGCTTGTGTCAGTGTTGCATCAGCTTGAATGTTCTTTAGCCATTTTGTGCTGAGTCCTACTACAAAATATTGTGGAAATCTTAAAAGGGAAGATAGCTACATAGCTAAGGGAAATGACTCTACTGCAGTCCTCATGTTCTTGTCTTTGCATATGCTTTACAGGAAATGGACCTATAATTTAATTAGCTGCTGGTCTGAACAGTTGGCAAGGATAAATGCCTATGAAGATCACTTGATCTTTCTTGCTAAAATAATATTTTCCTGATATAATACATTTTATATGCTATGGATAAAACTTGTTATCTTGAGTATTTTTCTCCAGAAAACAGTGGAGCGGTGCATGTGTTGCATCTGTTTTTTTCCAAAKGATGCTGAGGCCATCAGGTTCATCCCACAGTGCAATTTGGAGGTTTCTTGATGTTTCATTAACTGACTGCAGGCTCTTGGGCACACTCTACAGGCTTATCTTGCTTTTAGTTCTCGAAATTCCTTTGAAAGTTTTAAATGACAAAGTGCTCTGAACTGTTATTTGGAACTTCGTATATTACCAATTCCCATTGGTAATATACACATTTTTCTATAGCAGTTGTCCCTTATGCAAGAAAATCTTTTTTATTGGCTGCAGTTCAGTGCAAATTCAGGTTTGACGGATTCCTCTGTGCTCATTGTTGAAAGGCCTCATTATCTCCTGTGCAGAAGTAAAAAGGAGGAGAACTTCACCAACTGTAATGAGCATGCAAATGCGTATGACATAGAGACGTTTTCCCATGTAGCCCCTTCCTTTGGAGAGGCAGCAAAATGTGTTTGCTGAATGTATAGATCTCTTGAGGTCTGTGTGGATCTGAGGAAATCTAACTTGCTTAAAAGTGGATGATGTGGAAGAAACACTCAGTCTATGTTAGTTCTGCCTCTTTCACTCTTTCCTTCTCTCTAGTGAGAGAAGTGCATCCTATTGAAGCTAATGTGATGGAATAGCTCAAGTCTCTGTGCTCCAGGGCAGTGTTTTCTTGAGAAATTAACGCAGAGCAGTTAATCTCGTGCAAGTGATCCTCAAATGACTTCTCCTTATTCCTGCTAATTTCTGGAAAAATCCAAAAGGAGAAAAGATTTCTTCTTGATTGCTTCATGATTGCTTGGAATTTTGGGTTGTGAAAAAACTCTACTGAAAATACTTTACTTCGTGTGATATTTCAGTAATAGGTTCAAATAATGCAGAATTCCTGAAATTTTACCAGATTCCTGATTTTGCCTCCAGATCCTTGTGATGGATTCTCTGGTATTTCTAAAGCATTCATAGTGTTTTCTTTCTTTCTTTCTTTCTTT
>NW_028186512.1:108680-153820 GCF_003343005.1 Rhea americana | reverse complement strand
ACTCTAAATTTCCAGAAATCAACCCAGGTTTGAACAAAGTGTAGATTCTCTTACAACTGTGTTAACAGATTGTTGACAACCTGGGCTCAGAGTCAAGGTTGTTATAAAATCTGAAATTCTGCAAGTTTTGACAATGCCTGATGCTTTGAAAAGAACATTCTGAGCAGTTCTGAAGATACCCATACTTCAGATATTGACACAAAGGAGTTTCCATAAGCAGTATGGAAAAAACTTGTATGTGCTGAGGAAGTAAAGAGCATTATCACCTCTATAGTAGTCATATTTGTTTGCCAGAAGTTAACTGATTTTTGTTTTTAACGGGATGTTACTGATACAAAAATGCTAGGTGAGGAAACAGAAGAGTGGCTGCTCGTGACAGTATGCTGATGCTCTCCTTTTGTCTTCTTCCTATCATATATGGAGGAAAGATGCCCCATTGCGTAGCCTGGAGAGCTCCCTTTCTCCACACTTCTTTCCTAGCGTGTATGGGGAAAGTAGAGTATTGTTAATACAATGAAGCTACGTGGCATAGATGCATACTGTGTAGTTAGAGGTGTTTCCTGGATGCCACATGTGGCACAGCACTTAACAGCATGGCTCGGAGCAACTGTTGCTGCCCTTTCTGTTCTCTCCATGCTAAGGTTGTGTTTCCCAAGCTAAAGGAAAGCAAAATCATTTTCATTCTTAGACAAATCTTCAGTGAAAATGAGATATCTCCCAAACAAACGATGCTTGCCTTTGTGAGTCCAAGGAATTTAAGATTAAATGGACATTCCTTCAAACATCTGATATTCGCAGTAATGTACCAGCATAGCCTTCTATTTATCTTTCTTGGTGATTGCTCTAGTTTCCCTTCTGTGTCTTCGATAATATATTACAATCAATGTGCCATTTGTGGATCAGTGTATTTTAAAAGGGTGTTTAAAGTCTTAAAATATAGATATAAAAAATAGATATATAATATATATAGATATAAAAAATATCTCTTTTGGAGAAAGAAAAGGAAAATCTGCACTGTTCCGTGGTTCTGTGACAATGCCATCTTCGTTCCCTAGCCCCCTTTGATTCATTTTTAGGAACTGTCTTGCCTTTTTTTTTTTTGGGGGGGGGGGAAGGTAGTTATTTTGAACAGTGAGCTGTTAAGGCCTCGGAAATACTCGCTACAGAGCAGTGACTTTGTAATTGCTTTTACACAGATTGTACTTGTGTCTAATACTGAATGTGGCATTTTACAAATAGAAACTTTCCTTCTTTTCTTCATMATGCTGTAATTGTAAGAGTTAGGCTTTGGAAACTTTCACTTGTAAACATGATAGTTCAGTGTCTAATGATGTAATTGAGCACATGGGGAATGAATGTCTTCAGAATACTTTCTACTCCGATGAGCATTTGTGCATTTTATGGAAATGCATCAAGAGATGGTACAACACTGCATTTGAAGTTTCCTTTGGTGGATCATTGGTACATCTATTGTTAAGAAAAGAGAAGAGGGAATTACAGCTAGTGACAAAAAATAATGTGGAACACTCAGATTCAAACTCATCATTCTCATGAAACTTATTACCCCTTCCTTTATACCTACTCTAACTCCTTCTAGAATTTTGTCTTGAAAATCCTTAGTACAAAAAAAACCTATTATGTTTTCTAAGTGTTTGACCTGCTAAAGAGGAGTAGGACCACCTGGGAGGTATGCTGTCTTTAGGATTTAGGAACCCTGTGGAGCAGTTGGGCCAGATTTCCCCCAAAGTTTTGGAGGTCATTAGATATGAAACCGAAATCTATCAACTGAAACACCCTACTCAGAAACTGCTTAATACTAGAGATGCCTAAGCTCACTAGTTTCTTATTTTCTGCTTGAAAGTTCCCAAATAGCCTGAAGTTCTTTCTGTCTGTATACATGGAAGTGCTTCACCCTTAACAGGTGGGTACTCRCTTCCCCCCAGACACTGATCTACTTCTTGGATCCCTTTTGAACTTTTGTCATCTCGTGGGTCTGAACTGGCACATGAATTCTGACCATCGCAGGAAATACTTTTATAATGTGGATAATACCGATCTGCGTTAGACTTATTCCAAACTGTGGGCTTGAGTGCTGTGCCCAGTGACTGCAGATGACATTGGTGCCTATTCAGAAGTGGTCAGAGAGAGGGGCAGTGCCTGAGCATCCTGTTTCAGAGGCTACTGAATGATGAGATGGTACCAGATGTGCTGAACTGGTTGCTAGGCAGACTTGGATTATTTGTTAGTCATCGCAATAACGTTACCCCTTGATAAGTACTGGATGAAGTGCTGCAGCCTAGTGGGATGTCACGTGTGAAAGCTGGTGAGTAGGAGAATGTGGAAGTGGACATTGTGGTCAGGTTCCCAAGCACCTCTCTCATCACTGTAGAAATGAGGTAGGCTTTAGCTCCAGGACTGTACATAAAACCTGCTTGCACTGAATTCTGAGGTTTTTTTATGTAACACAGTGACTTTCTACTTGTTTTGTTTCTGCTGTGGCAGCATCTGGTCAGTCAGGCAATGCCTGTTTGAAGATGGGTGCTGCATACTGAAATAGGGGCACAGACAGGCACAAGGACATGGGCAGTGCGTGTTAAGGGATCCAGGAAAGGTGCAATAGGAATCTGCTGAGAGGAAAATTTGGTTCTGGTAGCTCCCTGCTAGTCATTTAGCAACTTTTTTTGAAGTCAGCTTAAGCCTGATAGACTGATCTCATGGATATAGTTTACCAGTCGATAGAACTTCAGAAGCACGTCTTTCCCAGGCTCGTAGTTGGGACTGATCTCCAGATTTCCATTAAATCTTTCAAGAAAATTTTGTTTGGAGTTTGATGGGGAAGTCATTTCTGAGATAAGATCACAAACTCTTTTTTGAACAAACCTTGATGGAACAACATTTTTCTCCCAAGCTTCCTATTTTAAAAACCTCATATGAGAATCATGTATTAACTGCTGTTGTTATAGCACCCAAACTTACTGTAGCACAGGGAACTGACTATAGAAAATATTCCTGATTTTTTCAGTTTAGTGTTTTGATTACACTCGGTAATTTGTTATTAGTTCATTTGTGTTTGTAATCAGGATCTTTCTGATAGATAGCATCACAAGAAGGAAAACAGAGTTATGTTTTGTTTTGCTTTTTTAAAAAAAGGTGAATAGTATACAGTGAGATTGAAAGGGCAGAGAATCTGACTGCGAAAGTCATGTAAGCTAGCTAAAGGACTCTGCAAGCTGTCAGAATACTTTCAAGGCATAGTTTGACTAGATAATCAAATTTGATTGGGTTTCTTTTTAACTCTGAAAACATTAGACATTCCCTATAATGTGCCTTAAGGGAAGTTTGCCTTGGAGTGTATTTCTCCCCTCAGTAACACTTGCTGGATGCAAATTACGGATACGTAATTGCCATCTTCCGTTGTGACATGATCCCTATGTTTTAACTTTAATGAAACTACATGATAGTTATTTGGCAATATTAGGGCTTGTTTAAAAAACTGTTTTGATGATAAAATGGCAAATACCACTATATCATTGGGAATTCTGTCAGCAGTAGTTATAGGATCTATTGCCTTCAGCACATTGATCAAAGGGATAACAAACATACGTTTTTGAATTTTAATGAAAAAATTGTAATGGAGTCATGTGGCTTTAGAATTCAAAGGTCTATAAATAATGAATTATTTCAGTGATGGTTAGTGGTTTCCTATCTTTAGGGAAAAATGGCATCTATATGTTATAGTTTGTAGCTAACAGCACACTTTAATATTAATGAACTGCCAGTTTTCTTGTCACTGGAGTGGCTTCTTATTTATATACTCCTAAATTTTACAGGAGCAGAATACTATCAGTATATTAAATTTGAACTTACTGGAAACATCCTCTTTGGGAATGCTGTCGTGTGGGCCGTCACCAGCAAACGACCCGCGTGCCTGTCTGTGGCCTGGGAGAGGTTGGTGGGAGCGTGCTTGTGCGAGAGGTCAGCTTGCAGCCAGGAAACCTGCAAAGGGAGCAAGGCTTTCTGCCCCCACAGCATTACTCGCCTCAGATTAAACAGCAGCACTGGGGCAGCATCTTGATCGCTTGATTAGGAGATGGATGTTGCTGCTGTTGTGTAGCCCTAGCTTTAAGAGGAGTTAATATGGTTTGAGTTTTATGTATATTGCTGGTTCTCGGAGAGTTCTCTAGACATGTTGTAAAACAGTTTTGATTCACTTCCTTTCAGGCTTGGTATATTATTTAGACACTGCAACACAAGCATTTGGGATTCACTAAGACACTTTGAAATATTTAAAATCTAACAATGTTGCAGGCATGTACCTTGTTTCTCAAACTTCAGTTCACCTCTGAAACTTAAGATTTGTTAGATGCATCAAAATGACATCTCACAGGCATAAAGTGAGCCTTTCACATTTATTATTCAGCATGTTTTAGCTGAATATTAGCATTTTTTGGTTTATTTTGTTCTTTTGAATTGCTGAAGGACTTGTGGAAGTTCTTCCTTGTTTGACATTGGTAGCTGTGTGCATGTCACCACATTCCTTTTTTGGCATCTGACTGAGTCATGGTAAATTTATATGCTCTCCATGTGAACTGTTCCATCGTTTTACACAGGAAGTGTCTGCTTCAGTGATTTAATCATTTTTGCCTGTGAGCAAGTAGCTAAATTATTGACTCTCTTTTTGTAGATGAAGGATGTAACTTCACTTCTAATGTACAAAATGTTGATGCATACTGTTTCTTTTGTTGCTAGATCTTTCCTCTCTATCTTTCTAAATGTAGATACTGTGCTGCCATGTCAGAGGATGTTTTGTGAAATAAGAATTGTTTGATAAGAGCTTAGGGACTGCAGGGCCTGATTTTTAGCCATCTGGCCTGGGGAGCGGAATCCAGAACTTCCTCCTAAGTTCTTAAAACTCCTAAAAAGTGTGCAGGGAATAGGAACAAGGCACAGGCAGTGTAAAGAACCCCCCATCCTGAGTACAGAGCCATCCAGAGCAAAGAACAGAAACCACTGTGATAGCTTTTATCTTCATCCTTAATCTCCACTCTCCTGCAGAGCCTAAATGCCTGCCAGCAGCTCCGAGAAAGGTGCTTTGCCATTTGTTATCCACGAACTAGAATAGTCTTTTACAAATGGATACTTAAGTCAATTACTTGGTTTTATTTTATTCCAAAGAGGTGAGAAGGGCTGTTAATTTTTATTTTTAAGAAAGGAATTGAAAACCAACACCTACGTACCCATCTGTATTTTTGGCATCAAGTACCAAACTTCTAAAAATGGACGTTTTTGAGAACTGTGTGATTAGTTCAACTATAGACAGATAAATAAAGGCTCATAAGGTCTGAATAAGACCTTATTAAAAAAGAAAACCATTTAAAACTGGCAAGACAGTAGGTTTGATTTTCATTTTTTGCTGTATTTACCTGCTTAATGAAAACATATTTACCTTAAAAATCTCTGAAGAACAGTCCATATTATGCAAACAGTTTCTTGTCTTTGAGAATGAATGAAATGTTCCTCATTTGCTTCTATGTTCTCTATAGTTGCATGAACTTTATCTGCTCTGTAAATTAGTTTTCATAATAATTTACAATGCATTAGAATATGAATAATTTGATTTATGATGGATAAAGTACACTGCAGCATACTTGAGGATTCTATAACTCACGCCAAAATTTGATTCCCAGGGTTTTGGCCATGAAGACAGTGTCTGCTTCTCTAGTGGATCCTACAGAGCCTAGCTTTTTCAATGTGGATTTCCAGATGTGTTCAATGAGTTGTCTTCTGAGTGCTGCTCTAGAATGGAGGTAGAAGGGAATGACTAAGAGTGGGACAGGTGAAAAAATGTAGGAGGAAAATTTTTAAACAAATACAGAACCTTTTCRTAAGAAATGCTTGTACAGTGAAAATTTGGAGCATCCCTAACTGAATCAGTGTGCCGTTGCAGGCCTTTGACAACCAGTGACATTGAATCTGTGTGGAGCATAATGCTGCTGTGTGATTTGTATAATCTCCTAGACTTTGGTACAATCCTGCCCTTTATTTATATGCACCCTCCCACTCAAATATGGGTACCTCAGCTATCATTCTCAATACATTCTCTATAAACCAGTGACTTTTAAGAAATTTTGAATGGGCTTCAGTGAGTCTAAAGGAAGAGAGAGAAGTTGTCCAGATGCCAATGTTTCTTGCAGTATATAATGATTTCTATGATYTATTTCCAAAGAAGAAACTTTCAATGACAAACATTCAGTGTACTGTGAGAAACAGTTTTTGCTGGAAGTGCTAAAACTTAAGGAGGAAACATCTTTACTGAAAAGCAGTGGTAGATGTCTTGCTAATGTTAGTAATAGACACTACAATCTGCTTTAATGGCATACATTAATARAGTTAAATTTTCTTCACCTGTAGCCTGGTATCATCAGTTCTGTGCACTATTTCTCTGTGCTGAGACTACTGTTAGTCACAGCTTTGATAGAGAYGGTTATTGAGTGAGTTTTAATGTATTTGTTGAGCAACACCTATAATGCTTTCAAATGAGGCTGACTTTCCTGTTCTGGAATGAAGAATTGTCCAAAGGTAGTTAGGCAGAGATCACCTGCATTTTATGCTTGGCTCTGTATAAAGAGACAAGCTGGGTCTGAAATTGTTCTCTGCTTTTCGTTAGCATAAAAATTGTGAAATGAGTTATTTCACAAGTGTCTGAATACCGACAGGGTTGGTGTTTTTTTYYTTTYCYTTYYTTTTTTTYCCCTCTCCACTTAAAATGTCTGCTGAAATGTCAGTCTTGGATCTGAGGTACAGTCCTTGTTGGAGACTTGGCAGGCTCAGTAGTTCTCATTGCTCCCTGGAGCTACATATCTTAAGAGAACACAAATCTGGGGATTCCCAAAACACTCCTTGAAGGATGAGAAATGGGAGGATWCTATGTTAATTACTGAGAAATGTATTTGTATGGGAAGGAATGAAACTTTTCCTTATTATCAAAATSCATTTTTTTTTCTATCCTGAAATGGAATAATTGGAGGGGGGTGGAATCTGTCAATGCAATTCTTAAACATACTTCTAGGAGTTAATCAAAATGTTTTAAATACTTCATTTATAAATCTCTTGTTTTCTAGCCAGAAACCAAACATTTCTGTTTTTTTTTCCCCTAGGAAAAGAAATGGTTAATTATACTGTATTTCACTCTTCACTAATCACATTTTCTGACAGCAAAATGTTCAACTGGATAACTTCTAATCAGCCTAGGAATGTCATCTGTTTAGGTATCTCAGACTATAATAGAGAGTCTCCAAACTGCAGTCTCTAGAGACATTCCAGTTTCTTTCCTAGTGTCGTCCAAATGTTCAGTAGAAATTCAAGTTTTCCTTTTTGGGGGGAAGGATTTTTTGTTGTTGTTGTTTCCCTTATGATCAACTCCTTTCTTTATGATCATCTTAGTTATCCACACACATGGAGATGGATTCAAACTTCTAAACACCTTCGAACTGTGAGTCTGAGTTTTGATCAGATTCCAGATGTAGTTTAGACTTTTGTCTGCCTGCTTGTTTTATTAGCTGGTTGTTTTTTAATTAATGGGAATACAGCAATTTCAGAGGAGCAGCATTATTGTCGTTGATGGAAGCTGGAAGCCTGCTACTGAGCAGTCAGCAGGGACATTTTCATTCAAGTGACAGAGAAAAGAAACGAAAGAGCAGAAGTTATCATTGACAGGAAAAGCAGATAGTGAACTTCCTGGATCTTAACAGGAATGAATTCAAACTTTTCCAAGATTTAGTTTTGTAATAGCAGTCCTTTTTAAAGCTGCATGGGGACAGGTTGCCCCATCAGCTTTACCAGGGAACCTTAACTATTCTTAATCTTTATGTGCCAGAGGCCCTTAACTGTCCTTGATCTTTATTCAACAGATAAATGACTCTTAGCTTGGTTCTTAATGCTTCATTTCAAACTTTGAGAGAAGGTGGGAAAGTGCAGCATGCTCTGTAGTTTGTCCAACATGCATATAAGATAGCTTTGACCTGATGAAAAATGTATAGTRTCAGACAACTCTCTGGAAAGGCCTTAATGAAGAGAGCTGCAACCACTATGTACATTGTCCTAAATTTCCAAGCTGCAGTGAAAATAATCTCTTTAGTGACACTGATCAATACTGTCAGCTGGGCTGAGTCCAGCCTACCTGGAGGGACAGCATTCTGAACCTGAAAAAATGGCTCTTCTGTACTTTTGCACCTGCARGATGCTTTAATTCTAACTAAAATCTAATCAGTGCACTTTTTATATGATTTGCACCAAACAAGTAGTTAGAATTACTGTTATCTTGTCTCTACTCAAACTCTTAACTCTAGGACTAATGATTGGCTTTTTTTCTTAGGTGTCTTTCCCTGCTTTGGTTTCCAACTAGAAAAGTGTGACCAGTAAGCATTCCAAAATTTGGAAATAAACCTTCAGATTATTTCTGTGTTAATGTAACCTATTCTTCTGTGTGCATGTTTACTCTTTAAAGGGCAAATAAATATTACAGCTTACTTTCCATGCATGGGTATTTTAAAATACAGAAATTCCTTTCGACTCAGCCTGGCAGAACTGGCAGTGTTCTCTAGTGAGGCTAGAGCTTGCATAAGGCTTCCACAATGCTCAGTGTCCTCTTTGAGGTTACTAGTACTGTAATTTTTGCAGGTTTGTTGTTACTGTGCTTTGTAAAGCTGCAACAGAGTTTAAATATTAGTCACAGAAACTATGCTATCTAGCTTGTGGTTTGTTTTCTGCCAGCTAGTGCTTTTTTTCTCTCYCCCCCCCTTTTTCCTTATTGTATGTCTTAGTTGATCATTTTCTTAAAGTCCCAGTTTCTTCTGAAATGATGATGTGAGAGTATTAGTTTTCAACTTTAAAACAGAGGGGAAGAAAAAAGGGGGAAAAGAAGAAAACTTAATGACTGCAGAGAAAAGCTTGGCTTCCCAAACACCAAATCTTAAATCTTCTGTTTGGAGAAAGCAAGTCTGARTCATGGCTGACATTACTGGAGAACATTTATTAGTGCTAGAAAAAGACTGCAGCATTTTGAGTGGGAGACAAACTTCTTCCTTTAGGTTAGTACCTACAAGCAAATTCTAAAGACCTATCAAAACTTTATTTGATTGGAAATAGAAATTTAATAACCTTTTTTGACCAAATTTGAGGGGCATTGCACTGCTCTAATAAACAGTGCTATTGGTACCTTAGAGATGATGCCTTAGTTAAAGGTATGGGTAAGAAACTTTTTCACTATATATGAAATAGCATGTTTTCCTGTAAARTTACCTGGTTGTAAAAAATCAGATGAATAAGCTTTGTTTTAACWGTGGTTTGATAATACAGAAGGAGTGTTGTATTTGGAGGATTTTGTATTTTTAATGCTTCCATAAGGAGTCGTATAATAGGAATCTTTGCTGATGCAGTGGTAGAGCATGAAAATGCCTGCACCTGTGTATCTCGTACAATGATAAAAAGGGAGGCTGCTCTTATGAATGTCCACCACAGATGAGGAGTACTAAGGTGTGTAACATTTGGCCTGTTCTAAGTCCTCTTTCAGGGCTTAATTGGAATATTTCCCTCACCTCTCTTTACACCCTTGAGTAATTGTCCTTTCATTTTAAGTCTTTGCTCTGTTGACATCTCCTGCTCGAAGCAGTGTTACTGTTGTTCCTGTTCAAAGAGATGAACTCCTTTCGTTTCTCTGAGAAGGAAGCCATAAGGCCTTGGAATAACAACAATTTTCTTTTCAAATAAGTGTTCATGCAGATGGCATCTAGGAACTGAAAGGGGGGAAAAAAGCAAAGGTCCACATAGCATATGCAAAGTATAAATAGCAGCTGTGCATAGACGAGGGTGATTGCAAGTCTGCTGTGATTTATGACAAAGGCTGCATGAAGCCTGGGATCTAGGAACTCACCATGCACATTCAGAGTGAGATTTCTAGACTCCTTTGCGCAAATGGTGTTGCACTTCATTAAGTTTGTCCTACCGTTAAGACRCATTTATCAGGTAACATATCAGGAAACATATCTTCCAGAGAGAGATACTAGCGGAAATTGTTGTGCATTCTAGCTTTATTTCCTGACACAAATGCCAGTGTTGAGGCCTTCTGTTCATCTATGATTGTTTAAAACATGATGATCTCTAGCTTTTGGAGCAAGTTTGTACCAACTGAAATCTACCAGTTATGATCTCTCTATGTAATATTCTTCATGATACAGTAGAAAACATAAAAGCATTTAAAAATTCTTTCAGAGTTTTAGCCTGCTATGCTGATCCATTTTTTTTGAGTGTTTTGTTTTGTACACTATATGGTTAAGCTATTTGAAATAAAGAAGTAGGTCATATATTCAAATTGCATTGTCTTTGCTGAGAAATGCTTAGCCTCTGGTTTGATTATGTAACTGAAACTTAGCTCTCCAGTGAGGGGGGGGGGAAGAGTTTCCAAGGATTGATTCTCTCCTCAGAAGTACTGTTCACCTTCACCTTTTCCCTGTAAAACTGCACTTGCCAAACCTTTAAAAAACAGATTAAAATATCCCTAGATGCAATATAAATGGAAAAGTCTGAAATGCCTTTGACTAACAGAGAAAACAGGTTTCAGTCTGAATTTAAGTGTACATCCTGAACATCCATTTACTTAGACTTTGGCCACTGGTGTAGATATACTAATGCAAAACTAGTGTAGACAGTGAAAGCTTCTATTTGCCCTTAGTTAAGATTATTTTAGCTCGAAAGTAGAGTGAATTCAGCTATTCAGTCAGAAGTTACCAGCAATGATTTGATGCAAACTTACCATTGCTGTCTTTTGTGCAAATCGGTAAGCAAAAAAGGCTTTTATAATGAAGAGAGAACTGCAAACTAAGCGATCACAAGGAGTTCAATCTTTTGTCCATGCATCACTAGTAAAAACCCTTTTGATCTATAAAAGCAGGTCTCAAAAAGAGAGTAATTCTGAGACTAATTCAGTTGGGGTTTGTTGTTGCTGCTTCTKCTACTTTTTCTGATGTCTGGCAGTTAGGACAGTTCTTACTCCTTAGCTTCTCATATCCTACAGATTGACACAATAAACTGGCACTGCATTAGAGGGAGCCCCGTGCTGCCCCCTCCATTGCACATAAAGAATGAACTTGTGTGGCTGTGCAATGGACGAGGTTTAGGAATTGATCTGGATTTAAAAATTAACCCGGTGAATATCCTAACTTGCTTAGACTACGTCAGGATAGCTTCTAGACCCTGTTCTCTGAATGCTTGTACCAGAAGAAGAGAGGGAGTTGTATGGGGAAGTGTAAAAGGCTGTGGGTAGGCCTTTTGCTGACAGTGTTGTCTTAGGCGCTTCAAAACTTACACGAGCCTGAAGTGTGCATCAGACTGGAAACTACCTTGTTGGAAGGAAAAAAAAAAAAGAAAAAGAAAAAGAAAAAAGAATTATTGTTATCTTAGATCAGAAAGCTATAGAATCAGCAAAGATCAAATCATTTTGACTAAAGATTTTCTCCAACCAAGAAGGCTGATAAGGTCATATGGGAGAGCCAAGTGATATTTAAAAGCCTGCTTTTGGTGAATCCCAGACATTTTGAATGTTATAGTTACATTTAGATAAGTCTTTAGGTTTTTCTGAGTGCTTATCCTAGTAGAAAATGTTTCCTTTTCAGATGGAGTTGGTGTCAATATTTTGAGAACAGCGCTGCTGTTTGTGACAGGCCTGCTGCTAAGCATGTAATTGGCACTCCAGTTCTTCTCCCTCATCATAAGTACTTGTCTTTTATGGAATGTAGCAAACCATATCCTTTTTGTAAGCTTTCTGAAACTTCCTATGTAACAAAGCTTATGTATTTTCTGTAGAAATCTCCATGCACTGAGGATTATAAAAGGACCAGTGTACGTAGAGCAATTCAGTTTTTATTTTTGTTGAACAGTAAGCTTGCTAAAAATATGGTTCGTAACTTTTGCAACATGGTGAATTTGACCTGGTTTTGTCAAATTTTGCAAATATTTTCTATTAGGAGATGAAAGATGAAGGGATAGTTATGTTATTAGGTATTTACCTCTAGATGTTCCCATGTCAATGYTAAGAGTGCTTCAAGTATTCCCTCATGGATGCTGTGGAAAACATGCCAGCTCACTTATGGCTATAGAAGTAAGTCAGAGGCAGGTGTGGTGGAAGCAGCAGGTTTATTGGCCTGTCCAAGCCATGGTGATCAAGCACACGACTGCTTGACAGGTACCCTCATCAATTCTGGCTACGTGTATTTACTACCCTTTATATTCACTTTTTCATCTCCCAAGTTCTTCCCTTTTACTGCCCTCACCGCTTCCAAAATAGTAATTTTATCCCTTTATTTGGTGTTTGTGATATGATTGCCCAGGTAGCTTTTACCAACAATTTCATTAAACTAAGAGTCATCTTCTGTTTTCGTATAATGTTTCTTTCTTCTGCCATTTGTCATGTTGTTATCTTGCTAGTGTAGCCGCAGGTCAGGGCTGACCTTCTGCGCGGATGTTACTTTCTCTATGATACTAGGAGGATTTGGCAGTTTCTCATGTTGCAGTCTTGTGTTAGTACAGCTGTATGTTCAGGGTGGGCCATTTGTTTGCGAACCTGAACAGCTTCAGTGGACGGTCCTTGGAGAAGGCGCCCGGTGACATTGCTGCTCTTTGTGTWGCCAGCAAGTAAAACATGCGGCAAGAAAACAAGCTGAGTTCTTTCATCTGTCTTGAGGGAATTTGTGCTTATATCTTCTTTRGAAAATGTCCTCTCCCCAAGCGATAAGGTAATGGTGTCACTGGAGGCTCCCAAGTTGTTCTGCTCACAGAAACATGTCTTAAGCGGAACCCAGCWGGAATCTAGAAGAATGAAATATGTGCATATCTACCTTACGTGTTTCCACACTGCCTGTGAGATGAAAAATCCGTTATTTGTGCAACCCTAGAGGTTATTGTCAACAGTAACTTTCTACCACTGAAAGATTCTTCCTACAGAAGAGGAAATTTCAGGGGGCTCAGTTACAAGTTGTAGTGCAAAGCAACTAGAATGTGTCCAAGAATCTGAATGGAAAGTATTCAGTGGTTATGTTAGATAATTTTTTTTCTGACTGCTGAGATTCTAAAATGGAGATGACAAAGATRCTTGAAACTCAGAGTGTGCATTTTGGAACAATGCAGAAGTAGCAGAGCGCTGCAAAGAAACACACAGAGATGGGCCATGCATTCATCTCCATCTTGGGTGATAAAAAGAAAAGGAATGCCAACTACGCTATAAGTCAATCTCTCTGTGTTTTAGCTATGGTTTATTACGTATATTTGAAGACAATCAGTTCCAGCACAGATGGGAGGTGAATTTAGATGCTCTCGTTAAATGCAAATTATTTCAATCATAGAAGCATATCTTCAACATAGAAATGTGAATGTCCAACTCAAAACATCTCTGCCCTCAGGAATATGGATAAATTGTCACAGTTGGGATCATTCACCTAGCCTGCTCAATAAGCATCTGTAGTCAGTGTTGAGAGAAGGAGGCTGTTCCAGAGAACAGTTTAGCACTATCTTGAGTGTTTGGGATTATTTCCTGTGTGCTTAACTAGCTAAACCCTGGAGAGTAAATGCCTTCCAAAACCTTCCTTTCTCTGTTTTGGGCTTTTCACTTTCAAGTGTCCTAGTTACCCTGTTAACACAGCACATTCCTGATTACACATTTACTTTGTGGGTTAATAATTGCCCATCTAATTGAATGTGTATTTTGCAAAGTTTCAGGGTGTTTGTGTTTTTCAGCTCTTCTAGAAAGCTGAGAATAAAATAAAGCATCAAGAAAATAAACTGAGTATAAAAAGCAAAATGAAATTGTTAAGAATTTGGAATCTCCACCAAAGAGAGATTAGGTTAAGAATTAATTTAAATATAAAAATGACACTTTTATTTTAGCAATAATGATGATCAATCATTCACTACTTGTCCAGCCCGTCACTGCCAAAAAATTTCTGGCAAAATCTTATGTAAAGGAAGCTTCCAGATCTTTTATCAGCTTTGAGGCAAGGCAATTAAGATTCCTGCATAGGTACTTTCAGACTGGTTACATTTAGAAACTGTAGTTCAACATATGAGAAAAAGGCACCCTTATGGGTGTTTTCTTTAAAGTTGATAAGCTAGGGATAATACTGTGGCCGTTGATTTTCACCAGACTGGCAGGACTGAAATTCTTGGTACCTCTTAATTTCCTCTGGATGCTTACAGTGTAATTAATTTCTTTTAAAAATATCATGCCCTGAAATCTTTTGGCATTAAGATAAGAATGTTTTACTGATAACATTAATTAATAAGATTTTTTTTGTTTGTTCCCATTTGGAAGCATAGCTCCTAGACCATTTGCTAAGGGGAATGTAAAATCTGATTGTTAACGTAGTTTGTTTTGGTGTTATTTTTCCTTATCTTATCACTGTCCACCTACTGAAAGTTTTTAGGTAATCTGTGTCCAGAGTTTCTTGGCTGGAAAACCCAGTGGTATTCTAAGCAATACATCTTTGCATCTGCAAGATTCAGAGAGAGTAGTGGGGGTAAGGGTTTTTTTAAATACTTTTCCTCAGACATGCATTTCTTGGGAGTAGGCACCRACTGCCCTATCCCATGATGTGATTACAGATGTAATCCATGCCCTCCAGCCCTTCATGTGGATCAGGGTTGTGCCTGCTCTTGGTACCCTGAGTATTTCTTGAATCAGTTCCACGGAGCTTGGGGAAAACAAAATATAAAAAATAGGAATGGAAACTAATTAAAATAGTAGTTTCACTTAATTTGAATGATGCAACCTTCCCCTCACCCCCAAACTCAACAACCTTCCCCCAAGCCCTAAGTTAATTGATTACTTAAGGGCAATTTGGTATTTTCAAAGACTGAACGCTAGACATTGCCTCAGTGTATACTTAGGCTGCAACTTAGTTGGAATTTGGTTGGAATAAGATATTAATTGTTAAAGCGTCATCTTGTAGCGCTCCTTTTGTAAGGAGCTCTTTACCACRTGTCTTTAGCCCGGGTTCCTTACTCTTGCAGTCCACATTGCAACTCAGTGCACACGTTTTCTACTGCAATGTATCAATATATTGTTCTTGCAATAAAGTGTTACAGGAATGAAAGCAGTGACTATTGCTATTGTCTTGGCTTTCATCTGCCATAGAAATTTAGAGGAATTAATTGACTAAGTTTTCTCACTTTTTAAAACATCCTGTCAAAACAGGAGAGTGTAGAGGTATGTTTTGGAGTCTGCAGCTCCATGAACTGTTCCAGGATCCTAACTAATATCATTAGCAGCAGGAAGAGAATTCTTTGCTTTATACCTTCATCCATTTATCTCTATCTTACATAATAAAGATTTGACTTAGATAAAGAGAGTGAGTGATTCATGATTATCTCCCCTTTGTAAGCTGCTTAAAGAAGAGATACATGTGGAGGGAAAAATTGCACTGTACTTTTGTGGAATTTCGCACAGCTGAAACAATTCCTTGAAATGTAGCCCTTTATTTTGTTGTAGTACCAACCTTCCTGAAACTTTTTCCTGGTTCCCTCCCTCCACCTGAATTTCATTGCATACAAGTTAGTTATCACTTGAAAGCCCTTCGGGGCTATCTGCTTTCCTATCTACCATATTTTGTTTGATTTTGAATGATCCTGTTGGCTGTTGCAGCTAGTTTCTGTTTTCACTACTTCATCTTTAAGCAAGCACCTTTATGTTTTCTCCCAGGGTGCCTCTTATACTTGGAAGATGCTTCCTATAATTATCTGCAAAGCTACCTCATTATCACACTTTAAAACCTATCTTAAGTTCTCTGTCAGGATGCCTGTTTAAAAAAAGTACCATTTTCTTAGTGAGCTGAGAGTGCCACTTGTTAAATTAAGCGATTAGTGTCTTACTGATCTCCCCTGATCATCTCTTCTCTTAGACTGTGCTTTCTTTAAAAACCAAAACCGAAATTTGTTCTGTGCAGTATCTAACTCTTTGTCCATGGACAGAGTTCCTTAGCAGTATAAGAATATAACAGACTGAAAATAGTCCAAATTTCTACAGCATTCCTTGCCTCAGGTTGTATGTCAAATGCACAGCCCTTTGGGAGTCTTGGATGAATCATGATCCCAAACTTGTCCTGTGGAAAGTACCATACTGTATAGCTAGATAGTTAGGAATGAGAGGTTTACCTTAGACCTTTTGGTTTGTTGCTTTCTTAAAGAACAAAGTGATTTATTATATAACTTAGAGTAACAAAATTTTGAGCTCAATAGATACTGCATTCACCCTTATTTTGTGCGTGAGAGAATAGGTGCTGTGTCTTTAGATCCCTAACTATTTCTAATTTTCTTACTCATTTCAGCGTCATGATATCTGATTTGAATATGCAGATTGCAAGTTATGAATCTTTTCCAAAATTCTGACCTCATGTTCAGTCCTACTTTTAGAGAGTATGACTCAAAATATGCTGCTATTCTGTTTCAAATTCAATGTATAGCATATAAGCTAAGCAACTAGGTTTTTGTGGTTTTTTTTTGTAAGAGTGACAATTTTACTTTAGAATTAGACATCTTTTTTTGAAACTGTAGAATATAGATAATCTAAAATCAATGAAACTGTTGTTTTGCAGACTCTGTGTGCTGTAGATTTGGCTTGACCCACAGGGTGAAGTATGCATCTGATTTGTATTTCTCTGTTGCTGGCCTCAGCATTAATAGCTGTGTAGTTCTTGAAAAAGGTGAATTACATTGCGTGTATGAAATACCTGAGAAAGATCACACACCGCAGCTGGATGATAATGAAAGTATACAAGGGAGAAAAATATATTGAAGAAGTGCTATCTTCTTCTCTAGCTAAGTCTTACTTGTGGTTTCAGAGAATTGTGATTACAAAGAATTGACACGATTCTGTCTGGAGTATCTCAGAACAGACTTCTGCTTCTGCCTGTAATGTGTAACTTGAGCACAGCACTTAATGTATTTGTATCCAAGTTTGCGAGAACTTGAAGAATGCCGTATCTGACAAGTGATGGAAGATTGTGCATCTTTGGTCTTGACTGTTAATTTGCTTAGGCAAATTACCGAAGAGTGTGAAGAGTGCGATTGGGTTATTAAATTTCTAATAAATTCATGTGCTTGCAGTTCCCTCAGAATTTGGCTGAAATTTAGAAGTGGATTAAAGCTACTTTAATTCTGAATGAGAGAGTTTACGCATAAGTTCAATGCCATTTAAAACAAACAGAARGCTACTTAGCTACTTTGCATTTACTACTTTGTTTAATTCTTACTAATTTTCTGCAGTATCCCTGTGTGGAGGCCGTTAACAACTGTTCTTAAAGACCATGGCTGAAGACATAGAACTGCCAACTAAATACTGGGCAAGTGAAGAATTTGAATTTTCTCAGATTCATGAAATTAGTGTATTCTATTTTCGATTCTTGCATATCCCTTCAAGTTTCATCATTGCAGTAGTACTGTGGAGATGCTTTAACTTCTTATGCCAAAGTCTCAGACTTGAGAGTAATGAAGTGCAGAATACTGTATGGCTGGCTTGCTAAAGACTGTCTCTAAAACATCCCTCTGTGTTGGAAACACCCATGGGAAAATTCCTGAACACAGGAATTCCAGCTAACTGAAATTCCGGGACAGTAATTTTGTCTTTTGGCTGTAGTAAACAGGATATATGATATGTTTCTGTGCTACAATATCCTTAGCTATTTAGCCAAAACATCTACCGAAGTAGCATTCTATGTTTGGATAATATTTCATCAGCTTATAAATGAATAGGACAGCTAAATATATAGTAAAGTGAAAGAGCAATTACAACAGATGAATTTAATTTCCATGTATCACCAGATAGATAGCATAGTAAACCAATCTTGCAGGTGTTTTATCTACCACCATAAAAAATGGAGTCCCTAGTCTATAGAAAATAACACTATTTTGATAGTTACTAATTTTTTAATTTGATAATCCTTTTTCTTGCTTAGATTTCATCTAAGCAAATGAAGAGGAGTTTTTACTTGACCTTTTAGACATTTTCATACCACCTGAAATATTAAGAGTCCAATTTTCTGTTAATTAAAGTTTATTAGCAGTTTCAGAAATTATACCTCTCAGCTGCTAGTTGATATGGTCAAATGCAGGACTTATCACAGTGCTGGAGTGTCGCAGTTTGACGTAGGTTGGGAGCTATCTGGTATGATCAGGGTTTGTGTAGAGAGCATCTTCTGTGGCRTAGAAAAATGAACTCCTTCAAGTGCAGAGTTCATTAAGTGATAGAATAACTGAGTCTCAGCTGTATTTAGAGATGTGTAGAAGTAAACTAACTATAAAATTTGCATGGTTGTTCACTAGTAGTGTTTTTTTGTTTTGTTTTGTTTTTTGTTTGTTTGTTTGTTTGAGTTTGGAGTCCTGTTTCTCCTGGCTTGGCCTCAGGGCAAGGAGAGGACTTGGATTTGATTCTGTGTCACACATAATCAGCTGAATATTTACTAGTCTGTTCAGGGTTGCCACTGAAAGCAGTCAGGTTTCCAGGGGACAGTCTAGCCCTATTTAAAGTACCTTAGTACTGCTGATAAATACACTTTGACTTTCAAAGGCTAAATTTGTAGATCTGGCAGTTAGCAGAGGACATCTAGTATATTTTGTGATATAATGTACAGAGAAACCTGTATAATCTGAACAGGGTAACATTTTAGGTAACAGGGACATTTTTTTCAATCTACTGCAAGATGAGCCCATGCTAGGACTAGGCACTGCAAAGACAGCGTGGTGCCATACCTCATCCATGACACTTCATGGGTATTGGGATATGAAATCCACTGGCACTATGTGCCCAGTGGGGGTTGTGCTCCGTCACTGGAACCTTCTGGGATGCGGATTGAGGAGTTGCCCATCAGAGGCAACTCCCTGGACTGTTTAAATCTTTGCTGGAACTGTCTTGGCCCCCGAATAGCTGAGAATTCCCAAGATGTTGTCATATCGCTACCTACTTCTTCCACTCTAAGTCTTGCATCGCCTGGCACAGTCTGTCAGAGCTGCTTTTCTGTGATGCAGGAGGAGAACTTGCATTAAGTGGCAAAGTCCTTCAGTCGAATCAGTGTTCCCTTAAAATTTTCTAAGGGATTGCCATGTGTATTTGTAGGCCAAAGTATAGCAGAACTGCTGACTGATTTGATGGGAGTATTGAGGAGAAGCATGGAAAAAGTTGGTGTACAATGTATAGGCACTTACCRCCAATTTTATGTCCCTACCAGTTCCACTTCCTACTAGACCAGGAGGTGAGAACACAGCAATTTTCAGCCAGAAATGAGAGCTGGAAGTGCCCCTTCAATTTTGTAAAGGAGGTACTTAGATATCTGCATAAAAACGTTTTGAAAGTAAAAATGTAACAAATAACAAAAGTATGTTAAACCTGATACAAGAAATACAGTGTGGAACCATTAGTTAAATTTTAAGATCAAGTTCAGCCTAGAAATTAGGAAATACTTTTTGACATCATGAACAGTCAGATGGTAGCAGAGTTTATCTAATCGGGTACTGTGGTAAACTCAGCAGGTGTTGAAATTTAGTAGTATGGAAAGTATTATGTGGTGGACTCCCTGATGCTAGACTCAGATTGCATTAGTTAACTGAAAGATCCCTTCTTTATGATAGTTGTCTCTTTTATGGAGCAGTGGCAGCTTCAGAATCATTACATCTTAATTTAAATGAATTTCCTGTCACATTTAAAAATCTCATTAGAAGAGCCAGTCTTGGTAAGTTTTCTCACATTTTTCTTGTGAAATATATCTTTAAAAAAAAAAAAAAAAAAAAAAGGTGTAGTAGCTCCCTTATTTTAGTAACGAAGTGACTAAGTTCAATCGGTAGGCAGTCAATATTAAATTGATGTCAGTGCTTAAATTACATTCTGTCTGAAAAATATCTAACCTCTCCCAATATTTGCTTTGTCTGTGTCTGCAGTATATTACACTGTAAAGGCATGAATTTTGTCGGTGAATAATGAAGCATGTTGTAGAACCAGCCTGTATTCTTTTCACAGCATAGCACTAATAACTTTTTAGAACTGCTTGATATAAGTGAAGTGGATTTGATACACATCAGCTAATGTTGCTTTTCATCTCTTTTACATCCTTTGGATATAAGCTTTCCTAGTAATCGAATAAACTTAACAGGAAAGACAGTTACTTGCATTTGGAGAGATTGAATTTTGTCGTCTTCAAGCAGAGAAAGTCAAGAGGTAGTATTTAAGTGTTTCCTGATTTAAAGAAATGTTCGTCTTTAGAAGAAGAGATTCTAGCCCGTAAGAGCACATAAGCATGAGTAAAGAAGATAAGTGCTGAAGGTCATTATGAGGACTGCAGGCATTTTCTTTTAGGACTGTAATGGTCTACTGCTGTCATTGAAACCAGTGACACAAAGATACTATCCATTTGGAAACTGGACAGGGCCAAGATCTACAAGGAAAAATATTTAAGTGCTGCCCTTTTTTTCGTTTTGTTTTTCCTAACATCATACTTTAGAAGAGTAATTTTTGGAATCATTTTCTCCCATCAAAGGAATACAATTTTCAAGACAAAATGCTGTAATCTGAGAACTGTTTTGTTGTAAAACTTGTTCTGTAATGGATTCATTATAACTTTTGGAGAAACTTGTCCAGTTTCAGTCATTTGTTATATTATTTTTCTACATTCGTGAACTCTGAATGGTGAAGTATAGCTGCTAACGTCTTTGTACTCCCAAATGGAACTGCACACATTATTATTTAATATCATAGGAGAGCAAAGGCAAGGCTGAAATACCTAGTATGTCCAAAAATGAGCTAATCTTGGAAAGGTTTGTATCAGACATTAAGTAGCCAAATAAAAGGCAAAGATTGGAGATGCACTGGGTATTCTGTCATCAGTATTCAGTACTGCAAAGCTAGCATGGTGGTAGCTGTGTAAGAGGAGACTAATTAAAAAAAAAAAAGTATAGGAGACTAGCATAACTTGCAGCTTATTTTCTTTCTTTCTATTTTAGCACGTCAGTATTTCTGTAGTGTCTGTGTGAATTGGGTAGGATTGTGGTACCTTCCTTAGTGTAGTTCAAGTATTCTGCTTATTGGAAGTCTGATAATCAGCTTGCAACTGAGTGCAGGACATAGTATTATAGCGTATGCTGCTGGCTGGGATTACTGCTTTGAATTCTAAAAAACTGCTGACACTGGCCCTGTTTAATACATTGGTGTCTAATTAAGCCAGTATTATTCTCACTTCTTAAAATCTTTCTCAGAATGACTCATGAGTAAAGCAGCGTAAGGGCTGTATACTTTGCCTGTGTAACTGTAAATAAGGGCAGGTGTTTAATCGTTCCTGTTCGAGATAACTAGCTTGTTGTTGGTGTTCATTTCTTTATATAGCCAGTCTAAGCCCTTTAGTTTAGACAAGGAGAACAGAACAAAAAGCAGCTAGAGCCAAACCACGGGGCAGAGGGCGTACGTACACCCATTTGCTGATGGAGCTACTTGAAACAAACTGGCCATGAAATACCCTTCAGGCTGTGAGGCTTTCTTGGCAGTAAAGGGTTAACTCATCCCTCTACAGACTGAGATGACTGTTTGCTGGGTCTGATTATTATAATATTCTTCCATAATAAATGCCAGTGCAAGTGTTCGCATCCCACCTACCTTTTACTTTTGAGTCATGCTGAATTTTCCCATCTTATTTTTCTCTACTGGGTGACAGATTTGGGGGCAGATTTAATTAGACTCGCACAGGCTGTCTGAACTGTTCTGAAATGTCTGCTGGTTAATGTTGCAATACCTTCTGATATTTTAACTGGTGACAAGGGTCACGAGTTGGATTAATATCTGAAGATTTTAATACCCATTCTTTCTAAGGGCTGCTGTGCACGTAACCTTTGGCCCTCTTAGCGGTCCCTTCGTTGTCGTTCCATCCTTCCCATAAATTCTGCTCCTTCCCTTTACTGGCCTTTCTTCTTATTCACACTCTTYGAGGAACAGAGGGAAGGCGCGCAGCTTTTTTGTGATGAGGGGGAAAGGGGGAGCCTTTCTGCTTTTTCCCTACATTTTAGTATCTGTAAAAGGTAACCTTCAAGGACAGGAAAATACCATGGAAAAAATGACCTCTCTTCAAGAGAAGGAGATCACTTGTAAGACTTGAATGTTTTTTTGGATCCTATTTATGTTATGTCTTGGATGTAAATGATAATGTTGTGCTGCAAAATGTTTAATGGATCTCCAAGATTTTTAAAAGCATAAGGTTGATTTCTCTTCCTCCGAAATCTATCTGTCTCTCAGTTGGATTTACAGAGATGTCCATGGGTAGATTTTAAAATGTAAAAAGAAACCCTGACACCCTTGAAATCAAGGGTGATGCATCTCAGACTGTAGCACTGTGTTATATTTAAAGGAAGCAGTGGTAAGACTGACTGATATGTTTCATCCTCTTAAAAAGGATGTGGGAAGGGATGATAACCTTAGAAAGGGGATTTGGTTCATTTTTTTAGATTTCCCCCCCCACACACACACTTCTTGAAGTACAAATGGAATAAATGATATGTAAGATTGAGATAGACAAACTTGAAATAGCTCATTCTGGAATACTCAGGGCAAGGTTTTTCCTCATGATATGTATGACAGAGCTGCTTGCAGTAAAAAAAAGGGACTTAAATGTCTTCTATTTAGAATATTAAGAAGCTCTTAACTATGATGAACACTATGCTAGAGAAATTGGCTAAGACAACTTGAGCGGTTGGCTTCCTGCTAGCAATTTGCTCAGTGGAGGAGGGACAGAACTGGCATTGAGTCATTGGATGTCATTTGACCATCTCTATCTCTTTTTGCTCTTTCTCCCCCACGTTCTTGTTGTGCCAGTACGCTAGGATGCATGTACTGGCGTGAAGCATTGTTGGTCTATTGGGTTGATCTGGTGTTTGTGGTCAGGCAGCATAACTGAGAGCAGAGTAGCTATTTATTACATAACAGCCAAAGTGAGTCTCACCTGGGCAAGCCTCACCTGTTTTGTTTTATTTGCACATGCTATTGCAGCAGAGGCTTTTAAATGTAAATAGTGCTCTGAGCTGAAGAAAGGTTTCATGCCTCAGAATGATTTTTAATCATGTTGGTGATTTTTAAACTGTTGGATATTTTGTACAGAAAATAAATGAACTTTAAATTTTTTCCAGGAAGGTGTTTCCTTCAAATGTGACTGCTTTCCACTGACATGTAGTTCAGGAGGCTATCCAAACAAATGTTCCCACTAAATAGTAAGCTCTGGATTCTGCTGTATTAAACAATAGATATACAGCATAATTATGATGATAAATTTTGTTTATGGTCCTTAACAGCTTTGAATGCGTAGTCAAGGTTAAGCTCTATGACGCATGTTTTGTTATATGCGTAAGTATTATTTTAACTGTCACTTTTTCCTGGCCAATTCTGGTTCAATACAACACTTACTATCTACTGCTTAAGTTTTAAGGTGAAATCATGCTGCTACTAAAATGTGTATTGTGGTGGGTTATCATACTAGAGTATCAGCTGCTGAAGTTAGGTTTCCTATACAGACAATTGCTCCTGAACTGTTCTTCGAGGGCTCTACAGATTTCATAGGGAACCCAGACTCCTAATGTGGATGCGTAAGTTAAATGCCTGTTGTCCATCATACAAAAATACCTGCTAGTACAAGAGGGTTTTTTCATCTTGTCCTGCTGAGGACAAGGATGAGCTCATGTAGAAGGTTACTACCATTAGTGAGGCTGCAGTCRGATATGAGGCTCTGGCTGAATTTGAGGCAAGTTAAGAGATTTTTTTCTCTGTTGGATCTGCTTCCATGACTGAAAATTGTTCTCTAACATGATTTTCTCAAAATTCTCTTATAATTATTATCCAAGATATTCTACGTAAGTCTGGAACAGTCATGTTAAGAATTGACTCTGGGTGAGGTTGTACCATAGATATGGGAAAGAGGTACCTTCCACGAAGGGAGATAGTGGGAAGGATTCAGTGAGGTTGAGGAGCAGCCTGAGGAAAGCCTGCAGGTGGTGAGCAGCATTTAAGAGTGCATCTCAACAGTATGTGTTAAGCATTTCGTTAGTTGTTTTTGATAATAAGTTGGAGGCAGAAGGTACTTTTTGATGGAAGATAGTACTCCACAGTATTCAGTAATTAGTAATAGCAGTAGTAAAAGTGCTGAGTGGTTTAGCCTTCATTACAATACTAATACAAGCGTGTAAAATACTCTTAATGGATGTTAGTACATTATAGCTGGTGGTCAGAGAAATTTTCAGTGGAAGGTTGTATGCTCTATGCAGTCAGAAATGGGACCTCAGGAAAATTGCTTTCACAATAGTATGTTTCATGCTATGAAACTAAGAACATCTCTAATAGGGAAAATGGGAGAGGAACATGATGAAAGAATGAGGAATGCTTAAGTTACAGGCAGGCAATGCTTCATTTAAAATGAGTATGCTGTTATCACCTGCCAGGAGAGAACATCTCATAACTGCATTTCTTCCAAAAGATCTTTTGTAATAACCATGTATTTTAGTGTAGACATTGTCTTAGCAGTGCTCTGCATAGAGCTATAGAAGAAAAGGAAATATCTATTACAACGGTATTTTAGAAGGTAAATGAGGTGTAAGACCTGGACAGATCGTAGCCACAGAGTCAATCTGTGCTACTGATGCATTTTCTTTGCCCTTTTCTAATGCAGATGCAATATGCTTTTCCTTCATCTCCCTCTGCAATCCTTTCTCTTTTTGCTTCCCTTTCTCCCTCTCTTGATGATGTTTCTCTTCTATACTCCTAGCCCATTTTCTTTAATAGGGCTGTTGCCCACAAACAAGGCAATGTCATATAACCTCCTGATGGTTTCTCTCTCTCCTTCCCTTCTGTTGTACTGGCATGCAGAAAACCTGAATGAAGATGGATTGTCCCTTCGTTATTTATGTCCATGAAAAGTACCTGATATGCTTTACATACCATCAAAACAGATATATAAGCAATAATTAGCCTGAACTCCAGAAGTGAAACTTTGAATTGAAATGACATAGAGGCTTTTGGCAGAATAGGTCAAAATCTTATTTTCAGACTACCAGTTTTGTGTCCCTTTTACTCTTTATACAGTTAATTTAGTAGTCATTATATTTCTTTCTTCTTTCATCCCTTATGTCTTTCCCGCATTCTGATTTTTGTGCCAGGAGAGGAGGGGGGAAAAAAAATTAGTGTGAAAAAAATAGTGCTAGAACCAAACTGCAGTTTAAGAAGCAGGGAGGTGGGGGAGAGATGAATGGGGGAGTGGGAGAAGGTCTAGCACATCTGCTCCCAAGAGCTTTCACTCACCTTGAGCAGAGCTAATAAATATGACAGGGAAATTAAAGTATTATTCATCTTTTGGTTTTAATGTGAGGTTAAATGTATCTAAATGAAAATATTTTCATCCAAAGACTTTCATGTTTCAGAATAATTTACCGAGCTGTGAATTATGGAAGGCTTTTAGAGTCTATATCTTAAGCAAAATGCAGAAAATCTTATAATACCTTTTTTAGAGCTTTTCATCTATTCATCTTAAGGCATTTTGTCCAGGGAGGTAAGTATATTCTCTCTCTCTCTCTCTCTCTCTCTCTCTCTCTCTTTCTCTATTTTTTCTTTTTCTTTAATTGGGGAAAACAGAAGAAAACAGAAATTCAAAGAACTTGCCCGAATTCCCTGCTTGAATGGTAGAGCTGAGAACAGAAAACTGATTTCCTAACTCTCCAGTGTGGCTCATTCTGTTTGATGAGAAGGTCCTCCTGTCCTCTTCGTGCTTTATCATCCTTTATTCTGAAGTAAATACGAGTTTTCTCTGGCCTTCACATGCTAAGCTTTGGAAACTAGTATTTCTCCTAACATTCACCATCTCCAAATGTTAAGGATGTTTTTCTATTTTTGGTGTTATGCACCTGCCTTCTTCTTGCTTACACAAGTCATAGATTGATGTTCTTAGGAGCTGTTCTGTGATGAGAAGGTGAAAGAAAGTTATGTCATCCTTTCTGTGCTGGATCTGGGAAAATGATGAGGAAATATACAAAAAAATCAGTTGGAATGATGATAAAACATTTAGAAAATGTTGAAAGAAACAATTAGGCTTTTATGTTTTTGGGGGGTCAAATTTGGTGATATGAAAATTAAATTGAAAATTGCATTATTGTTGCTAAAATATAATGTGGGATGGGTTTTTCTTTCTCTTTTTCTGAAAAGCGTGCTGTCAAAGCTGCCAAATTTGCACAAAACTCACTTACTGATAAGATTCTTGGAAGACTGGATACGTCAGTGAATGTCACTCCTCCTGCTTTGTCTATTCCCTCCTTACCGATTTTGATTTCTGCAGAGTAACCGTGATACCAAGAACAAGCACTCTTCCCAAATCATTTTTGAGTTTATCTGTGCAGGTGGAAAGGATCTTTTATTCTTCTTTTTTCTTTTCATTTGCCTTTTGGAGTAGGACATGTTGGCTTCTGCTTTGGCCCCTTTTGTGATCTGCTTCTTTCCACAGGCTGTCTTTTTTTTTTTTTTTTTTTTTTTTTTTTTTTTTTTTGAAATGAAGATGTTGATGCTAGTGCTATGATGGCTATATATCACAAACAATAAATTTTGTGGAGAGGGGAGGTGTCAGGAGCAGTAGCTTTTTCTTTTTCTTCTCAATCCTCCTGAGTGCAGAACCTTGCTGGGATTGTTGCTCTTGTGTTTGGAAGACCTGTTTAGAGCAGGCTGGCAGGTTTCCCCTTGCGCTCTGCGGGGTGTATAAGCCTCCTGTCCCTTCTGCAGGAGATAGGAACAGTATTGATTTACTGCTCCAAGTGTCTGGATGTGATTTATGACAGTGAACATATTGCACAGTATTCAAGATGATTTTTGATGTCCAATGCCAGACAAAGTCAGTGGAAGTTTTGCAGAATTAGAGCATTTCATTGCACGCCCTTCTTATTCATCCAAAATCTGTTCCTAGCACTCATTAAGCACTAAAAATATGCAAACAGATATGAAAATTCAGCATAATGTGAGGATACTGCCTTTATTAAAAATGCGGAAGAGGAAGTTTCATACGCTTTTCTGCTTGATTCTTCGTGTGCTCTGCCTTGCAGCCTTCTGTGTTGTTTCTGTTGGAGAGTGTAGCACCACTTTTGCTTCCACCTTGGCTGTGTGTTCCCAGCCTTTTCCCTTCATTGGTGCATCGCTGACCAAAAGAAGTTGAACACCCTTTTTTCCTACTTAAAACTTCTTATTTTTGCTCTGATCATGAAAGGCTTGTGCTGGCCACAAGGGAGGAGGCAGAATGGGGACTAGAACAAGTAGCTGAAGATGGAGGAGAGGGAAGGATTTATTTCTTCCTTTGCTTTCTGGCAGTAATCCCAGATTGTGCTGCATAGTGTATGTAGAACTACAGCTTTTGAGCTCAGTTCATTTTCAGGGAAAGCTACGCTAATGTGAAAGTGGCAAGATATTGCTGTTGCAAGTATGAGGTCAAGGCTCTGAGGGATACCTCGCATCATTATCTAACATGGAGATGAGCCTGAGACCTTTTGGTATTTGATATACATGGAGGATTTCTGTCTGACTGAGTCATAGTTGACATACTGGTCAGGGAACTGTCTTGAGCATTAGAGAAAACAACAGAACTTTTTAGCACAGAAATAGGAAGGGGGGGAATAAACATTTAAAATTATTATTATTTTTTTAAATTGATCTATCTCAGAAACCCGGTTCTGTGTAGGCTGATACCTGAGCTTTTCCTTTTGACTTTTTGCGCTCCTATCTCTCCACACCCAGTAGTGAATTAGTATTCAAAACCTTAGTAATTGTGTTATCCCATGTGTGCCAAGACAGTTAAAATCTAAGGCACTGTGTCTTATCTCATCTTTCTTATTTTTAAGGCTGATGCTGACAGGGATAAGTATCATATTGTATTGGAACATCCCCAAACTCCCATTGTTTTAAATGGAGCAGAAGTGAAATTACTCCCTGCCCCCTGCCAAAAGACAAAAAACAAACAAACAAAAAAACCCCACAACTTTGGATACACCACCAAAATATGTATATTTTCTTTCTTTTTCCATCTAAGCTAACTGTAACAATCCGGGAGAGCTAGCAGAAAAGAAAGAAATTTGTTTTTGCATATTTTTCAGCTAATACTAATATTTGCTCAGTTACTGTCTTCCTACTGACAGCAGCCCCATCCCCAGCTGCTTCTCCAGTCCAGGGTTCTTTCCTTGATACACCTTTTACTGTATCTGATACCTAATATAAAAGCCCTGAAGGTACTGGCTGTGTCTTCTAATTGCACACACAACTTCATCTGGAATTGTTATGCTGAAATTGCGTTTCATGTGTAACTGGTGTCGTAAAGTGAAACATATTATGATCTTAGTAGAAAATCTCGATTAAAAGATTTCTAAAAGGCTGTCTAACAACTTTAATATCAAATCTGTTATGTTGTAGCCTATCAGTAAATGTCAGTTTTGTTTRGGTACTCATCACATCAGATAATAAGTTCTATAAGTTTTGGGACATTTAAAAAATGAGAATTTTAAGGCAATTTCATGTCAGAGCAGCATGATTAAAAACTTATATTCAGGGGAGTAGTGTACCTGTCAGTTCATACCTTGCAAAACACACGAGATTAAAACCCAGCAGATGTCATGAGAAGTGTTTGTCATATTCATAGCAATATGTAAAAAAAATTATTTATTAAACTACAGTACTGAATTATTGACAGATTCAACAATAGAAGAAACCATGTATGGGGAACATAAAATAAGTCAAATGAATGTCACAGGGACCAATGTTTAATATGAATGACTGTTGATCACTGAAGAGGTATCAACAGGTTCTTCATGATGTGTAAGCTGAGAAATATGAACAGAAGAAATACTTTTGTAAGACTATTTAGAAAAACTCTTTTGGTTTACAGAGACCATATTAGAAGTGCCAAAAGGTTCAACTTTTACCTTTGCTTGTCAGCTTTCTGAGGTCTAGATTTCAGAGGGTCATTTTAATCAGAATGAAAGACACATCCTATTAGGACAGCTTTCCTGACAAATAATTAAGATGAATTACTAGCATACCTTGTCCCAGCTGCCGTGTTGATGTCAGTTTGTAGGAGGCATGAGAAGGCTTACAGTATATACTTTGATCTTAAAACAATTTACAGTCAAATTTAGCCATTCTAACCATGTGGGAAGAGTGTAATCCTAGACCTGTCACTACACATTATTTTTACATATTCCTGACAATTTTACATTAAAACAATTTGTAAGTGAAAGTTAAGAGGATCTATAAGTGAAGAATTAATATTTCATTATGTGAAATGATCAACTATTTTTCCTAGAGCAGCCACATTTTCTTGGTTTAGAATAGGCACTAACATTAAAAATTACAACTTCAAATTTGGTTCTGTTAATAGGTTTTATAATACTTATCCATAAATACTTCTGAGAGCAAGTAGGATTTTTTTTTTTTTGACAACAGCTAGCAGAGCTTTTGTCTTGCCTCAACAATATGTAGATTTTGATGTTTAGTGACTGCATATGTTGTTTTGTTCCACCTGGCCCAATCTGAATTCATGTAGATGTTTTTTTCCCTGAAAGTACTGAATCTCATATTGCAATTAACAGTGGAAGCTGGGATATTTGACATGTATTAGGTGACAAGTTTGCCTCACTCAAATAAGATCAGCATGATGCTATGCCTAAGTAAAGAACTCATTGTATTTTCATTTAGATACAGTTAAAAAAAAGAAAAAAGAAAAAAGAAAAAAAAAGGCTGCTGTATTTACTCTGCAAAGTGTATCGTGTTTTAACTAGTTTATTTTTTTCTTATACCTTCAAACTTGCTCAGTAGATTAACTAGGAGTAGGTATTAGAAATTCCTTTAGAGAAAGGCTTTGGATTAATGCATATGTCTTTTTGTACAGAAAATAATACAGAAAAGAATCATCACTTAAGTCTCAGATACACAGCAGTTTTCTTCCATTCTAAACTATCAAAATTGGAAATCTTTCTTCTGGAACACCTGGAAAAAATTAAAGATCTGTAAAATCCAAAGAATAGTTGCTAAAAGCGTACGTGATGATAGGATATAGCCAGCTTTTAAAAAAAATATAGATTCCAGGAATAAGTGAAGGAAAGATACTCTTTGTGGGAGGCAGGCTATACAGTGCCGTCATCTGTATCCTTCATTTTGCAACTGTAAGATGTCGTTTGCATTAGTATCCCAAGGTCTATCTGTCTAAGCTGTTGGAAGTAGTGCTACAGCCTTTGATATTAATGCTCCTTGATTTTTTGCTCTTTGCCTTCATAGCCAGGTTGTGAGAGTCCAGCTCCTGGGGACACGGTGATGCTGCTTGGAAGAGGGAGCTTAGGGCTTCCTTGGATATTAATAGTTCTGTGGAGACATGTCTGCAGATCAGGGGTGAAGGGAAACATTTGAAAGGCTAGGACCCTCCCTTGGAGCTCTCCACATGCATCTTTCGTCCTTCTGCGATAAAGTCATGTAATATGTCTGTCTTATCTCCCTTCTCAATTAAAAAAAAAAGAAAAAAAAAGAAAAAAGTGGTCTGTCAGGAACTGCTCAGCTGCTTTTGATAGCTCCAACATTATGCTCRTCATGACTCTGGCACGGTGTTTCTCCATCTGTGTAGAAGAAAGGATGGGAGGGGATGATGATGGTGATGATAGCATTAATGCTGCAACATTCACCATAAGCAAACTTTTGGCTGACATACGCTGTTGTTGTGATTAATTAGTACCCTCCGTGGTGCCATGTGGTTACACGTATCCTGATGCAAGAAATGGAGTGAGTGACACTGTCTAACCAACAGCTAGCGTTTTCCCTGCTGTTTCCTACATGTGTAGCCTGGTACCTGAGCCCCTCTGGCCTGTTGCTTCTGCGCTGTCTGGGTCTTCGATGGTTTGTTCCTAGCACATTTATTCCTCTAGGGGGCAAACTTTTGTCTTTGCTAGAAATGCACTGGGGACCATGTTTCTTATAGCAGCTTTTAGCTTCTGTTTTGTGGTCTGTTTCCTTTACAGTTGGTGCTCCTAATTCTTGTTACTGCATTGATAATCGCCTTCAGAGAAGAGGAAGTCCATCAGCAGACAGGAGAAAACAACATACAGGGTAATAAATTCTGTCACATTGTCTTATTTCATGGCAAGCAGAACTTTAACTGTTTTATGCCCCCTTATTCACGGGGCCTCAGCATGGGAGCTTTCTGAAGCTCTGAGGAGAGGAGAGTGTGCTCTGGACAAAGGAAATGGTGAAGGAAGCATTCAGCACGATATGAGAGTGATGCTTACTCTCTGGCTGAGTTGGAAGGGAATACAAAGATAAACATTCGATGATGTGAAAGGCTATATATGAAGTGCTATTATTGTCGTGATGATGACTGAATGCATGTTGAAATTACCTTTACAGGAATAGCAACAGATGGTCTCTGTATCTTCCCCTCCTACTCATCCAAAGCTCTCAGGGCTGCATTCCTAATCAACCAAAAGCAGGCATCCCACACCCATGCCGAGGGGAATAACCTGAGCAGGCAAACTCTGCTTTGAAATATATGTTAAAGATACATGACCTGTATTGTCTGGTAATAAGGAATTGAAAATATAATGATTAACTCATTTATTGTTTTGTCCATCTACCCTTATGCCATGTTACTATAATTCCTGTACTGCTATCAAAATTCACATTAAGTGCTAATGATGATAATCATAGTACTTTATGTGTATTATTGTCAATTACGCACACATATCCTGGAGTTGGAATCTTTATTAAAAACACATTCCATCTTATAGACTTCAGTTATTAAATGTGAAGTGAAAGCAAATATAGGCTATAGCAGACATTGCAGCTATAGTTACTACTTCTTCCATTATTGTGAGTTATTATGAGCTTGCATGATTGAAACTGCTATAGATAAGTGTGCAATAATATTTTCACTGTCACCATGATCACTGACTGAGATAAGAGCTTGGTGTTCTATTTTTGTTCAGGTTGGAGAAAAACAAGGAGGGGAAAATGGGAGGGAAAGGGCTTCATGTCTTGCAATGATATGCAAAAAAAAAAAAAAAAAAAAAAAAAAACTAAGCCTAAAGCAGGCCCACACATACGTCAATGATGACACACAGTGCTGAGAGGATTTAGTGTTAGAGACGTCTGTTAATTTTATTTGCAACAGAGAAGAGAAAGCATGCACATTCAAGATACTTGTTGTATCATTTTTAAATCAAGGCCATCTTTTTCTCAGTGGTAAACGTGAAATGTTTTTAAAGGCCAGACTTAGCATAAAATCTATTGGTTGCTATGGAGACCACTTACCACACAGGACTGCACTCTGTGTTCGACTGTGATTTTCTCTATTCAAAGGTTCAGCATTGTCAAAAAACAAATTAGTTTTTCACTTGTTTATCACAAAGTTTGTTATGAAAAAGATAATAAATAATAAGATATTTTATTCACATGCGGATAGCTGCCATATGTAAATTAACCTGGGCACTATTCTTTAAATACAGTATTTTAAAATAATTATAGCAAAATGGGCTATTGTTAAGAAATAAAACGGATTTTGATCTTTCTGTGTATATGAATGTGAAGCAAAGCTGGTAGCTGGAAGTCTGATCTCAACAAAATTACATGGTAATAAGGCTTTTCACACCTACACAGCACTTAGTAACAAAGCTCTGAAAGAGAAGGAAAGATTTAGCCCTGGTAGACTAAAACTTTGTACCTGAGGTGCATTACTTTTCTCTTTATGAAAGAAAGTAGGTTCAGGACCCAGTGCTCACTGAATTATTCATGCTTTTTTGCATCTCAGATCTTTAGGGTTGAAATTGGTAGGAGTTGTTATTAGCAGAAGCACAAATCTAGCTGGGATAGGGCAGTTCAGTGAAAACCTGTTCAGCTGCTTCTCCTGAAGTGCTTGCCTAATTACAGCAAGTAGGTTTTGCCAAACTGCCTAGCACACCCACCCCACAGAGAAGTCATTCAGGGAGGAGGTGCAAAGTGTTTCCCCTGGAGTTTATGTGAAGCTGAGGCTGGTCAACACCTCCCAAGAGCTGGGTGAGAGTGACAAATTATAGAGGTATCAAGGGAAGCCCTTTGTATTACTTAAAGGTATTCCAAAGATAAATTGGTGTCAGCAAGCTCTTCACTTTTTTTAATAACATTTCCATCCAATTTCTTGATTTCTTTTATTATTACTTGAGGAATATATGATTACCTTACTTTCAGCACTTAGTTTCCTCCTATCATCTCCTGGATTCTAATGAGCCAAATTTTGAGTTACTGTAATTGCTGCAACTTCACTGGCTTCAGAGGTGCAGTGCTACTTTGGATGTGTGGTCTTGCTCCTGTTCCYAGTGAAAGAACTCTAGTACAGTACAGTAATAACAGCTCTTACTTTAGGCTGGGGGTTCTGTGTGGATTTTGTGTTAACACCAATTGATTTGTTTTTTATGGAACGGATAGTTTTTGTGTAATGTAGGGTTTCCTTAGCATTTTTGTATGACCACTAGATAAATGAGAAGATACTGGGGAGACAGTGATTTATGGCGGTCATTCTTAGAAATTCTGAGTCTGCAGGTAACACGCTAAACTTTGCTTATTTGCAAATCTAATTTGTTGTCAAGCATTTGTGTTTGGCAAGTTATTTAGAAAACTTCACTTTTATAGTCAAATCACTCTTTTACTAGATACCAAATGTATATAGTGTTAGGCCCTGATAATTAACATGTTGCAAACATGCAATTAAGACAAATCAAAATGAAATATGTAAGAAAAATGAAAGCATAATGTAATTCCAGCTATTGTCAGTCTCTTCAAGATTTATTATGCAACTGGCCTCTTCTTGTATAGCTCTGTCTGTTTTAGCGGGATGTGCACTGTTTTGCACTGCATGCAAAGTAACTCAAAAAGAAATGAGCCTTTAAAAAGGAATGCTCCAGTTTAAACAGGCCAATGGGAGCTGCTCTAGGCAAAACTAACCAGTGATGCTATGTTTATAGTAATAGACAATGATATCTGACTCAAAACAGTGCAGAAAAAGCATACTTGATAAGCCTCCACTGAAAGTGTCCTGTTGTTATTATTAGTAATAGAATATTCCTTTTCGCTCTTAGGATAAGCTTTTCTTTGTAGCTGGATTTTTGTCTGATCTCTCCTGTTAACATCTTGCTTGTGTTTTCCTTTGGTTCCCTCTGACTTTTCCAGGCAATTCTGTGAGGGCCTGCTTTTCTTCTATATTCTGCCAGGGTTCATTAGGATGCCATAGACTGTTAATAAAGCAGAATTTTTCACCTACCATATTGAATGGAATTGTCATTATTCAAATGTAAGAGTACTAGGAAGCCATTCCTATCTGTTTCAGCATTCCCCCTCTATTTCTAAAGCAACACAACAAGAGACAGAATACAAGACGTCATTGTTTCTAAAACTTTTTCAAGTGAGTGAAACATTCCTCAAAGGCACTATACATAGAGTCTGAAAGGAGTAATCCTTCTGCTCACAGAACAGAGACGATTCAAGATTCCCATACAAAATTACTAACCTATTAAAATGACTTGAATCAGATATAAAGCAGAATAGATTTTTTTTTTTCGATTTATATCTGGGATACTATCAAAACTTTTACAGAAATATTCATGAAGAGTAATTTGCATTTTATCTGCTTTCTAAAGTTCTCAATCTCTGTGCTTAAACATGGAGATCTCTGAAAAAAAGTGTGGACTTGGTTTAATACCATTAATTTAGTCCCAGAGCTGCTAGATTCTGTAGAGCATTGATGTGGTGACAACACAATGACAGACGTTACAGATGTGCGAAGTTGATATTTTCACTGCTTTTTGAAATGAGAATCAGTGCCTAGTTTTATTTTGAAGCTTGTCTTGTTTTACTCTGTCCATACTTGACAACAAGCCTTACTGAAGTTGAGCATATTTTCTGAATAGAAAGCAAACAAAGATTTCATAATTTGTCATCTTGTTTTAGGTAGTTCTATTTATAATTAATCTTGATATGACTTCTTGAAAAAAGTAAACAAAAATGTGATACCATTTTTAGATTGGAACTTACCTGTGTCTAGTGATTAGGTCAATATAGTACTCAGCCACGTCATTTGTGTTGGATTGTGTTTGTAGTAGATATTAACAGAAAAGTGACACTCTTTGGAGTCAACAAAACAGTATCTGCATTAAAATTGAGGTTATAAATTTTCAGTTAAAAACTAAACCACCATTCCTCATTTAAAGTAATTTGGATTACTTTAGTTAAAATTAGTTTTGATTAGTTAAAATCAAAAGAGGGGATGCAAAGCACTTGAGTTTAAGATATCTGTAGAAAATAGTCCTGAAGTAATGACCTAATATGTGATCAGAAAGAATGAGTCTGTGAAGCTTGGTTCTGTTATGGACTATGCTGCTATTTCTTTCTATGAGAAATTACTATGATAGGACAAGGTTGAGAAACCGGAGTTGGAAATCTAATGACAAGAAAAATTCCTCCAAAATATATTTGATGGAAAAGTAATAAACCAACCCAAATGGTTGAATTGTCCAGCTCAGGCTTAAATGAACTGTCTAGTCCAGGCTTAAAATGACAAATACAAGAACCTATTTTTCAATCCTTTACCAGAGTGAGATTGCTAAATAGTGAACTTACTTGATCGAATTAATCTTTTCTATCCTGATTTTTCTAGCTTTTTATATTTCAGAAGTAAACTGGTCTATTGKGATGAAGTAGGTGCTTTTTTGAGTACAGCACTTGGAAATCTATTTGTCTGACAGTTTGTGAAAAATGCCTAGAGATTTTCAAATGTTGTCACTTAGAGCAGTTATATTATTAATAGAGGGAAACATACTCTGATATGCCAATCATTCCTTAATCCATTGTGGTTGGTTAGTAAAGCAGCATAAACTGCAGTATCCTTGAGACTCTATAGTCAGCCTGTATCTTCATGCTGCCATGCAGACCTTTTAATTGCAAAAGATTTCCAATAAAAATTGCATATAGGCATGTTTTTTTTTGCACCAGTACTGAGCAAACAAAGCATTGGAATTACTCATATAGAGTATCATCCATCTGGAAACAATTAGTCAAAGAAAATGTGCATGTAACAAAAATGCCCCAAGCCACCGCATGAAAATCCTCTCTGGTTAACCAGTTTCCTGCATGAGATCCTTCTTCCGTAAAGGTGTGATTCTGCTTCCCTTTCTCAGTCCCTCTTACTGATCTTGTGTTCGTTGGATTTGGAAGAAAACACTGTTTGCAGTCAGCTGYTTAAGGACTGGATGTATGTTCTTTTTAAGAATACAAGGCTAGTTGGGAAATCTGAGTAACAACAAGCATAGATCTCAGCCTGTTTTATCCTGTCTGTGGCATTTCTGAGTGTTCTTACCTTCAGGACTTGCCTGTCTCTAGTTATGTCAAACAGTGCTTATTCTACTTGCAACCCCCCAAATTATGTGGAAAATGCTGACAGATGCTTCTCTGTGAAGAGCCTGGATTGTATGGGGCTTCTACCCAAGACATTTAATATGGAGTAGTGGTAAACTACTACTACATTAACAAATTGATGAGAGGATGAGGAGTGTTGTTAAAAAGAGGAGAGGTTGAAATAACCAGAGCTGTTTTTGCAAGGCTTTTGAAAGATTTTTATTATTTTGGGTTGGCTTTTGGATATGAATTTATATCCAGACTGCCTTTGGGAACTGCAATTCAGGTATCAAATATCACTGGCAACCTTTCTAAGATTAGTTTGCAGAGTGAGTAGGAAAAGAGCCAGAGCTGAATGGCAGTGGGAAAGGATGGGAAAGGAGCTGAGAAAAACAGGCAAGTGGCCAGCAGTAATTTATTATGTACACAAACCTGATTGTCTATACTTGCAATGCCTCTTGCAGTGTTGAATGTTTTCTGTTTAGTCACTCTTTCACTCTTTTTTTTTTTTTTTCTCTCTCTATCCTTTCTGGTTTGCTGGAGGAATTCTTTCCTCAAATGACCCACTATTAATGAAATTTGAGATACAGAAGTCCCTGTGAATGTCTCTGCTGAGGCTTGTAGTAAGATGGGTAATCTCATTTGTTGGAGACTGAGATACTGTCTTGCCCAGTTAAAAGTGGGAAACTGCTTTTACGCACGTTTAGTGTTGAGTGCACTTCTCATCTACAACACTTGGAGGTAAAAATCTACATCTTTGTAAGAATATTTTCATCCTAAACTTCCTGTGCAAGGAAATCTTTCAGATGCGTTAGGAATCAAACATGCTGCATACACAAAACCTCCCTCATCTAGTGGCCTCTGTTCCTGTGGAACAAAGGTCTGATTTAATTTATTGAACGTAGAAGAAAGCTGCATCTGAGACAAAACAAAGTAATTATATATATATATTTTTTTTGTTCTGAACAATGGGATCCTGATATAGGGATACRCTGTCTTGTTTTTTTTCTAAATTTCAAGATGCAGTGACAGATACTAACTGATTTTCAAATAGGCAATTTCACTTAATAAAGTGAAAGAACAATCATATATAATCACAACAATTTTATTTTAAAATGAAAACAAAGGTTAACGTTTGTGAAGTGTACTCAAAAGGGACAAGGTGAACTTACCCGCTTCTGTGAGCTGTAATTGTTGAAGTTGTTTTGCTTCACTTCACTTCAAGAGCAATTGCCGATCATTGATCGGAATTCATACAGACTCTGACCTCAAAACTCCAAAAGACAGAGAAAGGATTTAGCTAGATTTATTTCTAGCATCATGGGCACCTAAAGTGAAGAAGGAGGAAGTACTGAATGCAATTATGTTAAAAACCATGGTTACTCAGGATAGTAACTGTGTTGTAACCAATTGGTATTCAGGTGCGTTGTACTGAGCTTTGTGTGGTGGACCCTCCAGCACAGACATGGGTGTGTATTGTCCAGACCTCAGAGATGTGCATTGCAAGGATAAGTTCTCTCTAAGGTAGAAAGTTTCTTTCATTTGTATGTCTTTGAATTCCTTTTCTTATCAAGTGATAGTATTTGCTTCAGCCATTATCAAATTTGTAAGCAACTCACTGAATAAATTGTCCCTAGCTGAAAAATGGGTAGGCATATAAGCTCTGTTTTGTGTCATGACATAATGAAAAATCATGTTATGTTTGAATTTCCTAATGAGTATGATATAATAAATAAAAAGGTGGATTATTTCAAGTATATGCGTGACCATTGCTGATCACATCTATTACCGTCTTTGTGCCAGTACATTTGTAAGTTGAATACCGGATGACCTTGAAACTGGCAGGCTGAAGAATACTGCTGTCTGCAGTAGAGAAGAGCTGACACTAGCAAGCAGTGGTTGGCACCAAAACGAACAGGATTTAATAGCTTCAAATACTTGAGGAAAAAAAAAACCACACACACACACACACATTTTACCCTGCCCCTCCCATAGACAAGATAGAAACTGGGCTATAGACCCTCTCCTCTCCTCATTCTTGCTATCCTCCTCCTTTTGGTAGGGGTGATTATTTGTCCCCTGAAGTAAATACTTCCCAGAGATCATAAACTGAATAGTTCCTCAGTTTCAGTGTAGCCAGCTGATGTGTAATGCTGTCCTTTCTTACACCTTTCAATTCAATGTTAAAGCAGAGGACCGCACATCCACATTTTTACTGTATCCTTTCAGCAATACTTAACAAATAGGGTCCCCAGAAATCACTGTTCGCTTCACTGAAGAGAACATACAGAAAGACAGTCCTGTGCTGCAGAAATAACTGAAATACTGGCATTCGCTTCAGCTAAGTCTGTTTATAGCTGAGAATATTATAGTCTCCACAGCTCAGATCTCCACTAGCCATATCTGCGCTTGTAAAAGTTGTCATCACTTCTTTCCACAACAGAGAGCAACACAGAGCAAGGCTCTGCATATGGACATGCATATGTACACAGTGTTGCACTTGTCTCCATTTAAAAATGAGTATGAGGGTGGAGGAATATTTTTACAAACACCTGTAAATGTAAATCCTCCCACTGATATTGTTGCTCTTTTAGAAATTGCGATTAAACTACTGTGCCAAAAAACTCTCAATAATTTTACAGAAGTGAAGCCTAGCAAATACTGCACCTACTTGTACGACGTATGCCTGAAAGAAGAATAAAACGATGATGATTTCACTGTGTCAGGAGTCATATGGTTGTATGACTAGACCTTAAAATAGCAACAAATCTGGCTCTGAAGGAGATGGAAAGAATAACTGTGATCAATTTACTGCTTTAGAAAAATGAATACTTGAGCTGTGAGTGGTGTGAACTAATTACTATGTGTGTAAGCGTAGGTACAACATGTAGCCGTAGTCATTTTGTTTGTAGTCCAGAGCATGGATGTAGGGCCCATACTCTGAAACAGAGTAGCCATTTAGCCTAAAAGCCCGTGGAGCTGGGAAAGGGTAAAGCAAGCTCAGTACGAGAAAAGAAAGGTTTAGCTTCTGCAGAAATGCTGGATTCTACTAGACAGAGTAATCAATGAAAAGATTTTGGAGAAAGAGCCATGGAGCTCTTTAAATCACAGAAAAAGGACATTTATCTGCATTATGTCCCTTGCTGCAGTTCACATTTTCAGCTGGCTCAGTGTCAATGGAAGCTTATGATTCTGTTAGCTTTACACAGGGAAAATCATACCTGGATGATAGATGCCACTTGTGGATTTTTCTTTGTCTTTCCTGTGTGCACTCAGTCTGCAGTATATTGGCAGATTATTGCCCTGTAATGCTGAAAGATGCAAGGCAAATGTAACACGGGTAGTTGATGAATAGGTATACATTCAATTTGCAAGCAGGGCTGAATAGTGATCTCAAGGCTTCTGATTGTGACAGTAAATTGTAGTGAATGAATGGATGGTGTGAACTCAGTGAAAATAAAAATATGCCTCATTTTAATAGGTGGGGTACAGTGAGACTTACCAGAATGCTAACTCACAGAATAATGTCACACTGTTCGGGGGTGGAATGGTGTCATTTGGGTAACAGTTTTTAATGGGGAGGTATCGGGAGTTCTGTATTTTAGCAGGTTGGTTTTTCCTTATAGATACTTGGACTACATAGCTAAGCTCGAAGAACATTTGATTCAAATGATGTTTTCACTGTTTGTATTTGAAAAACAATCCTTTATACATTCACACCCCTCCGTTGGAGTTTTTGCTGAGTAAAGGGACCTGAGGGAAAACTGTGCCAAAACACACACACACACACACACACACACACACACACTGTGTCAGTCGCTTACATTTCTGTGATGCAACTACAGATAACTTGGGAAAGAACAGACAGTGCAAGGTTTGTGTACTACAGATACTGCATGAAGCAACAGAATAATCTGCTCTTCACTTAGTCTGCATCTATTTGATGTAACTGTGTGTTGATTTCATGAGATGAGGTGTAGTTGTTTTGTGATCTTCCCAGGTGCTGGCTGGAATTAAGTCTACTGATGTTTTTTCTATTTTGACTTGTGCCAGTCATGTAGATAGATGGTCATTTTAATAGTTAATACAGCAATGTGCTCTGTGTTTAAAGTGTCAAGTTTGTTCAACTCCCTTAAGTATATAGAGGCAAATACTTGGAGGAGTTGAGAGTGTGGCATAGGACTGTGACCATACTCAGTGTCATGTTATTGTGCTTTGCTCCTGAAGAGCAAGTTTCCCTGTCTTTGCTCTCTCTTATACCCCCCACTGGAAAAACAACAACAGCAATAACAAAACCTCAAAACCAAACACATGTTATAAGAGGAACCAAAGACAAGATCAGGCTACAATACTGCTATTCTGCATCTTGTCTGCAGCTTGGACTGGAGCTGCTGTGTCCTGGTAGGTGTTACTCTCCCCACCATAATGAACAGGCACCTCAATTCTACAACCTGATCCTTAGAGCTTGGTGTGGGGAATGGAAGTAGAAAATGACTTTCTGGAATTCTTCCTGATAGTATGAAAACCACTGATTACTTCAGAGAAGGGTTCAGTCCTTTTCATCTGTAGTTATTAAATTGCTTCAGACATTCAGTAACATGGGAAATTGTTATTCTCAAAAAATATTGTCAATAATGTCTCCTTTTGGACAAATAGAATATGGGGTCTTTGGTTGTTGGTAATCATAGCAACAAGAGTGTTTGTAGAGTAGGGACATACAGAGAGGAAGTACTGTTTTGTAATGTGCTTGAAAAATGTCCCTGGAATTAAGTGGACAGTGCTGATGAAAAATCACACTGCACAAGTACGTAATACAGCCTGTATTTTCACATGTTTCAGCAAGAGCATAAGTGTATTCTAGTTGCAGGGATTTCTGCAAAATAAAAACACCCCCAAGAGGAAAGAATCCCCTCTCCTAACCCCCCCAAATCTACCATATGTCTTAGAGACTTGTTTCAGAGTATAAATCACTTTTTGTCTATGTAGGCATGGCCATCATGTTGCTTGTCAGAAGTGTGGGGTCCAAAAGTTATTGCTGGAGCAGTAATCTGTGCTATTTTCTCCTGAATATGCTTCTCATAGAGTGATCTGATCAACTTAAGGAAGGCTTTCCATATATTTTTAGTTTTGTCTTTATATATACAGCCTATAAAGAACACAGCTGGACAGCTACTGTGTGCCTTGCCAGCATGCACTGAGAATGCTGGAGCTTCTCTTCATCATTTTTATGCTATTTCTCACACTTTAGCTTCTTGCAACAATGACTGGCTTCATTGCTGATTCATATAGAGATGTAGCTGTCTGTTTCGTGATTCTGACTTGAAATTGAACAAAAATACAGACCAGACACAACTTCCCGTAAGATAAATAAATAAAATGTCTTCCTTCCTCTCCTTTCCAGGCACTGTAAAAAAAAAAAAAAAAAAAAAAAAAAAAAAAAATCAATGTAAAGTTATTGTAAGATCCATTCAAGACAACAGCTTTGTTTGAAATGGCTAGAGTGCATCTTCATTAGCTCTGCTATTTGTGGTTCTCAGGTGTGGCTTTGATCTCCAGCTGATAGAAATCATAGCTTAAACACAAGTCACGAAAGATCTCATGATCCAGCTGTGGTTTGTTAGTATTTGAAGTGTTTATAAGTATATTATATAGCTCAAAAACAAAGATGGTGCACTCCTAGTGAGTGGTTACAGAGATCTGCTCCAAGTCCAGATATTTCTTTAAGCTCAGTGAGCTGAAAGATTCTCTACAGAAGATGTTTTCCCTTGAAGGTGTCTCTGCTCCATATCTAAGCACCAAGTCTGAGGCAACACTATGGAGAGCATCCAGAGAAACTTGAAAGAGTAGCTTTTTCTCTCTTTGAAACTCTGAACCCAGCTATTCTTTTTAGGACTGTTGTTGTGCCCCTGTTTGACCCTTTAGACTCTACCTTAAAGCRAATGAGCTGGCATAGGAGCACTGTGCAGCTATCACAGCAGGTTTCAAGGTGCTGCTTTATCACCAGTAGGGAGTCTGCAGCCATGACGGAATATGCAATCAGAGCTAAGTGTGCTCACCTCCATTTCTGCAATACCTCTGAAGATCTTTACCTCTAAATTAGTCATGTAAGCAGTAGCTGGTCTGTGTTGAATGTCTTAATGAAAATATTAACATGGTGATTCATATCTATTTTACCAGTAAATGCTCAAGGATGGAGTGTGTTGGTGGGGAACTTAGAAAACCTGTTTTATTGTTATGTAGACTATGCAGTAGCTTTCCTGATTAATCTCCTTGAATAATATTTTCAAAACCCTACTTGTAAAAGTATATCTGTAATGTAAATCCCTTCTGAAAACTGTATTGAACAGGAGAGATGGTATAGGAAGCAAACAACTTTATTAATATAGTGTTGTACTTGGCTTTTCCCCAAAACGAAGCTTAAGTTTTGTGGCTTGTGTCAACTTACTACTAGTTGTGAGTGACTGCAGGCTGGTGGGCAGCTCTTCCAAGTGAGTCTTCTAAACTGTAAATTTTAACATTATTGAAATAGAGAGCGACATACAAATTCTAAAGTTATGATGCATTAATCCTTCTAAAGGTGTTTGAAGTTGCATGTAGTTCATGTGACATCCTAAGTGGCGTAGCCTTGAGAATAGTAAAATCTAATTTCTGGAGTCTAAAGTGAATGCAGTCTGTTAATATGCATTATAAGATCTAGAATATTCATGTACTGAACTTTCTCTGGGTGAGCCCTTTTCAACATATGGCATGAGAGAGGGGCTGAACAGTGACCCAGTGTTCATGCACTTTAAATAAATGCAAAATTACATTGTCTACTCGGTTCAGTATAATGGGACTTTAATGTTTTCTGGTTATATTTGCTTACTAACATTGCGTTTCTCTCTCTCTCTCTCTCTTTTTTTTTTTTTTTTGGTGGTACTCCTTAGTTTCTACTGTGCTATTTCCACTGCATACATTACCAGGAAACTTTATGGATTCAGTTTAATTTTCATGCTGAATTAGGTAGATGTTCCTGGATTGTAGCCAGAAGACGTCTGCAAAGACACTCACCATCTGAACTTCCTAGTTCCCTCTGTTTCTTTGACAGTTTCCCTCCCATGATGTCTAGATTTTTTCACTTGTGATGGTATAACTTCAGTGTAAGGCTTCAATGGGTTCCCCTTTTTGGGTTCCTGCCGTAGGCAAAGCAATTAACTTACCTATTCACCTATCTATACCTACACCTACAATAACATACCTATTATCTTTAATACAGTTCTGATGAATGGAATAACACCAATAGTTCAAYCCTCTATTAGGCCTGTATGTTGCAGTGTTTCTGCTGAACAGGCTGGTTATTTGTAAGCTCTCTTGGGCTAGCCTTATTGCCTTTTACCTTAAATCTAGGACATAACTTGTATGACGTTCTGTCGTGTCAAAGACTGCTCGCTATAGTTAGACTTTAGCAGGCGTAAGAGGTCTTGGTGGCTACAGAGAAATGTGAACAGAGAGAAGCATGTGGAGATTGATAGCAATTCTCATGGATAAATAAGGCAGATAGCAGCTGCTGGTCTGGATTTTTGTATCATGGCTGATGTGTTTTTTCAGCATGTGCTATAGTGTCTGGTTTAATCGTTGTACCAGCTCATGTGTTTGAAATGGTAAACTGGAGCTTTCAGCAATGTGATCCCAGTAGATTATAAAATTCATGCATGRTTTTTGTAGTGAAACTAGCCCCTTCATTGCCTGGCTTTCTTCTTGGTTGTTACTAACTGAGAAATGTTTTTGTCAGCTATTACCTTGGCATTAATGGGATGTAAGCCTTAGTGTAATGGGAGATGCTGTTTACTATTGTACAGAGAATCTGATATTCTCCTAAGTTCTTCTTGAACAGAYTAATTGTATCCATGCTGATTTTCTCAAAGAGGAATGATAAGTGGGATTAGAGGGATTTAGGGACTTTTCTACAGCTAGCCATTGCAGTTTAGTCTGTACAAGTGGAAACTCTTTATGTTCTTTTAAAATGCTATAYTGTTGAAGTGGATGGGCCTTGTTTCTTTTCCTGACCTTGATGATGTACCTATTTTAGTCTTTTGTGTGTTAATTGCTTCATCTGCATGTGATTTCTTTGATTTGAGAACCACTAACTTTTGATCATTTTGGTTGTCAGCAAGAAGTCAGAGCTGAGGACTTCTCCATAATCTTCTTACCTGCTGTTTTGCCCTGGTATAGAATTTCTAGTGGTCAGCCTGTTGTTCAAAGGGAAGTCCTACATCTGAGTCAATATTGCCTGTGCTAGGCCTTCCTTGTCCTCCTTCTGCCTGAATCCTTATCTCTGCTATGAACAGGTTTAGGATCCCATCCCTGACGACCATATCACTGGCTACTTCACACGTTATTGTGAGAAATTCTTTTCTCTTTGTATTACAAGCATCTGTAAGGGTTCATGTCGCATAGGATCGGGGGAAAAAAGCAGATTCTGAGGGACCTAAGAGAGTCTCTATCAACCTGCTGATCAAAGCAGGGCTCCCTTCAAACTTAGATGAAGTTGCACAAGGCCTCTGCCACTGAAGTCTTCAATATCTCCAAGGATGGCAGTTCCCCAGCCTCTTGTTGCACAGCCTCATCGAGGGGAACTTGCTTTCCTTAGGTCCCCTCAGAACTGCCCCTGCTCTCACTGGGC
>NW_028186512.1:10614-108365 GCF_003343005.1 Rhea americana | reverse complement strand
CGCTCCTGGCGCGTGCTCACCTTCCTGCCCACTGGGACCCAGGCCTTCCTCTGTAAATCCCACTCCTGTATTCTAGCTGGTACTTTTAAATGATGAATTTGCCCAATGACAGCTCACAGTGCAATCCATTGTATGAATTAATTTTCTTGTATAAGACCTGTCAGCAGCTGGAAAAATGTTTCATCTTTTGAACTGTTGTGGAACAGTGCTTGTTTTTAGTCTGACCTGTTTTAAAAAGAAAATCTGCAAGGAGAATCTAGCTTGATAACTGATTGTTTGTTTGCTAATAATCTTTTAATTTCCTTTCATCAGTTAACTCCCTCTTGGGTAACTTTTCAAAGCCTTATTCCCTAGGATCTACTAGAAGACCTGCCATCTTTTAATTACAGTTCGTCTTTGAATTGCTACAAAACACTTTAAAGCTGCCTTGTTTTGAATGTGCTGATGTTTTGGTTCGAATTTATGTAAGTGTATCACTAGTTACTCCTAGATGTACTCATGTCTTGAAAAGTTATCTTCAGCTCTTCTGTGAAATTCACTATCGTGGTTACCTGAAGAGACAAGAAAATCCTGTAACCTCAGTAAACTATATTTTGAGATCTTTTGAGACCACAGTATTAATTTCCCTGACTCTTTTTTAGATTTACTGATGAGACTGCTTGTTTGCGTTAGATTTGACGTTTTTGTCATGAATGAAAACCTTCACCTTTCTTACTGGTATGACTTTGCTGCCATTGTGGTGCTAGCTCTCTAGTGGTTTTCCTCATTTACATATCTATATATCCTAGGGATTCATTTAACTGCATGCTGTGAATTCAAGCAGTTGTGTAAAATACACAGCCATCCATCACTTGTAGGCAGAGCCTTTTTCTAGGCAAGTCTAACCATGCTATCAAAAAACCCTCCCCAAAAGGCCATTTATTTGTGTTAGTTTAACTAATTCAAGTTGAATCTTGCTGTCCCAAGCTACCATATCTAGGCACATATCCATGTTCTAGAAAGGTTTCTTGGTATTTATTATTTTTCTGGAACATATAGAATTTATTTCCTACAAGAATCTCTACTTCAGTATTCCTGTGCAGGTAGGAGGGATTGAGAGTAATATGTCTTTCTCTGTCAGGAGTTTAGGGATTAATCTAGGCAGTTCTATCAGAAAGTGCTCCTTGATAGACAGAGAAGGAGAAAGATTGGCAATGATCTAGCTAATTCAGAGGGATTAAAAAAAAAAAAAAAAAAAACTCTCCCTTACTAGAAAGTACTAGTTTTGTTTTAATCTGCTTTGTTTTTATCATTTATTGTTTCCGTTCTGCTTTAAAGTTTTTGAGCAATAAACCATGAGGAAGCTCCCTCCATGCAAGGCTTTGTCACTAAATTCTTAGCATTTTTTTAAAGTAAATTCTGTTCTAAATAAATTTTTATACCCTCCTCATAACTATAGTATCTCTTGAGTGGCTTCCAGAGTACGCTAAGTGATGTGCATAACATCTGACACATGTAGTTTGTTGTCTTTCTGATCGTCTTCCCAGAGGGAAGATCGTGAGTGCAGTAGTGTGTTTAGTTTGGGAGGAATTTAGGGATAGGAAACAAGTTTGTTTATGTGTTGATTGAATTCCTAGTACTGTGCTGAGCCCTCAGCAATTCCTCCTGAATTACTGGGCAATTGACGGCTGCTGGCTTTAACTGCTATTCGTAGCAACAGACAGAAGACATTTCAGCATTTATTCATGTTTCTTTGAGGAGCCTTAAATGACAACCCACTTTTTCTATTTACTGAGGAGCAAAAAATAATTGCAATATTAAGTAATTCACCTTAAGATATTTATTGTTTATAGGGACTCACATTTTCTACTACATTTGTAGTCACACCTGTATGACTGGTGCCGTACCTAAGTTATTTCTATCGTGTGTGAAAAGTGTGTAGTCATAGGTGAGAAGAATTATAACTCGGGCAAGCCTTCAGCAGCACAAACTTAGCATGTCTGTAGAGACGTTTGGAGGGAATTTTCTGGTGGGATATCCTGGGAAACATACGAATGCATCCTAAGGTAAAAAAGTTGGACGTGACCAGGAAACTCCCAAAGTTGGCGCTGGATTTATAAAAACTTGCCTTTGTATAAATGCTGTTTCGTCTGCATTACTTGCACTTTCTGGTAACAAAGAGGATGTCATATACCGGTGTTGAGCCCTTTCATTCCAAATATTTGTCTTGTCTTTTGAAGATGACTCATTGTTTTCAGTAATGGCATGTCTAGATACATCAGCTGTGCCATGAATACTCAGCTATATCTACCTGTTCAGGTATTGCGATGGCATTTTTTGTTAATAACACTAGACTGACTGCCATCCCAGACAAACTCTGACCTTATCATGAAGCTCTGACATAGACTCCACTTTTCAGAAAGGCAARAGCAAAGGAGACCCAAACAGAATAAAGGTTTAGCAAGTCATTTTTTATTCTTTTTGTAGATTTTCTTTGGTGTCTGTATGTGTTAACCTGTTGATATCCTTAGCTTAAATCTTTTTTTATCTTTCTCAGTTTTACTTCTTTACTCTAAGACTCTGGTACTCATTACTATATTTTTGGTGCAGAGCCAGGCTTTGGAGTCCAAGAAGGGCATTTTTAAAAACTATTAGAAGAAGAATTAATCTAGCTTTTTAAAAACGCATACATTTTCCCCCCTTTTCATTTCATTTCCTAAATTAACCTCACAAATGGAGCATTAGGATTGTAATTGCCAAGATTTCTTCCTCCACACCTGCTGCAAAGGTCAAAGATGAATCATAGTCTCTACTGGAGTGACTTGGGACCCAAGAAGCCTGGCAGTTTGAGAAGAGGTCTTAATATAAATGATCAATAATTTTTAAGTCCTGCTGGCTGAACACTCTGGGTTGTTTTCTAGAAGTCCCTTGAATGGCTTAACTTGTCTATCAGTTCAAAGAGACAGCTTTCACTTGGGAGTTTGGGCTCAACTGCAAGTACCTAGTTCTGGGGTGAAATTTGGTAATGGAAGGTAGAGAAGGAGAGAAGAGTAACATGGGAGACAAGAGACTGCACTTTCCCTAACTAGAGATACTAAACAACCTACATGAGAATCAAAGATTAAAGACAGTATAGAAGGCAGAGTTTTAAAGGTTTCAGGATGAATGAAATCACTTATRGGATGATGATTTTAATTGGAAAAAAATGCACAAAAAGGAAGAAGAAAATCAAGATGACTGTCATGTATGGTTAACATGTTATGCTGGACCACAGAAATGGWTTGAAAGCAAAATCTGACTTCCTATTATAACTTTGTTAGGGAAAGGAATTAACTGCAATTAATTACTGGTCTAAACATTAACATGCACTTGTAATTGTAGCAGAGTATATGGGTCTGGTTTTACTTCATAAATACCCTAGGAAGGATGGCTAGTGACATGCTACTTATGTACAGATGTGCCTTTGGTAAGCAGTCTTTACAGGTACGTCTTCTGTCATGAGACACCTGGGGGGCTGGGTGGATAATCTTTATTAATTCAGGTAAACATTTATTATGCCTTCCTTTTCAAAAAGCAAGAGAGTACTTTTGACTCTAGTATATCATGGCTACATTTATTCCACATACACTCTATGGTGAAAGGTCCTAATTTATTCATCTCATGATTGAATTTTATATTCTTTTTATTAAAGTTATTCTACAAGTGATGCAGTCCACTGGATTAAGGGATTGAAAGTGCTGAATAGTATTTGTTACAGCATATTGTCAGAAAGGGAGAATTTTTTGATTTAAAGCTGATAATAATATAATCTTTCAACAAAATAGTCCTAGATGCTGCTTTTTAATACTGTGTGTTTATCACTTGCATAGCCATACATATGTGCAGCTCTTTTCAAAACAACAAAGCATTCTTTTTCTTAAAAGGTTTCATCTGACGCTTTGATATGTATCAAATAATACCTTGCTGACAATTGATACCATATAGAAGGATGGCAGACTAGGTCTTAAATTAAGATGAGAACAAGAAGGTATTGTAGCAAAGAAAGATGAATGATGGAAAAAAGGCAAAAACCATGGAACTTAGGATCGTGCAGTCATTTGGGATTTCAATCACCTTGAGTTACAAAATGTTCTTTTATTCACACTGTTTTAAMTGGAGTGTTAATGCTTTAACCAGAATACTTCATGCATAAATCTTCTTAAAGAAATGAGTTTTGATAGGAGATGTAATGAAAGAGACTGTTGTGAGAAAGCAAAATAAACTTTATTAACTTGGCACTATGGGAGGCATTGTGAGGCATACAAGTTGCTATCTGACTGTCTAGGCAGTAGATTTTTCTAATGTTATTTTTACCTTTTGTATTTCATCTTGCTTGCCTAGTCATAATCATTCAGCTTCCTATGTGCAGTTTTCCCCTCAGTTTCAGGATCCAACTGTGTTGGTTTCCTGTCATCAGAAAATGTTTTCAAATCAGTTAATTTAATTCCTGGTATTTATATCCTAATGGATATGAGTATGCAACTCTTGCACATTACTGTCACTTAGCACTGAAAGGGCTTAACACGTCGGCCCTGAGGCTAGGCATTCTTCTGTGTGCCAGCAGTCGTGGGAATCACTGCTCATTTTGTCATTGCGCTATATACTAGCAATACTAACGTAATCCAGCTGGGTGGTTTTTATAGGAAAGCCGTTTCTTGCATGTCAGTACCATTTACAAGAAAAAATCTGTATTTGAAACTAAAAAAAAAACCTTCCACTTGTTGTATGCTCTCCATCTTTAACGTTTTTTTGCCCTTCCTTTCCTGATTCTSGTTTCATATTTATGGATTACAGCTATTCCTAATGCTTCTATAGACAGTAGGTCTCCACCTGAAAAGCTCCGTTCTCTATCTGTCCCTTGGGTTTCACAGTTGGCATACTTGGATCACTGCTTGCTTCCTGTTTAATTATTTAAAGCTCTAAAATATTTCTGATTGTTTATCTTAGGGGAATTGGTGCCAACCCATTATCTAATGTTGTCATTGCAGAAAAGCATTTGCAAGGGAAGGTCTTGCATTTCCCTTTGTGAATGAGCTCTGATTTTTGTAAGGAAGGGAGTTCTGCAGTTGAAGGCTTACTGAGTGTCCTATTCCCAACCCAATTAGCTCTACCTTAGATTTAGCCAATTCTAGCAGCTTGTGAATCAGGTAACCTAGAAGTTCTTTGTTGTATTACCTGAAAAACTGCAAAAGTTCATCTTAGCAGATYATAAAATTCTGTTCAGAACACGGTCAGGCTCACTTAAACAAATTAATCCCTGGTTTGATTTCACTGATTCAAATGGAGTTTCATCAGGAGTTAACTTTGGTATGTTTTACTTCCTTTAAAAAGTGAAAAGAGAAGAAAAGAAGCCCTTCCCTCTCTCACACACAAATAATTATTTWAAAAAATTTGCCAAGATTTACACACTTAAAGGAGCAGGGGAATGAGGGAAATGGACAGTAGGTAGGGATATGAACGCTTCAAATTTTCTTTGCACTGGCAATATTTTACAGTTGTGGCCTTCAAAAATCTGACTAACTTAAAATTGTTGCCAGTTTCCTTTATTCTGGCCAAAACAGGATCTCTCGACATTTGTAATTTTATACTACCATATACAGTTAACATTTTAAAATACCTTCTTGTTAATGCTAACCACTCTGTATTCCCAACTACCATGCTTACAGCAAGAGAAAGATATCTAAGCCAAGAATGTACAGACCATTTTTTTAAGAGCTTGGATTAATGGACATGACTTCATAATGGCAGTAAGGTATTTTTTCTCCTCTTAGCTTGTAATTACTAAAATAAGCTCAAAGAAATGGTAAATGTGGCTTCTACTAGGTAGTCAAAATAGCTTTTTTTTTTYCCCCCGTCTTGACAAGTCACTGAATTTAAGTAAGCCAATGAAGTTCTTCCTGTGTTTTCATAGCTTGACTGTGGCGACTAGGAATCTGGTGATAAATGAAGGAAATTCAGCTTATTGGACGTARAAACTGTCATACTGCTTCAGGTTTCAGATCTCTTTAGTCCTGCATCTTTGACCTTGACAGTAACTAGCATCAGAAGCTTCTGAGAAGGTTCAAGAAACTCCAGTTATAGTTTCACTTATTGACCGGAGATTATACGTCAGTTCTGAGAGCGTCTAAGGAGCAGGGATGCAAAAATAAGTGAGAGAGAAACAAACTAGGAGTGAAGTAAGTTGACTGCCCACTGGCATGATCCTGTACCACCTTTGAGTTCCCAGTGCCTCTTCTGAAGTCACCTTTTTACTTGGGTATCCTACCTTCCTTCCTTAAAGGACCTTTAGGGATCAGTGAGGTTGATGGAGGTGAAAAAGTCCTGTGAGGCTGTTAGGACATGCTTTAAATTGAAACTTGGACAACTGTTAGAGAATGGAGGACAGAGGTGTCCCTGGTGTACAAAGTAGCAGTATTCCCTGGTAGATGAACAATAATCATAACTAGAGAAATGTTTACTAGTAATATGTAAAGGCAGAATGTATACACAAGCTTCATTGACCATAAAATTCCAAAATTCTCTCAATTTGTTAGGGAATGCCACAGTTACTGTGAGTACAAGTGAATAATACTGAGAATTACTTACAATGTGAGCAAGAAAGGATTGTATTTCAGTAAAGAATAAGGTTAGGGCAACCCTTGTAAGTATATGGTTGCAGTCTGAAGTGTAAAAGTCATGCCATTTAAAAATAAAGATGTGTTTTAATGTTGAAATTAGAAAGGGTTATGGGGGAGGTGGAATGGTCAAGCCTCTAAATGTTTGTATCTTGTCATTAACGCAGTTGTGAGATGTCTGGGTTTTTCTTCTTGGTGCAAACCAGTGTCTATTTTGCAAGTGGAGTGCTTAATACTGTTTTGTCCCTCCTGCTGGTGATAGAACAATTAACTTTTACTAAATCTTGGCCTTTACACAACCTTTTTTCCTGGTACAAATACACTGCATCAAGCATGTTACATTACTCTTTTCTCTAGAAATTGGTAAAGGCCTTGATGAGTTCTCTAGCACATGCAAATTTGCTGGCTTCCATTGTATACATACATATAAATGGTAAACATTTTTTTTTCTTCCACACTCAGGAGTAACMCCTGGTTTCCGTGATCCGTTTAAACTAGTCTAAGTTGACACAGCCACTGAAAGAGCTCGTCCTTTTCTGTTCCCCTCCTTGTGCTGTACTGGCACCTGTGTACTCAGCTGGGTCTGGGAGCTTATTTCATCAAAGACTAATGATGTTACGGATGGGGGTTTGAGGGTCTTTTTCTCTTCTGAGCTAACTTTCAGACAGTTTTCAAATCCAGATGATGACGTACTCACATAACCATGCTGTTGTCAGCACTRGGGAGGCAGTGGCAACATGCAAGCAGGGGAAGTAAAGGCTTATCTTTTCAGCAGCAGCATTAATATAGATTAATTTCAACCTATTATGACACTAAGTTAGACCAAACCAGACATCTTGTTTTTTATATGTCTGCCTAACACAACCCATGAAGGGAGGAGTATCATTGTTCTGATACATATCACAAACTTTGCTGCGTACAAACCAGACCTTAGCTGATGTATCATTCATTTGTGCAGCTGTTGTGTATATTACATATCTGTGATACATGGTTAGAAACAATCCATTTGCTTTTCATATTTTAATTTATTAAAATCGGTATGCTATATTCAGTATTAATATGACTATATGAAGTTATGTCAACACTTTATTCTGTTTACAAGTATAGAAGTTGTTTTTGTAAACTGTTTTTTACAGAGAATGACAGATGAGTTGCAGGGAGCTGTAATGACATAGTTTCATCAGAAGATATGGTAGTCTTTGGTTTGTTTTCCCATCAAAGCCCTAAGRTGGAATTAATTTTGTCTACCTTGCAATAGTCTGTTTTATTGCTTCCCTGTGCTTTTGCAAATGGATTTGAGACAGATTTAAAGTTTCAAAGTATTTAAAACTGATTAAATATTTATTAGCACAACAAACATCTAAAATGTTTGCAACTATTGTAATGATTCCCACAATCTATTGGAAAAATACTATTTGGAGCCGGTTGAGAATGGCCTTCTGAATAGTATGGTGGAGGCAAGGAGCCTGATGGGTCTTGATTAACTTACGAAAACTCAGGTGTATAACTAGAAGAGAACATTTCTGAGACAAGAAAAAAATAGTTTTTTTTATAGGTTCCTGGATATCTGATTTCCTCCCTGCCCTTTCCCAACCCTCTATCCCCTCTGGATCTATCCAGGAATATCTTCAACAGAGTCTGGATATCTGTTTCTTGCAGATTTATACTAAATTAATCCCATGTGTTAGGGCTTCTGTCCTTTCTCTGTGGGCCAGGAGGGATTTTCCCTGCCCCTTTCCCTTCTTCTCACCCCAGATGCACAGCAGGGTTGCACCTGGGGGTGGCTTGAGGCGTGTTTGCTTCTCCGTTGTTCCTCTCCACGACAGCAGCCAGACTGGTGGCAACTGGAGAATGGCTAGAACCAAGATAGGGGATGTGGTTTTATGACACTCGTTAAATTCTCAGGTGCCTGGTTGATGTGCCTCTGTCRTGCTTTTGCTTAGACTGATTGTCATTGCCATTTCTGGAGTCAGCAGGGAGTTTACTCCCAGAATGGGTCTGCCTTTTTTTTTTCTCTCTTATTTGGCTGCTTGGTTTGGCTTTTGCAGTGCTCTGTAATATGAGTCATGAGCCTGTTTGGATCTGCTGGAAGTGTTATCTAACTAATCCAGTGCCAGTTCAGGGACCTTGATGGTGACATTGATCTCTTCTACTCTCTTTCCATGGCACATTATATTTCTGTGATTTTTTTTTTTTTAATTTTACTGCAAGACATGATTTACGGTGCTGTGTGGAAAAAATGTAGTGAATAAGATGTCTGTAGTATAGTATCGGTAAGGTCGGAAGGGACCTCTGGAGATCATCTAGTCCACCCTCCCTGCTCAGCAGGGAAACAGCTGGCCCATACGGGGATTGAACCCACAACCTTGTCATTATTAGCACCATGCTCTAACCAACTGTGCAAAACTGTTGCCTGTGACTGTGGGAATCTGGCCTCAGTGGCCTTGGGGATCACTCTAATCCTGTGTTACAAGAGACSTGTTTGAGTAAAGTTTACATGCTGTAGACCTGGAACACTACCACCTCTCCTCTCCCTTGCACCAGAAGGAAAGGCGAGCCTCTTCCTCATGAAGTTTGGAGATCAAAATATATCTTTGTCCTCTCGCAGATCCTCAGCTAGTCCTTCCAAAAGGAGCACTGCGTTTCTGGAATCTAGTGTGTGGGGTGGGGGAGGGCAGAAACTAGATAATTTAGTGGCAAATGTAGGGTCACGCTTTACCTGCTTCTCAGTGATTTTTACCTGCAGAGAATTGGCGGGGAAATCGGTGCAGAGTCGTGCTGTGTTAGTTTTTGTGCGGGTCCCCTTCAGGGCYGACAAGATTCAGAGGTTATGTGGGAGCCTTGGCCTGAGCTTCCTTCAGGGTTGGGGGTTACCTCGGTGTCCTACAGTGAGCTTTGATGAAGTGACAAGGAAAGGAAGCTGCAGAAGGATTCCTTGAAACAGCTTCCAGCAGGTTTAACTGTGATAGGGGATAATCAGTGGCTGTTGAAGTTTGAATGCAAAAAAACCTCTGGCTGATATTTGACTGACATCTTCTTTCTGAATGGAGGCTAAACTGAGAGTAGCAACTTTGATCTWAATAAATGTGGGGAGTGGAGGCTGCATTTCTAACTGAAGACATTCAGACTATATATACCCCCAATACTTGTGTGGCAGACACTTACCACTTTATAAATAAAGTGATAAATAATCCTATTACATGGTTGACTTTATAAAGGCTGAGTTAGAGGCCCAGTTCAGACCTGTTTATTCAGAAAAGCACAAGTTGTATTTTGAAGTGAACACTGGACAAACAAACTTGAATCCATAGAAACAGATATGAGTGTGAACGCAGCTTCTGTTGAATCGTATTATGTGCAGCACGTACTAAAGAGAGTGCGTCGTGTGAGGAGGTGTGCAGGCAGGGCTTCCCGCTCAGCCCCATCGAAGGCTTCCTGGAGTAAATAAGTTAACCTTATTTGAGGTCCTTGTCTACTGCACAAGAATATTAAATTATATTATGGCATAAAATACTTTAAAGTCATCAAGTATCCCATCCCTTTCTAAATCTTCTAAGTCATGTTTGCTATGTAAACTGTTCTGCAGTGGCTGATGGAGGGTGGCAGGGAGCTGTTTGCTGATGGAGCCCTTAAACAGAACAGCGCTGGAGTTCAGAAATGCTCGGCGCTGGAAGGTGGAGCTTATCCGCGGCTCTGCCTTGCGTGCTGAGGAGGGCCGGAAGCAGTCGAGACGTGCGGAAGGCTTCTCTTTTACCTGTATATCCACCAGATCTGGACAAAGTTTGAACGCAGATGAGAAACCAATCCTAGTGTTTAAACCAGGAGGGATGATAAGTCTAAAGTATGTCTAGTTAAAAATGTCCTGATTATCAAAGGCATGGAGTGCATATAACACTGATTTACTTAATTCAGCAGTTCTCAAAATTGCTGCCAATTTAGGAATTTAAGTACCAATTAGAACACTTTATTTTGCTAAAATTTCTTCTGGTTAGTTGTACTTTTTCTCTCTCCTTAGCTATGTTTTCTCTATTTTGTTTTGTTTTGCATTTTTGGGTGGATCTTACAGCTTTTTAGTATCTAGATGGGGTACTGCAGCTCCAGTATTTCTCAGATTGTAACTGTTGTCTGCCTTTGCAGCCTCCATCATTCATCTTTTCTCTTTTATGTCACACTTCATGCAATATAGCGTAAAATGGCAGTGAGGTACACAAGATACTTTATATCCAAATTAAACAGAATATATTTCTAGTCATCCACAACACTTCAGATCAGTACTTGACTCTCAGTGAACTGTAGAAAAGATGTGATGATGGTGGTGGAGCCCCTTGGCACTTGAATACAGTATTTCAAGCATTTCCACTTCCAGTATGAAAACAGTATGTTAAATTATCTTTACCTGGATTTGTTGTTTCTGTATTTTGTTTTTCACTTCTGTGAGAAACTGACTTCTCTGAAGTTGCATTTCCTTTCCTTTTATTGAAGTTCAGTCATAGAAATTTTCATTCTCATGACCAGGGTTCTCAAAGCTTATAGAAGCCAGGTAAGTGCAAAATGCAGTGCATCACCTTTTCCATGATGCATTTCCATTTGCCAAAATCCCATCGTGCCTTAGTTTCTCGCTTGATGCCATTTCTGTTGAGTTGTAGGTTGGATTCAGGTTTTTGGTCTTGAACTTAATTTAAAATAAATTAGCTTCATAAGGAATCTCCTAAACAGTCCTATCATATAAACTACATTCCATCTGAAGAGTGGAATTGATAAGTGCAGAAGCAGAAATGGTGTTTGCGAGAGATAATGGGGTGGGATCATACTGCATAAAAATTTTTGTATTTAAAGCAAATATAGGAAACCTGTCTCTCTAACTACCTTTCCTGTGATACCAACAAAGASTATTTAGCAGTAGTTATAATACTTCACTTAACTCTTTGGCCTTTTTCATGCCAGTCCAGTATCATAACCGTGATCAAGTGTCTTTACGCATTATATTTCTCCACAGAGAGTAGTTTTATTAATAATTACATTGCCATTTGGGTTAGATTTCTGAGCAAAACTACTGTGAAGTCTTCTGTTGTGCTGGGTAAAGGTGAACAGTCTTCTGCTGTGCTGTGTGAAGGTGTTCCAGGTGGTGGAACAACCCCCAAGGTAGAGCAGATGCCTGCATTGTTGCAGCAGAACAGAGCAGTCGTTCCTGGGGAGGATACTTTTTGTCTGCTTTCTGCAGTCGGTTGAACAGAGGTCAGATTTGTTGGAAGCTGCTTAATTGTACAGGCAGCACTGCTCAGACCATGGAGCACAGCTTCATGCTGTTCTCTCAGCTGTCTGTTCCTTCTGCAATGATTGGCTTTGCTTCCTTTCAACTGCTAACATCTCGCTATAGGCCTTCCTGAACATGCTGCCTTATGGCTTGAGACCAGTGTGTGGGCACTAATCACCATCTGGAGAGAGAATGAGATTCAGGGCCAGCGGAACTTGGCTATAAGTAGTGTTCAAAGTGGGGCAGTGGGAGGCTGTATGCCAGGCCTCCACTCTTTTATCCTGAACAGTTTCGTTCTACTACTGTTCCCTGGCAGGAGTAGGCCCTCCAAGTGCCTGCAGGAGCTGCTTGCTTATACAGGGGCAGCAGCAGCTGCTGGTGCTGGTCAGCCGGTCCTAGCCAGGCAGCCTGTCCTGCTTCAGCAGGCTCCTGGAGCAAACTGGCATGGGACGGGAGCAGTCCTTGCCCAGAGGAGCAGAATGCCGTCGGTCAGCCCGGAGCCTTTGCGTCAGCGGGAGAGACAACGGGCTGTATTTTGCCTCTACAAGAGATAATGCTTCTGCTGAGTTTGGGACTGTGTCCACATCCAAAATAAATGTCTGCAGAATACAGATTTTAAGGAACATATTCATGTATGGCAGAGTAGCTTAGTGAGTGTTTCTGAGTGCAATCATTAATTTGCCAGTTACTATCAGCTGGGAATGAGGGCTGGTGTCATGTGCTTGTGCATTTTTGACCTAACTAGGTATTTCCATAGCTTAGAAAAGATAATTGTTCCAGTATCATACCACTATATTCCATTTGTTAAAGGCATTCCTCCACACCAGGAATAACTTATGGCTCTGTGGCTTTTCCCACAAGCTGCTTCTGTTTCCCTTTGGTTAAGTGGGTCCAAAAGTATTTGCAGGGGAGAGGCAGGGAAGGAGTGGAAATGTTAGGCTCCATATGGCTCAGATCACAGCCTGGCAGCATTCTCCAACTGTTAAGATGGAATTGTAGAGGTGATTTTATGTACATAGAAGTAGAGATGGATTGTTTTCTCTGTAAGATATATGGATTTATTAGAAAATGCACACATTATGTGAAATTGTGTGCATTTTTCAACAGAAGCACTTGAATTATGTTCTAATGACCCATTGTAAATTGTGTTTCATCTGATTTCAGTTAAGCTGTGATAATCTAATGGGGTGTTTTTATGAATACCAGAGTTACTGGCACAATCTATATTCAGCTTAGATACATACCTGGAATGTCACTTGYTCGCAAGAGTTAAGAATGTCTATATGCTTGATAATTTCTCATGAACAGCAAGGAATGAACAGCAAAACTGCATATAAGTATGGACAAGCTTTTCTTTGTCTTTTTCTTTCTCTCTCTCGTTTTTTTTTTTTCAATTCCTTCTGCAAGTTGCTTCATTATTGCTACTGAGGTTTTAGTCTATGATATAAGATGTAGTGCTGCTCGAGAAACCAAATGAAATCACCTGGATGGGAAGCAAAGGTCCCTCATGTCACTTCTGATGGAAACTTAAGTTTTGAATTTGTTGAAACATACCTCTCTTTTCTTAGATTTGATTTTTAATTTTTATATATTAGATGATGTGTTTAATCTGTTATTGGTGGCAAAATCTGTGATTATGTGGCATTGTTTTCTGTAGTTTTCTTTCTATGTCATTCAGAACATGGTCCTGGGCAACCTGCTGCAGGTGACYCTGCTTGGATCAGATCATCTCCAGAGGTGAGATCAGATCTCAGGTCAGATCAACTTCCAACCTCAACAGTTCTGTAATTGTCATCTGCTTTCAAATGCTTTTAATTTTGCAAAAGTTGAACCGCTTAAGATGAAATTATCATAAGTTTAGTCTTCTCCAATGTTCATGAGCATGTGCTGTCCCAGAACTGCCTTGATTGATCAAAATTTTTCCTGCAAGTTGCTCCTTTCATATACTGAGAAAGAAGCACTAAAAGATGGGAAAGGAAGTAATAGACAAGACTATGTCCTCTAAGACTTGAAGCATCTTGAAAATGCCCAAGAATTCTTAGTTCTAACATCCTCTACTACCAGCAAACTGTTATGGAAACTACTTTGAAGGCCCGTGTTTCAAATATCTCTAGTTATGTGGTCCTCTTAAGGAATAATGGCCTCCTAACTCTGGTTTCATTAATTCAAGCAGTAGAAGTTTGTACTAAAATGTATTTAGAGCTATCACTATTATGTATTGTTCTGCTTCAAGAAATTTGTAGTAAAAGCTTAGGTATTTTAAGGGTAATTTCATACATTAAAGCAGTGCTAAGGTTGCAAAGTTAAGTAGTCAGAAGTTAAGAAATACTACAGTTGAAGTTTTCTCTGCAATCTTAAATTGATATTCACGTGCATAAACACTATAATGCACTCTTTTATTACCTGCTATTTTTCCTCCAAAAGGCTGCAGTCTCATTATGTATGTAAAGTGATAGTTGCATAGCTGATTTCTGCAGAAATGAGAAGGTATGTAGTGAAAGGATGAGGAGATTGCTAGAGGAAAAGGATGGTATTTCAGATAAAGCAAATGTCTTCTTACCCTTGTAATCTATTCCTGTATCTGCCACAAAATAACCTAGAGAAGTCACTTAAATTTTCATAAGTAGTCACTTATTGTAGGCCTTTTTTTCTACAAACCTAACTCAATGCTATAAAAACACTGGCCACTCACGACCACAGTGGATACCTAGTTGAGCTTTGCTTTGAAATACGAAGTACTTTAAATGCTATATAGTTAGATAAATCAAGTCTAGCGTCTCAGTGGAGGCCATGAATTCTTGTATTTTTAATTTCCACTGTATCTTTTTTCCTGCATCGCGAAAGTGGAGACAATAATCAAATTGACTAGAATAGCTGAGATGATCTGGGAGAATACTGTAGAAATAACCAGGARAAAATTAATAACTCTATAGTCAGCATAGAAAAGCTTGCAGTGTACTAAATAGACCCAAGGGGCAAGATTTGAGTGAACATAACCAAAAGGTTTTAACAACTCACTCTATGAGATCTCTGTATCCTGAGTGCTGAGCAAGATTGGAGTCCAGCTGAAGAACTGTTTGAGCATATATTTAAGGACTATATCGTAGCACCTTTATTTACAGTGGAACTGAGTTAAGACTTTTGTAATTGCCTATTCTGAACTCCTGACTTTTCAACTTGATGGTCTTTTTCATGTAACACATTATTTAATGTAAGAAAAATTTTAGATATATAGGGAATGAGAATGTACAAGTAAGTATGCATCTGTATATAGACTCCCCAAATTTTTACAGATACCTGCTACATACAGAACACACAGTGCAGACATATAGACGATCTTTTTCCCAAAGAAAGTCCCCCATGTGATAGCTTTGTTACTGTTAATAACGAGAATCCGTGCTGAATGAGCAGCTACAAAGAATCAAGATATTGGAGATGATGCTTCCCTCTGGGTTGCTACAATAAACTCTTGTTTTGGTGCTTTGATTTAAAGCACTGAAAATCTCCAAAGGAATGTGTCAGAACGCTAGAGGATTCTTTTCCATTTGCAGTACAATGGGGAAAATATTCTCAGGCTCTCTGGAGATAAATATGAGATTGCAATACATTTAACTGTATTTCAAATGAAAGCTGTTGAAAGCACTCTATTGAATATTAAGCAGATTCTGTTATAATATTCCTCAGATTAGAGTATAGGATTTTCCCCTAATACTTTTCAAACTACTGCTTATCTTAACTACAGAAGACACTCTATACTAAGGCTCATTTTGGTTATTTATTCAAGGATCTTAGGTCTAGTATGGCCAGTAGGATGACTGAACTGCAGTAGTACTTGCTGAATGATTCATTGAGCAGTGTTCACATCAGCTTCAAAGAAAAGTATTTTTCCTTYCTGCTCAGTGAACAGAAGGAGTTACCGTGAATATGAGTATTGACAAGAGGGTAAAGCAATCAAATGGAATATGTGTAATGGGAAGGGAAAACACATCCATCATGTTCATGCAATACCTAATAAGTAATTTTGCTATAATACTTACTGTTCCAAATTAGAATGCTTTACATTTATGTGCACCTCATACCCAGGCTGATCCTAAAATATTTTTAAATTTTTTATGCACAGTGTGTGAACTGTATGTATATGCATAGAAAACATACATAGCAAAGCCGGGAACTCAAGAGATGCTAAATACTAGAAATGAAATATGCAAATTTATGTATCAGATATCAACAAAATGAAGCACTATCTAAATAATTAAATAAATACTATTTTAGGGAAGCATTATGACACTACATTATAAGTAGGATTTTAAACCAAAGCTTCAGTGCTACGTTTACAGCATTTGCTCTCTTGTGTTAACACAGTTACTATCACACTGCAACCAATATTACTTTCCCTGACCATAGTTGCAGTAACCCATTATTCTGTATGGAAAGGCATAATGGAGAGATATATAACACTACAACAGAGAAACTGGTTATGCAGGTAGTGTATGAAAATGTTTAGATCTGGGAACTGGAATGTAAAACAACTCAGATTTGAACCTACCGTGTTAGCAGCAGTGGAGTGGAGAGCAGAAAGGTATAGTTGGAATGCAGAAAACTACATTCCTTAGTATGCATTTCAGGATATCCAAAGTAGGGTATTTTGTGTGTTTCTATTGTGCCAAATTTAGGCATGTTTAATGTGTCAGAAAATGTACTTATTTTTTCATGATTGCTGAGTGTTAAGGTCCTACTCTGCCGACATTTCCAGAGAAATCCAGTCACTAGCATGTCACTGAAATTTTAGTCTTGATCTTCTCAGGTGGATTCATTAGGCCAGGTGGCTGCTGCCTGCTGTCTATAAGAGAGCTGACATCATGACATCAATTAGAAATAATCTGAACCAGTATCAGCTTTCTAATATGTTTCGATTGATTTTTGGTTCCTTTCCATAATGGTTCCTTTCCTTTTACAGGGTGAAGGTGGGAAGGCTACCACTACTCAGCTGTAAAAGTGCCAGATATTTATGCAGGAATTCAAGAGAGCTCGGTGGTTCTATAACTCTTTCCTTTCTAGATATGACTTTTGCTTTATTACAGCTGACTGCTTTATTCACTAATTTTTTCTCTTACACACTAATTTTCACCCTTTATATCAAGCCTTAGTGATCCCTCTATGGAAGCTCACCCACCTTATAACAGTTTTTCAGTTATGATGCTTAAGGCCAGTTAAGTCAAATGATGTGTCTTAGGCAGGCATCTAATCAGAATGATTTGAAAGCACTCTGGTAGAGACCAGCGTCCTACTGGTCCCCTCATGATAAAAGCCCACTGATTAATCCCAAGGCTACATTTTGCTGAGATTTGGCATTAGTACAGAATATATAAAAAATGATCTGTTTCACTATCAACTGCTGGAAAATGTTTGCACGTTAATTTCTCTGTCACACAAAAAGGAGAAGGAGATTGACTGACTGACTAACCAGCCTTGTCTGGGATTCTACCCTAGCATTTTTTCCCAGCTGAAATCATTAACAGATAGTTTGAAGATGTGTTCAGAAGTGTTTCCTAATGAGTAAATGATTTAATGTAGTAGATGTTAGTGAATTTTTTAAAAATTGGTTTAGATAGGATTATATGTCTGCCTAGAAATAATTTTAAAAACCTGGTAAGAATGTCAAAGTCATCATAAAGGACCAGCTGGCAAATAGAAAGCAGTCTCTTTGGAGGCGTGAAAATGTAGAATGTGACATTGCTTTGTGTACGGTGAATGTTCAGCTGTTATGGGGCCATTTTTTTCTTGAGAGCTCTTTTGCCAAAGAGGGAAGCAAAATCAGATACGCTAAAATTAATATTTTTCTTGCTTATTCATTTACAACCTCATTGTTTTATAGATAGGACTTAAAAGTGCCTGTTGGGAATATTTGCTTTTCCTTACCCCATCCTCCCTATACTGCACATGACAGTTGTAGTCCTCTGGTCTAAGAATATGAAGTGGTGTTCTTTCCTGTAACCACTGAGAAAATTGAAGAAAGAAGGTAATTTGTATAGGTCATTGGAGAAATAGACTGTCTTGCCTTACTTTTCCTGATTATGGTGCCTGAATTTCACATGAAATCTTTTTATTTGACTGTAAAGCAGCAGGGATAGTACTTGTTGTATCCTGAGTGAGAAATACATTGTAGACACAAAGTAATCATGTGCTTTAGGGGATTTTCAGTGCAAACGAATTGAGATGATCATACTTTATTGGAAATATAAGATCTTTGCTGATAATCATAATTTCTTCTGAGAATCCACTTTGCTTTTAAGTGCCTTCACGATTCACTGAGATTTGACATCGTGAAGATGGGATGCTGGCGAGAGATTATAGAGCGCTCTCAGGTTATCTTTAGAGCTGAAGATGGTATCTTTGATTGAAAAGGGAAATGGCTTTTCATGAACAGTAGGAGTAGGACTACAAAAAGGGCTTCAGTGCTGGGCAACTACATGACTGGGTGATATGGAAAGCAATGTTATGGTTGGAGGAAAGAATGCAGAAGCAGCTTTATGGCCTGAAGCTAGAACGAGGCTGTGTTATACAAGACAGGTAGGTACTATTTCCCCTGCAAGTCACTTGTAGGCATCACTGGGCAATGGAACTTTTAAACTGATAACTTCAAGCCATGACTGGGGTGTACAAGAAAGAAAAAAAAAATTAGTGGAAAGAAGCGAGAAGTAGAAGGGATCATTTCCCACTAGATGATCCCATTTAGGAGCAAAACAGTTGAGGAAAATAAATCAAGGGACCATTCTAGGAACTGTAGGAAAAGAAGTTTTGCTTCTAGCACACTCTGGATTTATTGTCTCTATGTTTTCCTAAGTCGTGCTGCATCTGGGAAATAAATGTTGTCTGTAACAATTAGTTGTTTGAACCTTTAGCTTAGTAGTAGGTGGGAAAGTGTGTTAGGAAAGAATTGTCTATTTAAGTGTCCAGAGGAGATGTTTGGTTTTCTCAGTGTTTTGGGTGTGTAGTCAAGTTAGTTTTAGTATTCTTAAGGTCACCTAGGTTTTGAACCAGTGTTTTGTTGTTTGCCAACAGCACATCACACAGGTTAGAAACATGCAGCGTGATCCAAATAGAGTTATTTTTAATTCTGAGAGGACACTAATTCAACCACCTCCAGAAGTGACAAGCAGCTCAGTTTCCAAATCAGTCCAGTGGAGTTTCAGTCCTAAGACTGAAACTTAGGACTACAGACTCGTAATCAGTGATCATGATTGGCCTTCTACGAGCCAGGATAGACTATAGGGTTAATTCAGAACTATAGGGATCCTTTCCTCTCTCCTCTTTTTCTCTTTGCTCAGTAGCTTGAACAGTAGGTAACACATCATTCAGTTAGCAACATTTATGCCAAAGGTGACATGTCTTTTAGAGAAAAGGAATGTCTTGTTGACAGTACAGCTTTTTGTTTTATGATTTTGGCATGTTACATGCAACAAGATGTATGTAGTGATATCTACTATGAAAGCATTACAAGAGCTTTTCCTAGGTTTGGGACAGCTGCTAGAACTTGTCTGTCATCAGATTCATATCCATATTTTATCTTTGTTATAGTGATTCAGTCCAGTCTCTTACAGATTTTTGCATGCTTTTGTAACACCATGTTAATACTTCTCAGCTGTGGTTTTAGAAAATGAAAAAATCTGACCCCTTCTCTCCCCACACATCTATGCATTCAGCTGTTCTTCCTTTCATACAAATGAAGAATATTATTGAAAAAAAGTAAGATTTTCAGTGTTTTTCATTTTGGTCTTCAAAAAGATTAATTTGATTTTCCACTGATCTTTGGAGCTGTATAAGTGCTTGGGCAGATGTACACTAAATTACTGTTGCCAAAATTGTTTTCATTGAAGCTAAATCTTTTACTCTGTCCTGCAACATGATGTTAGAAAGGCATAGCCTAACTGGAAAAAAGGTCATTGATCTGAGTTAGATAAACTCTAGCATCATACTTCTGCTTTTCTTGTTGGCTACCAACATCGTAATTGTTGTGATGGAACATTTTCCTTTTTTAATGAGCACAGTTATTGCAATATTTCCAAGATTTTCTCCTAGTGAACTTAATGCCACTGAACTGTCAATGCAGCCCCTGTCTGCCACTGCAGAAGTAGCAAAGATTCAGAAGGAAAAAGGAACTTCCCCTTTTCCCAACACCTTTCCTGTTGAGATCACAGAATGGTTGAGATTGGATGGAACCTCTGGAGATCATTTAGTCCGACCCCCTGTTCAGCTGGTGTCTCCTAGAGCATGTGGCCTAGGATTGTGTCTAGATGGTTTTTGAGCATCTCCAAGGATAGAGTCTCTAAAGCCTCTCTGGGCAATCTGTTCTAGTGCTCAGTCATTCTCACAGTCTTCGACACACAAAAAATTAACTGTTCCATATGGAAAGGACAGAGAAAACTTCTGATTTTTATCATTTAGAAGTCTGTTCTCTCAGGCTTATCTATCGGTTAACAGCAAGAAGTAATCCACTAGAAAGACTTCTATTTACAATATTCTATTTACAGAATACTATTGTATTCATGATAATTCTGAACTACTAGTGGAATCTGGAAAAAAAAAACTTTTTTTCTATTAGACTGGTAAATAATCGGCAATTATTTCTGCCCAGCATCTCTACGTTCTTTATTTTTTAAAATGCATACGTACTTATTATTGATAAGATTTTGAATGCTTTATACTTTCCCTTTCCCCTCATCCCACCTGCTTTTGCACTAATATTTGAGCTTGGCATTAACATTCTTAGTGGGAAGAACCTTTGAGCGTCTAGAAACATGTTCCTTTTTTGTACATGAAAACAACTTTCTGGATAGCTCTTAGCTGGAAAAATGAAAGAACTTAAGGCCCTAATGGCACAATATCTTTGGCCTTTTTTTTTAAGGACAAAATCAGACTCAAGTCATTCTGAATTCTTACTAAATGTCGTGTCAGAGTTTCTTCTAASTGAAAATACTAATCTGCTGGTGTTTTGTTTATTTTCTAAGCCGCACATCACCAGCTATGACTGCTTTGCATGCTTGAAACGAGAGATGTACTTTGTCTGCTGCTTACTGGCAGCACTAGAGGCTTTAGGAGGACTCCTTGTATTTTTGAGGCTATTGCCAACTGCTTAAGGAACCATCTGTTTTAACGTGGAGGGTTTCTCCCTAGGTGACCGATTGCGCAAAAAGGCGTTACGAGAGAGCTGAGAAGGAACATCCTACTTGATCAGCCATACCTTAAGCATCCTTGATGGCACCCTTGTAGAATGAGCCCATAGGTACCACGTGCTTTTATTAGGCACGCTGCTCTTGCTCGGACTTCACAGTGATGCTTCCTCTGCCAATTCCAAATTCTTGCTAGGGATTCTGCCATCCTTTAGATAAATGCTGGGGTACTGCTTGAAATCAGACAGCAGACGCAGTATAAATAAATGTACGTGCAGACGTGCAGACAAGGACTTGAAGGTGAAAGACACCTTTTTTTTTTTTTTTTTCCCTTCAATCTAATGTCTGTATACACATTCACTTCTTACCTGCGTTCCCTTTTGTAGGATCATGAACTCTGTGCTTAAGGGAACAAGGCTTCATACAACCTACTATGGATAGAGCTAGGGAGAAAAATCTTCCAGCTTCCAATGTTTGTATCTTGGTGCATCCACAGTGTGAATGCACATATAGATAATACATCAATCTTCTGTTTGTCTAATCAATCTTTTTAATTAATGGCTTTGCGCTGAAAGTGCCAAAAGTGGAATTTCCATTTTGTGGGAAATTTTAGTGTCTTTTAAATCTGTCTTGTCTCAAAGCAGTATAGGAGCAGAGAATTTGTTTTTGTTTTAGTCTTGTGAAATGCCTTCCAAAAATAGTGTCATTCTGGAGAAAGTAAATGTTTCATTTTAACACTAGGGAAATGAAAATAAAAATTTAACTTTCTTTCAAATAACTTTTTATAAGTAGAGGTTTTTGTAGTGGAATCAGTATATTTTTTCAAAATTGAATACTGCTCTGAAAAAGACAGAATTTCAACAAACGAGCATTTTCTAATGAAAAGATTCAAAAATTCCCAACTAAGTAAAAGTCTTGGTTTTATCCAAGAGACTTTCTTTCTCATAATTATTCCTGGGTTCTTGGACTTCCCTAAGTGCCRACTGCAAAATGTCGGCATGCTGCATGAAGAAGCCTGGAATCCCCGGGGTACCTGGTGGCTGGAACACACATGAATCATGCTGCTGCTAGACTGCAGGGGAGGAGAAATGACGCCACTGGAATTACAAATGAGAAATCTTAGCTAGGTTAAGTAAGTGACATCCTGGTTTCTTGCTATCAGTACCACTGAGCAGTCAGAAACTAAAGGAAAACTTTCTTAGAGGAAGTGGCGAGCAAGGTAGAATTTTCTGGTGATTTGCATTAAATTCATGACTGTGTTTAAGATATCCTCCAAGTTGGGCTTTTTCTTTAAGACACCTTTTAACATTTTTGAGGTGCTTGAGTCTGTGTGGTAATTTTATTTAACACAGGTAGTTAGCCTTTAACCTTTGAGAAAAATCAGATAGGTTTGGTGAGCCAGTTTAGAACTTACACTCATGGGTGTCTCATTTCCTGCACCGAATTGTAGGCAGAGGCTTTTTTTAATTCCTCCGAACTCAAGCTGTGTGTGTTGTGATGTCTCCTCTTAACTGCTTGAATGATCCTGTCTCATGCTGCTTTATGCAAGCCACAGCACAGCCCAGCTCGTCTCGGAGATTACGAGTGAGTGACAGTACATACTTTCAAGGTACAGTAAATGAGAAATGTGCAATTTAAGCAAAGCATTCACACATTTGAATGAAAGACTGAAACTGTTGAAACTGCACCTGCTGACAGGAAATTGATGTACCAGTTGCTATTTACCTAGCAGAAATTAGTTCTCTGAGATCAGTTTTATTAAACTGGGCAGAAAAAAAGCAAGCAAATTCCCTCAAGAGGGTTTAAAAAACTGTTCCTTTCATGGTTAAGAGTAAAACATGATTCTTTCCCATGTCATTTGTATTTTCTTGTCATGTCCCTTGTTTCTTTTCTGAAAAATACCATTTTAAAATAGACTTACAAGCTTTCCTAGTCAGTCTTTAACTCCATCCTAGAGTCTCCCCTTGCACTTAGGAGTCAAGCGGCCACAGAGAAGAGCTCCTTAAGAGGCGTTTCTCAGGCGGAGCATTCTCTTACAGCGTAGAAGCAAATACATCAGGCTTCTGCCTTTCGTTTGCTAAGCACATGGGCCAGACAGCCTGCAGTGGAGCATAAAGTTGTGTTTGAATAAAAAGATTACTTTCTATTCCAAATCTGTAACTTTATTCTAAATCGGACAAGCCTCTAGGGAACCTTATTGTCATGAAGAGTTTCAGGTGGTTTCACGCTCAAATGCTTCAGTGCTGCTTGATATGTCAGAGTTTTCCCTACTGTGGGGATGTAAATTAATATTTGTTATTAACATAGCACAGTAGTGCACAAGGTACTCCACACTTCTTAACTGTGTCATGTTAATCTATGTCTCARAGCACTTAAAGTATGTTTTTGGAAGGGAGAACGTCTGCCTGTGATGGATTTTTGGAACAAGAGTGGATAAAAGCAGCTCTTCAGTCTGAGACTGGGATAAGGGTTACAAAAGAGTATTGTAGTGGCACAGTCCTAGTGTATAATCCAGAGTCGCAACAACAACTCCCCCCTGCTGTTACGCAGTCAAGTACCGGAGGCTGAAACCACAGTTTTGGCTGCCGTGACTCCAGCGGTCACAGCTTTTCCGGTTGTGCCTAACCTCTCGTACCTTCATAGGGGGATAGGATAGGTTCAGCAGCTCCATACATGATACCTTAAATAGTGAAAAGAGCCCGTGTTGGTTACTGGGGAGACATTCCAGAGTCTGGTGRTTTTGCAGAGTAAGGGCTGTCCAGTGATTCACTAGAGCAGTTTTAGTTTACCAGTCTACATTTTGCTAGTGAAAATTAAAACAGATTGTTTTTTTTTCTCTAGTAAATCTATGTGGGAACTAACCCTGAAACTGATCACTGTATTTTTCAAGTCTATGTGCTTAAAAGTATGTGCCTGCATCCATATCAGTCACTTCAGGCACTGGAAGAAAAAAATGGGGCTTGCTTTTCAGAGCAATTAATTCAGTGGCGTCACTTGCGAATAGCTAGGTAACAACCAATAGAAGATGACAGTATTGGCACTTATAAAATTCAGTATTCTAGGCAAACTTTTAACAGCCAGTCTTGAACATTTGAGATACTACGTTTCTTTGTAACAAAGGATTTCCTTCTGTCCGTCTTCTTTATCTCTCCCCGCCCCGCCATGATATTTCAGGGAATTTTTCTTTCTTCTAGTTTCTACTTTAATTTTGTAGAAATCTTGTTAATTATTAGTAAATCAGAGAGGAATAGAAAATGGAAATACGGCTGGAAGGGTTCTTGAGAGGTCATCTAATCCATCAGTTACTGGTGAGGAGCACCAGTACTAAAGCTGCTGATACATGGAGCAGAGCACAAAGTAAAAGGCTTTACAGCCTTGTTAGTTTGGGCTGTGCCCCAGCAACTGTAGTGTCACAGGAAAGCAGTGCTGCCAGGAGACACCAAAGGGATCACAGTCAGAAAAAACAAAGTTGAAGCAGCAGGATATCTCTTTTCGGAACTGAGGAAGCTTCAACATCGACTCTGCCATTAAGACACTGCTGTGAGGAGATAGCTGCAGAGCTTAAGGTGGTCACAGAGAGACAGGGTCTGCAGGTTGGAGATGGGGCTGAGGATGTGTGAACGCAAGAGAGGGTAGAAATAAGAGGCAAACGGAACAGTGGAAAAGGAGATAGTGATGAAACAGGTGAGTGAACTGGCAGAGAAGTGATGATGGTTGCACTGAAACTCTCAAAAGCAAATTGGAGGTGGCTGAGGTTGTTTTTTTTCCCCTGTGTAGAAACATAGACCTTTAAGAACAGTTTAGGCAACCTGTCCCATTACYTTACTGTCCTTACTGTTCAGAAAGTTTTCTCAGATATGCCTGTCTGTCTGTAGCCTTTCTCCTATTAGTGTCATTGCTTTCTGAAAGGAGTGTTTTATTTCTGTAATGGCAGTCAGAGCACAGCACACTTTCATTCTGCTTGCAGCGTTTCAGCATCTCACTAGATTCATTCTTGTCTTTGACATGTATAGGCAAGATTTTAATGGGCCTAGTTGTCTCTGGCATTGTGACAAATGACCCTATGAACCTCATTTTCAAGCCATTACAGACTTACAAAGCTGGAGTACAGGTTTCCAAGAACATCTAGAATCTTAGGACAAGTATATTTGAATCTTAGGACAAATATATTTTATGAATTCAAAGTGATAAACAGCTGAAGAAATTTGCTGTATTTCTTTGAAATACATCTGCCATAAAATATCTCTAAATAAGCATGGATCCACAGCTGAAAGTTGTGAGACTCTTCGGCCTTGTGTGAGCAAAAAAAAATTTAAGCCACTGCTACCATAGTTCAGGTAGCAATCGAGAGTCCTACTTACTTCCTGTTGTTACCTGTTGGCCAACAAAAGTGGCTGTCACTCCTGTAAATGTTTTCACAGTTATTAAYGTGTCAATCAGATTTCCTTACACTCAGCTGCCCTGCTAAGCAGCAGGTCAAGGTTGGTAGTGTGAAAGAGCAAGTGTAAGCTTGTTTCTGAACAGGAATGTAAATAGCAAGTGACCTGTCTGTTTCCCAGATGACATTTTTGATTTCCTGCACAGTCCAATTATTTCAAAAGCCCTTCATTCCATCCTGTCCAGTAACGGTGAACATGCTCAGGAAAACACGCTCAAAACAAATGTGGCAAAGTCTATTTTGGAAAATAGCTGTGAACTCCATCATGTGCTGATGTTACTGTTTGGGAAGTACTCTCTTGGTCCTGCCACTGAAAGYAGAAACAGGTATTTTTAAAAGCATAGTAGAGGTTGCCCAGCAAAATTTTAAGAGGTGTGTTTTAGGAAAACACTGCGTATTTGTGGTTGTCAGATGCRTGCCAGTGGAACTGAGGATAAAGTCAGTTAGACTACATTAGGAGTGATAAAAGGCACTGTGGGCTTTCTTTCCTTCAAGGAGTAAAGAACRTGAAAATAAGAACAACTATTAGTACACAAGGGCAGAGCAGAGGCATTTAGATGGGTGACTGAGCAGAGGTCCTTTCTGACAGGTTCCTCTATTTTTTTTAAAGGAGTCTGGAGAGCCAGCCCACAGAAACTGTGCTTAGAGGTTTTATCTTCACCTGTTTAGTTTCTGTTCACTACTGTTGTGAACAACCAACTTGACCAGGCCCATGGGCAAGGTGGATGTGGATGAGGAGATGTAAAGAAAAATGCAGTCTGCATAAAACTGCAGAGAAGTTTGAACAGCAGCTGCAACCTGACAGACTCCAGATAGATTTGCTTTAGGTGAAAAGGAGCAAATAATAMGAAATGGAATTGTGCCACCAGCATGCTTGTGTCCCTTATCTTTGTGAGGAGTTGTCACTTCCTATCTCTGATGGACTGTAGAACAACAGAACATTAAATAAAGTCTGGTCCCTCACAACTCTGAGCTCTGTACTTCTGGTAAAAAGACCTGAGGCTTAGTGCAGGATTAAAACACTAGGGAGATGTAGTGGATGACATAGGTRTATATATACGTATAATGCAAGATCTGAAAGCAAACCGGTCAAATGTTGTGCTTGTAATTGAAAGGATGCCAGGGAAGGCCCCAGAGACAGACAGWAGAAGTCCCCCCGCTGAGGACTAGGGGACGGTGTCCGGCAGGAAACACCCTCCCATGGGATTCTCTGAAAGGTGAAGAGAAGAGTCCCCTCCTGGAGGGTAAGGTGAGGATCAGGTACTCCTTTCACACTCCCTGTGCTCACTGGTGCCAGGAATCAGGAGCGTGTAGACTCTTTTCTGTGGTAAAGGGTGGTTTTAGGATCCAGATACAGAGCTGTTATCTTTGAGGTCTGGGTTCTGTTCATTGTTTTGTTGCAAGTACAGTTATTTTGGGCATTGGTTTCCCCGTTTGTAACCTGTAGATAAATAGTATTCCGTGCTTCGCAGAAATTTGCAAGTACCGATGAATTGAATTGCTGAGCCATCTGTAGGTTGAACGTGAGCTAGGAGCATAACAGTAAGTTCTACAAAACCCGAGAAAGTTTCTTTCACAGGAACAAACTTCCCGTTCCACAGTAGGATGTAAGAAATATGAAAAAGGATGCTGTTCCCTAAATACTGTTTCTCTAAAAGTTATCAGCCAAGTGAGATTTTGGAGGAAAAAGGATATGGCTTCTAAAAAGTGTTTGAGGCAGTAATACAAGTTAGCCTTAGGAAATTTACCATTTTTCATCTAAATTAAATAAATTTCCTAGGATTGCGAGGACCAATTAAGGTTGGAGCCAGGTCATGTGTGATGCTCCTTCATCCAATCAAAAGCAGATCAAAAATGCACAAGTAGCTTTTTGTAAATAKCAGCAATGGGAGATTAGATTTTCTTGAAATGTATTCTTCTAGGCTGTAGAGTATATGTGTGTGTCTGTGTTGACTCTGTGTCTGAATTGGCAGACAACACATTAGAAACTGGTTTCCTTGCCAACCAGTGCTCAAATGTAATGTTCCTAAAACAAAACAGCAGTAAGTATGTGTGCACGTGTGTGTGTATTAAAAAAAAATGGCACCCCCTCACCCCAAAATACCCCCCCACACACACACACACGTGCGCACATGCACGCACACACAGCCAATCAATTGTACTAAGTAGTTGGAAAATCCCTTATTGGTCTTAAATCTTTAAAAACAAATATRGAATAAAGAGCACAGTTCCTCCCTGAAGAATGGGCTCTTATACTGTTCCCCAGGTATTTTATTTTGATGACTTACCTTACAAGATGGAAAGGGCAAAAGGTAGRTTTGTGGATCAAGCACGAACCAAAGATCAGGCTATTTAGGTGTTTATTCTTTGCTTATGGTATTTTATAAATCGTGCAACTATGGTGASTGATCTCCCTGCCTGCAGATGAACTCTTCTACTCTCACCCCAATTATAGAGGAGAGGGGAATGTAAGAATAAACGCATTCATGTTGTGGAATACTTCCCCAAAGCATTCAGATGACAGATGCTATAGCAACACACTGGAGTACATATTTTATCAGTTGTTTACGGTTTTAGTGGTTAGTACTTGCCTGGTGTTCTGTCTGCATTGGTYCGGTTGTAGAAGAGAGCCGGGTAAATGGTGTGCACTAACTCAGAATGAGTGGTTTATGATTGCTGTTTGATGTCCAGGATCTTTCATCATTCCTATTTTTCTAGTGTCGAGTTAAACCCCCTGTTTCCAATTTGCAAAGCAGATACAGATACAGATACCTCAGTTCACTCAGCTACCTTGTCACTTAGTATTTTTTCCAAGGTGAAGTACAAATAAAAAATTTTACTGCCTCAAGAAAATAAGCACTAAGTCAGTGTTTGGTGATTTCTCTGAAATCTCAAGCTGTCTTGTCATATGATTTGATTAAATGGCACCCGTAAGACTGTTTGTGGAGWAGAATGATTAAGGCTAAATTATCTGAAAGACTCAGACTTGGGAAATAAACAATGCAAGGGCGATAGAGAGACCCTGAATCATGCGCTGTGACGTGATATATCTGAGGGTTCAATAAGCTAATGGTACTGTTAGTGACTAAGCTGAAGTAAGCACAGATACTCTTCATTTCTGACTTAGAATTTTTCTCCTTCATTCTCTGCATGTGGCTAAACATACAAAAGTACTTACGAAATAGGGGGAAAAATCAGAAGAGAGGAGGGTAGGAGCTGAGGAGAGAAGGGATTTATGTTTTTGTTTACATCTGGAAATGTTCTTGATGTCCCTAGAGTAATGGCATTCACTGTGAGAGAGCGAGAGAGAGGGAGAYGGGGAGGGATGAAGGCCCCCGGCTCTTATGAGGGAGGGAAATAAAGAATAGCGCGCAGATAAGGAAACAAAAAACAGAATGTGAAATATAACCAAGGAAGCGAGGAGATTTTTTAGACAGGAAAGAGAAAGAAAAGAGGTGCAGGGGGAAAGAAAAGAAGAGATGTCCAAGTGGTTGTCAGGATTTTTTATCGTCTCTTCCAGAACATCCTAGCAGCAGTGGTAGCAGGGCGGAGAGGTTCCTAAAGGGGAAAAATAAACCAGTCAGTAGGTCATTTATAAATTATTCTGAATAGTATACAAGAAAAATCTTTCTTTTTTCCAGATAAATTTTCACATTTATTGACACAAAATGACTTATCAAAAGTAGGTAATCCTTTTAGAATATGATGATGACGGGAGTAGCTGAATAGCTAGCAGGAAAACCATGTTATTTCATAATAAATAAACTGGAATTTAGTGACAGACCTGACAAAGGATTTTGATCTTATTTTCCTAAGATCTGAGAGAGAGAGGAAGAAAATGATTTAAAAGTCACTCTTATTGTTTTCCTTAAATTAAATGCAAGGGTGGGGGAGAGAGAAGAGCCCAGTACTGAACAACTAGGTTATGCTTTCAGTCATTTCTACAGCAAATGAAAGTGCTTCCCTGGGATGAGTAAACCTTGTATGGTGGTCATGGGGAATTGCTGCCAGAACGCAAKGGAAGTGAGAACAAAAGACTGAATATTAATGGAAAATGTAATGGGGTTTTGATATAAGAAGCAGGTCTTTTCCTAATGCATAAATGGTGAATGTGGAACATACTGTGGTGACAAGTGGTTCATCTTTCCGTAACTGTATGTCTTTTAAATCTTGACGAAACTTAATAATAAGGGGAGAAGAGTGCTCACTCAGCTCTTAATGAAAAATGATAGTAGCCGGGTTCTTCTGTTTGCCTTCAAATTGGCTATGAGCATGTAAAAATGTTGAATATGCATGAAGCATGGGGAGATTTTCGTAATATGCTGCTGTCTCTTTTTATTAGTATTGAAATAAAGATGTAACTGGCCTGCATGTCCATGTGCAAAGTGAACACAGAGAAAGAATCTTTCTTAATTCTTCCTGACATTAGATTTAAGTGATTAGAAGCTGACCAGATATCCAACCCCCAAAATATTCTCTAAAATTAAAACTCTTAATAGCTTCATTAATACTGTGAACTGACAGCAAGGTTCAGGCACGTGGCTTTAGCGTACCTCAGCATCTAAAGAGGAGCTGTCTGGACAGCTGAGAAGCAGGGAGAGTTTGCTTGAAAACTGCCRTCATTGCTGGTACGCTTAGTTTCCCAGTGCTGTGGGATATCACTGAGCATCTGCTCTCACTGTTAGGAGTATGGGAGTCTGCTCCCTTTAGTGGTGGTAAGCCGCGCTTCACTTTGCAGGTCTGTTTCGAAGAGGAAGGTGCTGCGTGTAAGTGATAGCGACAGTCTAAGTTTGCTGACTGATGTGAGCGTGCGGTGTCTGACTGTTGCCGCTGTTGTTTGTGTAATCACTGCTGAAAGCCTCAGAGAGTCACTCTCAGAGAGAGTGACTGGAGAGCAGTCACTTGTGTGGGAAGTGGTGGTCRTTTGCTTTTTGGCTAAACTGTACAAAGTCAGAAGTCTCTTTAAACCTGTGTATGCAACAGAGTGGGCCTTAYTCCACATAGGATCTGCAGGAAATATAATGAAAAATAAGTAACATCCAAGTGCCGGTAGTCTCATTGGTTACTGATAGGTTCAGAATCGTCAACCTGTAAYAATGCCAGTCTGGGCATCTGTGTAGAAGAACCTCAAAAGGAAGTTGAGGTTGGAAATAGATGGATTAAATTAGAGGAGCCCACCCTCCCAAAAAAAAAGCTTTCAGAACTTTCAGAATTCAAAATTYATATTGCGTATTAGGAAATAATGTTTTAAATTACCATATCAGTGTTGTAGTGGTCACTGGAAAATCAAATYACTACATAGGATATTTGGAAGTCTCCATGGTTTTCAGTGAAGAGATGCAAAATAAAGGAACTCCACTGGGATGAAGCTATGCTGGGTCAGCCAACATCCATCGGGTAGAGAGCCAACCATATCGTCTGCCCTGTGGTTTTCCTTTCAAATGTTTTCAAGTTGGGTTCCAGTAATTGATCTGGGGTGCCAGCTGCATCAAGGCAGAGTGTCAACATGCTTCAAGCACAGCACACACAYAGTGTGACAAGAGTTTGGAGATCAAGAAAAAGAGATAGAATTCAAACTGAAATTTGAACTGGCCAATCTCCAAATCTGGATTCATTTTCTCAGCGTGACGTGCCCTGGTTGGACAATGAGCTCATTGCAAACATTCACTATCAGCATAGCTTCTTCTGAGAACATTGCATTTATTAGTAGCTGAGTCCTCTGGGGTTAGATCGGTTGCRGGCATATCTCTTTCTGTTCTCAGATTAACAGTGCTCTTTCAGTCTATTATCTTCATGCTGACAAAGTCCCCTCATGTACAGCAAGCAGTTTTAATTATGTCTCCTGCTGTATTTAATTGTCTGGTTTGCTACCACTGACAGGCACGTTGTTTTATATAAATAACTGTTTCTCAGGGTGTGGTGTCTGTGTTTGTGTGTGTGTTTAGAGCAGCTAGGTATGTATAGGCCTCCTGGACTTCTGTGCCAGCAAGAGAGTTTTGGGAACAGATTTCTTATTTGTAATAGAGGAGGACCAGGGTAGGGACTGCTTAAGTAAACTGGATGTATAAATCCGTTGGATCATGCAGGTTGCATCCAAGAGCRCTGATTCAGCTGGCAAATGTTACTGTAAAGCTGATCTCTATCATCTCTGAGAGGTCATGGTGATCAGGAGAGGTTCCTGTTGATTAGGTACACTCAGCTTCAAGAAAGACCTAAAGGAACATCTGGGAAACTACAGGCTGGTCAGCCTCATGTTACTGCCTCGATATTATGGAGCAAATTGTCATGGAAGACATCCCCAGACAGGTGAAAGACAAGAAGGAGATTGGAAACAGTCAACTGATTGGGAAGAGTCAACTCAGATTTTGAAAGGCAAATCATGCCTGATGAACCCCAGAGCCTTCTGTGATGAAATACCTGGCTCTGTAGATGAGGGAAGAAGTGGATGGATGTCATTTACCTTGCTTTTAGCAAGGCTTTCAAATCAATCTTCCTAATAGTCAAATTGGGGAAATACAGACTAAATGGATCGACTCACAAGATGGGTGAAAAACTGACCAAACTGTCAATCTTAAGGGGCCAGTGGTTAAAGGTTTGAAGGCAGGCTCGTTGTAAGCAGTATTCCTCAGAAGACAACGCTGGGGCTGGCACTGTTTTACATCTTCAGCCACAGCCTGAGCAATGGGACGAAGCATGTCCTCAGGAAGGTCTCAGGTGACACCAAATGGGAGGGAGCTGTTGATACACTGGAAGGTGAGCTGTCTTTCAGAGGGGCCTTGGCAAGCTGGAGTGACAGCCTGCGGGCAACCTCAGGAAGGTCAAGGCACAGGCTTGGACTGGTTGGGCAGCAGCCCTGCAGAGGAAGGCCTGGGTCCCAGTGGGCAGGAAGGTGAGCACGCACCAGGAGCGTGCCCTTGCAATGCTGATGGCTGACCACGAACTGAGCGAGAGTGCAGCTGACCCGCAGGGGGAAGCGACCGTTCCCCTCTGCTCAGCAACCTGGAGCCCTCACCGGGTCAGCCGTGTGCCTGCTTCTGGGCCCCCCTGTGGCAGGAGCAGGCCACAAAGCCGGTTGAGCGTGGACAAGAGCAGACTAAGCGGGATCGAACYGCTGTGTTCAGCTGCGCTGGCGGGGTTAGGCAGGCGACAGAGGCAGCCTCTTCTCAGTGGTGCACGGCAAAAGGACAGGAGCCAACACYGCCCAGTGAGAGCAGGGGCAGTTCTGAGGGGACCTAAGGAAAGCAAGTTCCCCTCGATGAGGTTGTGCAACAAGAGGCTGGGGAACTGCCATCCTTGGAGATATTGAAGACTTCAGTGGCAGAGGCCTTGTGCAACTTCATCTAAGTTTGAAGGGAGCCCTGCTTTGATCAGGGGTTGATCAGAGACTTTCAGAGGTCCCTACCAATCTGAATTCTTTGATTCAATTGTTTTTTTGTTTTTTACAGTGTGTAGAGATATATTATTTGAGAGGAGAACCTCTGTGTTCTGCAGCATGTATTTCCTGAATGAAACATCACAGATGTAGACACATGCATGAAAAATAGATTCACATGATAAAGCAGGGCTGTAAGTTCAGCCAACAATGTAAATRTCTGTTCTCTTTAAGTATCGGGGCCTTCTGTCTTCACTTTGTTTCTTGCTATTTTCTAAATGAATTTCCTTTCCCTTTTCAAGACTCTCTCCCTTCTTCCTTTCCCCTCAAGGCTTCAGAAGTTCTTCAGAAACACGAACATCTATGGCTGGGGTTGTACAAGCAGTAAAGATTTGGATAAAGAGAAAAATCTATTTGCTCATCAAAATTTCTCACCTTGGAAATGAGAAATAGAGATAATTGCAAATATAGATGTATGGCTACACAAAGAGGTTATATTATTTTGGCTTTAACAATTGCTGTTTTAAGTTATACCCATATGTCTTCAGATTTGTGTATTTTGAGAAAATTCTTTGCAGAGTGGTTCCATTTTCAGCTTTTTGTAATTTAAAAACTTTTGCCGAAGCATAGTTAGATGCAGTGATGTTGCAGTATTTCATATCCTTTTAATTCCTTGGGCATGAGTCTTTCCAACCCTTTCATCATGTTCACTTGCATTTCCCTGATTCGTTGTTGAAAAGTTTGCTAAAATCATTATTTATTTCTATACCCAATATTGGAGCTTGCCATTCCTCTTCTGGTTTAGTGAGAAGAAAAAAGGAGGTAGTGTAAACATAACTCTATTTAAAAAGGAAAAGCAAATTCAATAGCATGTTGTAATGATAGCTATTAAAATAATTAGTCCCTATCCTATGGTGATTGTAAAGAAGAATAAGTAATGAAAGTGAAACGCAGAACAACTGGATTATAAAATGAACAACCAGCATTAAAATTGAATGACTCAAAAGTTTAAACCAGAATGTGACTGAGTTGCAGGATAGTGTAGGAAGAAATGAATTATCCTTACGCCATTGCAGTTTACGTGAACTGAGTGGCACGTCTCTGGAAAGCGCCCGAGACTTGCGTATAGAGCGTGGGCTTTCTGCAGCGTTAGCACCAGATATGATCCTAGGGCAGGCAGTGGGTCAAACTTTGCCTACGGCAATCACAGTGGCTTTTAGCAATCGAGTGTTTGGTGAAATGGGATAAAATGGCTGCCTTGGTGCTTTGATTTGGTCTCGCTGCTTGTTTTACTGTGGCCCACTGAACTGGTTTGTGTTCACCTCTGCTATATCGTAGTGCTGCACCACACTGAGAGCGCAAAACTGGTAAGGCAGGCTCRCTGCCAGTGCCAGCGGTTCCTCAGCCTCGTGCGCCTCGCCAGCCGCAGCCTCGCTGCGGTGCTTCCCATCGKGCGTATCTCCTTACCTTATCGTCAGGCTCCTGCCTTGAAACAGTGTCAGACGAGAAAGATACTGTTGATATTGAGGGCTCAGTATTACCAGTGTCAGAGTTGTCACTTTCCTGTAGCATGTTGTCTGATAACTGTCGTAGGCTTCAGTATGAATATTGTAATGAATAAGCTCTAATCTTGTTTTACGTGTGCTGAGAAAATGTTCCTGATAATGTCATGTGAAATTTCAAAGCATATACTGAACAGATGGATCTCCTGTCCTTTGAAGTATTAAATATTTAAATATCATTACTATTTATTAAATAGTTTCTAACACAGTTACTTTGGAAGTTACTACAACTTATGGTGTTCCATCTGAAGCTACAGGAGCCCCTGTTCTCACACCATTGCTGGGCTGCCAGCCTGCAAAAGGGGCTGAGGTGTGTTTGGGCTGCAATCAGTGCATCGAAGCAATCTGTACCAATCTGTGGGCATCTGTATCCATGGGCGTCTGATGTCCATCTGTAACCACACTTTCCCAAAAAACTTTATTTGTGCACAGATTTGTGTTTGGTATATAGCAGTAGAGGAAAAACACTTGTTTAGAAAACTGTATGTGTAAATTCCCCAGCAAAGATGTTGTGAAGGAATGTAGGATCAGAATTTCAAGAATCACAAACTGAATTTTTTGAGCAGTTAAAACCCAAACCTAGGAGAAGATCTACATGGGCTAATTTAGGTAATTTAGCCTGAATTGTTAAAGGAGACTAGCGCTTATGCTAACTTAGAGGAGCAGTGGTACAAAGAGCACTACTTTCTATCAGTTAAAACAATCTAGYACCACCAGATGCGCTAAATACTGGTTCTTAAAAATGTTATACCTGAAGATATAAAGATTATATTCAGGTAGTAATTTATGTAGCTGTGTAGATTTGTCCTGCTTTTTCAAGATCATCTTTGAATTTTTAGAAAGCCCCAATGAATGTTATTCAATAGTTCTTTACTTGTTTTGTCTAAGGAAGCAAGCAGCCTGCAAAAGGTTTCATTGGAAGTAAACCTTGTCCGAGTCAAACGGAGGCTGCAGAACTGAACACGCCGGACAAGTTACGGCAGAGTTAAGGCCTGTTCATTCAGCTGTTCCAGGGTGTGGTGTTTGGGGAGGGGGAATGTGTCTGTATACATACTTACATGGCCTGTATAAAGTATCTCTAGTGCGTAGGAGGCTGGCAGTCATCCTGTATCTACTTGTCTGTGTGACCTTGCTCCCATGGAGATTTGCTTCTGGGGATGCTCTGTTTAGCAAGGTAAACCAGACACCAAAGGAACAGGCGACGAGAACGCAGCAGTGGGCTCTTGTTGTGTTGGGCTGCAAAGARTGGGCTGTGAATCAATCCAAAGATTTTGAACTGTCCCAAAAGGCAAATACATACTGGTTTTCAGTGCCTGTTTGCCCAATTGCTTGGCAAAAAGCCAGATAATCTTTCCTAGCTCATGGTCTGTTAGATAAAATGGGAAGCTCTATTTAATTTAAATTGACATGTTTCTTTCAAAGTGCTGTGCTTTCCCTATTATTTACATTCAGTCTAATCCTGTGGCAAAATCAGCTCTAGGGGAGGTAGATACAACGTTGACATTTACATTTCATTTGTTTATACTAGATCTGAGGTTACATCTTGCATTTCACCAGTGGCTACAGAAGATGAGAATAGCTTTAGGACAGAGTCTGAACAGTGATGAAAGAGTGGGATATGTGCTTTCCGTAACTATATTCCTGACTCATTATTCATAGCAGAAAGAATTCTCTTGTGGCTTTCTATTTCTTATGTGGTTGGTATACCACTCCCACCTTCCAAAAGTCTCAGCAGCTCAAACACATAATTTTCTAAAATATAGACTGTAAAATTAGAGGTTGTATTTCAGTTCCACAAGTGAACAAAGTTACCTGGCAGTCTTAAAAGAATGTACATGTGTGTAACGGTTTGAAAATTGTTACATAGAATAACACACCTTAAAACAACCTAGCAATAAAATTCAGATTTAAACTCATTTAAAATATAAAATTCAGAAGCTGATATTCTAATCCATAATTCCACCCACTGTCCTGCAGCACATGTGTTACTGTAAATAAGATTAGCCAGTGCCTAAGGGTTCTGCCCAGCTAGGGTAGCAGAGAAATGAAATAACTGTATAAGACCTGTTAAAACTGTGGGTTTCTTGGCCTTTGTACCTGTTGGGTTTTTCCAGTGAATGGTTAATTTATGAGWGGCCATGGAAGTGTTCTGGATTGTTATAATAAAATGTATTATTTTCCAAGATTATCTTTTCATGCAGTGCCCTGTTGCCTCCTATGTAGGATACCTTGCAGTTTTGATTTTCATGTGCCTGTCAGGGAAATATTTTTATCCTTATTTTATGGTTGACGAGCTGAGACACAGGTGTTTGGAAGGCTCTAGATGCTAAGCATGCTTGTCTTCTAGCGTAGCCAGTTTTCACCCTTTTGTGGGCTAACAGGCCTTTAGTTGCCTAAATTATATTAGAAAACTATATAGGCTCAACCATGTACAAGTTCTATTCATACAACTCTGTATTACTTKTTTCTTGGTAATATATAAAAGGGATCTATAACAGGAATGGGGCCATAAATAAGGTGCAATACCAAAGATCACAAGTCAGCACCAATGTTCAGCTGCAGCCCCCACAACCCCTCTATGGGATGTCCTCCGGAGCAGCCTACCACAGGGAACTGCTTGATGCAAGCAGCCTGGGGGCAGCCCTGTCCACCTGCATGTGGAACAGCTATGGGTCTGGGAAGCTATTTCATGCAGCTCCAATATAAAACAGAGAGCACTGATCCAGCTATTCTCAAGCAAGAGTTACTGTGGTCTGATCCCATTGTAGGATGTGGGTTTTGTGAATGCCTGGATGCTCTTATGTTTGGTTGAATGGTAGCCTGGTCCAGCTGATGGCACACTTTTGRTAGGATGTTAGAGATTATTCGTAGGTGTTAAGGTTGAATTCGATGCTTGCCGTGGAACCTCTGTACGTTTCATCAATCTTTTAACAGTTTATCATAAATACACGATTGAAATAATCCAATGAATACAACAGAAGTAGTCTGAAAAAGAGCTAACAAAATGGAGGAGCCTTGGGATCCAAGTCAAATTAGTAAATCAGCAAGGCCACTTTGGAGGTCTCTTTAAAGTGTCATTTTGCAGGTTTTGAAATTAGTCTTATTTTGCTGCAGAGGTGGTGAGAGCATAATAGAAAGGAGCTAGTTTGAAAAAGGGCAAGTACTAAAGGGCCATTTTTACATCAGGACTCTTTAAGTGACCTGTTACCTGAATGATACTGGAAATAAAGTAGAAGTATGTATACATGARATCAAAACAAGTAACCTGTTGTCCACTATCTGTCATTAACACCATTCCGCTTCCACTTTTTTTTGCAAATGGAAAATGCGCATGATGTTACACTCTCCCAGTTGTGTTGTGTCCTCCCCTTGTTCCAGACTGTGAATACTCATTGTAGTAACTAGGAAAACATGGACCTTTCTCCCTAGAAGACTTGAAAAAGGTATTTTTGAGTAGATCAGAAACCAAGTCCAGACTCTAATGAGGAGCACAGATGCTAATGAGGGTCAAAATAAGACAGGGGTATGAGAACAGCTAATCATCCCATCACAGTGAAGGTGATGAGGGAGCAGATCCTGACCAAAAACAGTTCGTGTTGCAAGTCAGATCAAAATGGTCATTAGCAGTGGGCCAGGCGCTGGGCCAGCATGGACTGTGTGTGGCCCACAGGCTATGAGGTGAAGATCAGTAGTCCACTTGCCTATTTTGGGAGATGTAAGAGGTTGTAACAGCTTCAGAGCTCTCCTTAAAAACAGACTTGACTCCCTTCCATATTGCCAGCAAGATTAGAGTGCTCACAGCTCCCAAGCCAGCCTTGCTCAGTAGGCCAGGCCTTGCACGCTCTGGCAGAGTGCACTAGGCTAGCTGACCCTGAGGGTCTAAAGTGTCTGAACAGAGTAAAGTGGGTAAAGAACACCCACAAGCTGGCAAGCACATTAATTGTGCTTTCAATCACATAACTGAAATGGAAGCATAAACAAAGATGTTACTGGTAGTTCTCCAGTGTTCCCTTTGCTCTTTTTCTGCTTCAGAGTTTTTTTTGTTTTGTTTTGGTTTTTTTTAATGCTTTAAAGTTATACAAGTTGAGTTTTGTAAAGATTGTGTGGCCACATTTTTTCTCTTGTTCTTTTCTAGTTCAGTGTCCTTGCCATTGATTCTCTGCTGGTTGTCACTGTGCTACAGCTGACAAGACTAAGTTTCAGTGGTACTCTGTACTTTTTACTCATTTTTTGGTAAGAAAAGTTGCAAAATATCTTTTTGAAGGGTAAAAGTGCTCTATTAGTAAATAATATAGAAAAAATGTGGGCTATGTATACAAAAATATTGATTTATCTCTACATTTCTTTTTGCCTATAGGGTTCTTTTAAATCTGTTTATTTAATATTAGACTGAAGTAGGAAAATAAATTTCCATTTGGAGGTGGAAGCAAAACTTGAATCCACAGAAATGGTTTTTTTTAGAAATTGGTTTCTGGGCAGTGAATAAACATTTCTGATTTAAGGTGGATTTAATTAAAATGTGAACTATAATCCTCTGAGAGTCTAAAGTCTAATGTAGAGATGCTGTGAGGAAGGCTAAGGCCCAGTTGGAACTGAGTCTGGCAAGGGATGTCAAGGACAACAGGAAGGGCTTCTTCAAATACATCAGCAGCAAGAGGAAGACTAGGGAAAATGTGGGCCCACTACTGAATGGGGCAGGGGCCCTGGTGACAAGGGATACAGAGAAGGCAGAATTACTGAATGCCGCCTTTGCTTCAGCCTTCACTGCTAAGGGCAGCCCCCAGGAATCCTGCAGCCTGGAYRTGAGGGAGAAAGTCTGGAGAAGGGAAGACTTTCCTTTGGTTGAGGAGGACAGGATTAGAGACCTCCTGGGCAGGCTAGACATCCACAAATCCATGGGCCCAGATGCAGCCACGGGTACTGAGGGAACTGGCAGATTTTGTTGCTGGGCCRCTCTCCATCATCTTKGAAAGGTCTTGGAGAACTGGAGAGGTGCCTGAGGACTGGAAGAAAGCCAATGTCACTCCAGTCTTCAGGAAGGGCAAGAAGGAGGACCYAGGCAACYATAGGCCAGTCAGCCTCACCTCCATCCCTAGAAAGGTGATGGAACAGCTCATTCTGGATGTCATCTCCAGGCATCTGGAGGAAAAGAAGGTTGTCAGGAGTAGCCAGCATGGATTCACCAAGGGGAAATCCTGCTTAACCAATCTGCTAGCCTTCTATGATGGAATGACTGGCTGCGTAGATGAGGGGAGAGCAGTGGACGTTGTGTACCTGGACTTCAGCAAGGCTTTTGACACTGTCTCCGATAACATCCTCCTTGATAAGCTCAGGAAGTGTGGGTGAGACGAGCGGACAGTGAGATGGATTGAGAACTAGCTGAAAGGCAGAGCTCAGAGAGTTGTCATCAGTGGCGTGGAGTCTAGTTGGAGGCCTGTGGCTAGTGGCGTCCCCCAGGGCTCAGTACTGAGTCCCACCCTGTTTAACTTTTTCATCAATGACCTGGATGAGGGCACAGAGTGCCTCCTCAGCAAGTTTGCTGATGATACCAAGCTGGGAGGAGTGGCTGACACACCTGAGGGCTGTGCTGCCATTCAGGGAGACCTGGACAGGCTGGAGAGTTGGGCGGAGGGGAACCTCCTGAGGTTCAACAAGGGCAAGTGCAGGGTCCTGCACCTAGGGAGGAATAACCCTAGGCACCAGTACAAGCTGGGGCCTGACTCTCTGGAGAGCATCTCTGCAGAGAAAGACCTGGGAGTGCTGGTGGGTGACAAGTTGACCATGAGCCAGCAATGTGTACTTGTGGCCAAGAAGGCCAATGGTCTCCTGGGGTGCATTGGGAAGAGAGTTGCCAGCAGGTCGAGGGAGGTGATCCTGCCCCTCTACTCAGCCCTGGTGAGGCCTCATCTCGAGTTCTGGCTCCCCAGTCCAAGAGAGACATGGAGCTACTGCAGAGAGTCCAGCGTAGGGCTACAAAGATGATGAGAGGGCTGAAGCACCTGCCCTACGAGGAACGGCTGCGAGAGCTGGGCCTGTTCAGCCTGGGGAAGAGAAGACTGAGGGGGGGTCTTATCCATGTATGCAAGTACCTGTAGGGAGGGTGTCAAGGGGACAGGGACAAACTCTTTTCAGTTGTCCCATGTGACAGGACAAGAGGCAATGGGCAGAAGTTGAAGCATAGGAAGTTCCACCTGACCGTGAGGGGGAATTTCTTCCCTGTGAGAGTGACGGAGCACTGGACCAGGTTGCCCAGAGAGGTTATGGAGTCTCCTTCTCTGGAGATCTTCAAGGTTCGCCTGGATGCAACCCTGTCTAACRTGCTGTGGGTGACCCTGCTTCAGCAGGGAGGTTGGACTAGATGATCTCCCGAGGTCCCTTCCAACCTTACTGATTCTATGATTCTATGATTCTCTTCAAAATGATTTTTAAAATAGAAACATCCATTGATCTTTTGCGCACAGAACACAGCCATGATGCATCTTATATACGTAAAATATAATGAATGTATTACAGTCATCAAATTGTAAGATGTTTAACCTCTGGAAACAACTGTTAAATGTATCACTAATGGGTGTTAGGAATATTGCCTGGATTTATTTGTAATTTAGAAGGAAGATAAACCATACTACATATATACATATTTCTGTGTTACATATACACACAGTTCCAAATTTAACTTTATGCTCTCAAAAATGTATATATCTATTAGTACATTTCATTGCTAATAATAAGAATCAGCTTTATTCCTCCCCCCAAAAAACCCCCGAAAGCTCTTCAGTTTCTGAGTCCTTGCTTTTGTAAGAGCTTTATATAGATAAGAAGGAAATTACCTTGACATGTATTTATGGTATTTTGTCGGAGTCCATATATATTGCGTTGTTTTCTGAAGATATTCAGTTTCTTTGAATTAAATACTGTTAAGGAACTTGTTTATTTTTATAGATATCCTTCAATGTTAACCTAAGAAAAAGTATATATTATCTTTAAGTTGCATAAAAAGTGATATTTCTATGACGATCTCTAAATGAAAATTCATGAAATTATAGTCATTCATTTTTGCGATCACTTTCTCTGTTTGTTTTATTGCTTCAGTTTCCCTATTTATTCAGAAATGCTGTTCTTTTAGGTAGTCTCACTTCTTGCTACTCAGCCGCTTTAGCTTTTACTCTAAAAGTCAACCAACAGAGATTTTAGCTAGGTTTCCTGTTTGGCCATTATAATTTGATTTGGGGTGGATGAAGCTGTAAACRTGGAGCTACATACAGTGTGCATATACAGAGATTGTCAGCTGACATAAATCATCCTAGCTCTTTTAAAGTCAACRGAACTGTGCCAGCTTGCACTAGGCCATGCAATGGCCCATGCCATGTATAATGCATTTATCAAAAAGCCGTTTTACCTGTTGTTGTGCTAATGTCATGTAAAAACCTATCAAAATGTGAAAAATGTTGCAGGTTGCTAAACCCATCCCTTTCTGCACATCTATCTATGTGTCTATCAAAGCCTTTGAGTATTAAATTGCAGAATGAATATCACAGCGGCCCAATTTAACTTCAGAACAAGGAAATATTTTGAATTCTGGAACTGCTCTTGGTCATGTGAGACAGTTGGGGCAAGTTATGTCTCTTTAACATTTCAGTGTGTACTCCGTTCACAGCTGTTACAAGGTACAAAAACATAGCATCTAGACTCTGCCACCTGTTGTAGGCAATTTGGAATAAAACAAGTTACTGGAGAACCAAGAACACATTTTACCTACTTGCAATGATATCAGTATTTCATTTAGCAGCCACTCACAGCCTTTCTTTCATGTCACTGTTTTCCAAGATAAACTCTTTGTTTTTATAGAAGTGCAAGTAGGTATATAAATTGAAAAACAGCTTTTTTTTTTTTTTTTCCTTTTAATGTGCTTTTTCCCCAGTCCACATAGAAAGTATGTGATAAGTGTTGATGTATGGAGAAYGACATTCTCCTGAGAGTTTCTGAGTTCTGGCCAGTGTTTTCAGAGAGGCCAGAATGTTCTGCCTCCATTTTTCTTTGCTGGATCTGTTGCTCTTGCAGGTGTCAAGCCCTTTGTTATACAGAGTTCCTTTTAAATCAGTTTTGCATCTTTATCTTATTTAGGCAGATATTTTGTGAGTTGCAGCTCTTGAGTGAGAGTGCTGATGGGTGATCATTAAATCTAGTGGCTAGCAGTGGTAAGCACCATTGTGCCATTGCAGTAGGGCTGTTTCAGCTGATGGCCCTGCTTTGCCTTCCCCAGCAGAGTCAGTTTTCCACCACAAAATAGTTCTAATCTACACCAGCTGACTATCAAAGTACAAAATATGTTCAGAACATCAAATAGAAGCTGTTCATCAATYGGCAGATAACTAAACTGTCCTGGTGTCACTAACCTTTTGTCACTGAAGCTTGTAGCCTGCAAATCGCTTCCAGCTTTTTCTTTTTGTTGCCCTTGCCATATAGACTGGTTCTAACTCTTAGCATTTCTCCAGCCCAATAACATTTGGGGATCAGGCTTTTTCATCCTCATTCATAGCTCCAGAGAGCTGCAACTTTTGTTCAAGCCCTTATCTTTGCTCATCTCGATTAATGAAATCTTTTTTCTCTGACCTCCTTGACTTCGTTGTCGCAGTTTTCTGAGTTATAGAAAACATAGTTGCTATAATCATCTTTCTCAGTTCTAAACAGTTGGATGTGATGACTGATGGCAGTTAGGAAAGGTTGCTTTTATAGGTCAGAACCTATCCAATGAAAATATATCTCATATATATGGGAAATTCATCTTGTAATCTGCTAAAATGTTGCAGAACACTGGGAGGAAGACTATGCACACTCGATTGATTTTTCCTCCTCAGCCTCTCCAGCTCCCTTCCATTGTCATTATGTGTTACTCCCCTTTGAGTCCATATTATAGCTGAAACTAAGGTCTAACCTGTAAAAGTCTGCCTGGTTTTAAAAATAATTCATAGCTCATGTCAGTGGATTATCTTCGTGGATTACAGGTGTTAGAATGAGAGCCTGGATTAACTATGTGGTGGAGACATGTTTCCTAACCACTGAAAAGGGAATAGTCCTGTCTTCTGAGGAGAATGGAAGTAGCTTGGCCTCTAAAAGACCTCTAAAAACAGTTTAGGGGAGAAGCCAGACATCAATGACATGGCAACAGTTACTAATATTTACAGAGGTATTCTGGATTTGAACTTGAGACCTACCGAAGAAAATATTTCTTTGTTGTCTTTTCCCTTTTGAAAGCTGGTACTGTAATTCCAGAAGTGTGAGGAGTTTCTTTTGTTTAGAAGATAAATTTATTGATTCGAGGYTTGGCTTTTCTGTGGTTTACACAATCAAAATCATTTAAACAGTGAACACAAACTATAATTGTTGGRTTTGGTGGTTTTTCCTCTTTAAAGTTATAATCACTGTCCTAGTTGGTTCTTAAAGAACCACCAAAATACACAGACTAAAAATCAATCACTAATGCTAAATCTAAGTCTGAGAATAAATAGTTTTATAGTATAAAAACACTTCCATAATGATTCATAGTTTTCACACTGCTTTACTGTATTTGAATTTTTCAGGAAACATAGTTGGTATGATAGATAACAGCACTACTCAGAAACTCTGCAGGCAGGTGATTTAATACAAGTGGATACCAAATACCTCATACCATGGCACTCTCTCCCCTTTTGAAAAGGTAGTTAGAACACAGGTTTACAGCTGTCTTTCATAGCACCTATAGCAGAGGTCACTGTTGACCCGCAAGTGCTTCTTAGGTCTAAGGAACAGGTAAACATGGAGACAAGAACTCATCCTTGGTCTTTTCAGTAGATGGTTGCATGTTGTGTGATACTACAAAGGAATTAYGAGTATTTAGCAATTATGTGGGGGGTGAATTTTGTCATCTGCAAGAGTGTTACTATGTGCATGTGTGTGATGCTGGCATCAAGTGTGCTTATGACATGATGGCCTACTYTAGTGAGCACTTATGGAAGCTTGCCCAGTTAAAACAGTTAAGTAAAGATTAGTAGATTTAGGATCACAATAACTACTGAACAGCGTAATTGTTTTCTTGATGGTGAATCTATTGTGGTTCTTGCCCTTCTGTTTAAGAATTTATCAGTCAGCTGGAGAGGGAAGTTTCAATCATGAAGCAATGAGTAGGAGATGAGGTTCTTCCTATGGAAAGAGTGTGGTAATCTAAAACCTATCCTGGAGTGAAGCCACTGGCCTATGGGCTGAAATATCTGTATCACTTACCTGAGCTATAAGATACGGAGTGCAATACTAAAGGTGTCTCAGCATCCTGTGGGTACTGAAGAGGGAGGGTTGAAACTGAAGTTCTGTAGGTGCACATCTTCATGAGCAGGAAATTGTTAGTGTACCGAGGTAGAACCTACGCATATGAGTGTTTCCCAAACTTTGTACTTACGTGAACTACTGTCAATCTTCATTCTTATGAACATCCGTGTAACCAGATAGAACTGACAAACTTGTAAATGTTACTGTTTTATAGATTTATAGATCAGCTGTAGAGCACATAATGTGGCCTTGCAGATCACGTTTGGGACTTGCTGTTTCAGAAACTTACCAATATATCATGCTACCTGACATAATGAAGAATGTATGTGAGTATGCTGTATTTGATGTATCTGATGTATTTGTATGCATACCTGAATAAGAATGTAGGGCTGCAGGCTTCACCTGGGTAAATGAATCCTTTTCTTGTCCTGGAGACAAACCATACAGTAGGTGCTAGTTTAGAAGAGTAGTTCATCTGTTCTGTATGTCACAACACATAAGATTACTTCCCAGCACTGAAAAGGAATTCAAGAATGTAGTAGAAGTCTAAAAGCTGCAACTGTARTGTGTTAAAGGCAGAAAGTGGGGGAGTGCTACTCTTCTGGGTCTGTGTCCCAGCAAAATATTTGTAAAGTTAACTCTTCTGTGATCCTAAGAAGCTGATCATGCCCTAAATTACTGATAGGGCAAATAAAACCCCACTGATCCCTGCTAATCTGACTTGGAGGACAGATGTCCTCCTGATCCTAAATCTGATGAATGTCTTAATCCTTTTTGTGTGAGCAGGACACCCGTTCATCTGAGAGTTTTACGTCACTGGGAACACAGCTGTACCCTGTCTACATCCTGGTTTTTGTGCTGCGCAGTTTTCAGAAGCCAAATTATAGACTAAGGAAGGAAAARAAAATTCCTTTCTAGTCCCCACAACATAGACTTTTGAAGCATGTAATTAATGTAAATATAGTGCAAACACCCAGCAATCCAGTTTGTTCTCAGAACTCTTTGCATGTACTTGAGGACTGGATTCCCTAGGACTCATGTCACTGAATTAATTTCCTGTCTTTAGGAGTTCTCTCTCTTAGTTCACAGTCCCTTCTGTGAGTGTATCTGTCTTCCTGCATTTCTTGCAGAAAGCAGACCAAAAGCTGAGAACTTTTGAGCTGATAGCTTAGGAGGCCAAAATAACCCTTGGGGCTTTTCCATATGCAAAAATATCCTAGATAAATGGTTGCCACATTTTTGTAGAATTTTATAAATATTGAAGTCTCTGAAAGTATTAAAATACCTGAAACACTTTGAGCAGGAAAGTTTTGAATGGGAGCAAGGAGAAAAGAAAGGCATATCAGAAAGAAAAAGAGCAATATACTGTATCTGTTTTCCCAGTTCTCTGCAAATACTCAGTTACGGTGGTCTCTGTTACCTCACTGTGTTTTCCTTAGTGCCACGTCATGGCTATTTGTATAATTTTCTTAGACAATATCTGCTGGTAGATATGGTTACTTTCTCTTCAACTATTCTTAACCATTTTTAATGTATTTATTAGTATTTCTCACTGCAGTAATTATTTCTTTTGTTTTTGAAATTGTCCATTGACTTTAATTAAGCCCATGAKCCTAGAGAATTTGACAATTTAATTCTTTGAAATGCAGCCTTATTTCCAAGCAGGGTTTCCCCACAGCCTTTCCAATTGTTGTTTTTACAGAGGGAGCAGCTTTGGATGTCATACTGTTAACTGTACTCAGGTACTTTTCTGTAATGGGTATGGCATTTATTAGTAATTAAAATGAATTAATTTAAATGACCATCCAGTGAAAAATAAGTACAAATTAAGATTGTTCTAAATAAAAATACATCCTTCAGTGTAATCACTCTGAAAACCTAATAATTAATCAAGGCCTGTCGTATAAAAAAATATAATGGGTCTATTAAGAACTGTAATTAACACACTTGAAAAGAGAGTTCTACAATTTGGAGTCTTTCTTTCCTTCTTTCACAAAGGATAAATATTGTCTCTCACGATCCAAATCCTTTCTGTTTTCTTAGAATACTTGAAGTGAAACAATGTATCTTTTACCAGTGAAAACAGAATAAATGGGACCCTGAAGGATTTATCTCAAGTCAGATGTATTTGTCATTCTATATTGATAATCTTTGCACTTATTATCATATTCAACTCACCATTTATATGCAGATGACACAATCATTTATGGTAATAGATTATACTAGAAGAAAGCTTAATATTATCTTCAAGCTGATTTAAATGAGCCTTAAGATCATCTGGCACAATCTAAAGTACTATTAAATATTAATGAAACAAAGATCATATTATTTGGCTGAAAACAGAAGTTGGGTAAAYGGAACAACTGGCAAGCAATGTGACCTTGGAGGCAGTTAGCAAATGTCAATTGTGAAGAATATGGATACACCATTTTTCATCGTATGACTAAACTATTGATTAACTGTGAAGATTTGAAAGAAAGCCAAGAACTTTATTTGGGCTCAGAAAGTATGTTGACTTGGAAAGAAAAGATTTGTTTTCTTGCATTATCAGTTTATAGTACATACTTTGAGTTTTGCTGATTGCTGCATAATGTTTGTTAGAAAGGATAAAGCATCTTTAACTTGGCKATCTAGGCAAATTTACTTTGAATTATACATTTCATAAACATCACCGTCTATCATTTTAGCAACAATTGGCAAAAAGATAGAAAACTGTCAACATTTCATTGGTACATTATCCTTCCAGCTTCCCCCTCCTCCCATCCCTTATCTTCAGATAACTTACAATCTTCAGTCTTTCACATTTTCTGAAATAGAAAAACTAATAAGAAAACTGATATCTCTCCTCCTTCAGTTGGAACCATACAGCTGTGAATTTGATAAAGCAAGTCAGGAGATTCAGGTGCATGCAGTATTTTGAATGTGTTTATTTTTACATAGGTCTGATCCTCTGAAGTCCTAAGCATGTCCTAGCAAAGGCAGATGATTTCAATAGCAGTGAATGTCAATTCCCAAGATGACAGATAAGGGACTTGGTACTTTCTAGAAGATGTTCTCTTTGTTAGAGACTCAAGCTTATAATTTCGCAGAGAAAAGGCAAAATGAAAAAAAGCCAGTTTATTAAAAATGCAGAAGATGACCCCCTGCATTTAAGCACTTGAAATCTACCTCTTCTTTTGTGTAGCAAGATATGTCACACTTAATACATCCATTGTACCAGGAATACTAACTCTTTTGATATTATAATGAATCTCATGATATGAGATACTGCTGTTACCATCTCTCTGTACTGAGCATGATCAAGAGCAATGTGGAAATGTTTTCTGTTCAGAGTGTCTACCATTACCTCTTAAGGTTTTGCTAGGCTGTGCAAAGCTGAGTACTGTTTCATTTTGGCTCTCGCATTCAGGAGAGGAATCACAGCCATTTGGCTGACTCCCATCTGAATCTTTGCTAGCCTTTTCTACCTGATTAGAAGTTTCCACATAGTGTCAGGGGGCAAGAAAATATGCAGGGAAAAGAGGAGAAAGCAGCCATTTGATTGTATGTTTGGGAATGGGACAGATTTAGATGGCAGAGCAGCCATGGAACTATAGGCCAAGTTATAAAACTGTGAGTTAAATAGGATAGTGGGGCCCAAAATAATCTGATGGGTCTGGGAAAGTCATTGTGGAAAATCTTGTATGTGTAGGAGGCAGAAGAATCTAGCTGAGTGGAGGGATAAGGATTCTGTGAACAAGGGAATAAGGGATAAAGAGAAAAAACAGAGAAGAAAAAAGAAGTGGAGTGGAACATAAGGGTGAGATGAAAAGAGGCCTGGGAAAAATAAATTTTCCTGCCAAGATTGCCAAAGTCAGGTCTAAAGGAAGAATTTATATCCCTTGGATGATGAGCTGGGAGAACAAATGTCATACAGGACAATCTGACATCTAGTTCATTAGATGAGCTGTCCAACTCATCATTAGTATGGGGCAAAAGATCTGGATAAGACCTGCAAAAGTTGTGGATGGAGGCAAGAGGAGGGGAGAGGTATAATTTTCTATCTTTCCTGTTACTGCAGGGAGGAGGAGGAGACTTGTACTTCATTTATATATTTAAAGCTATTTTCTAACTCGAAGTTAGGATGATATGTGCTTCAAGTGCAGATGCCTTTCTTAGGAGACAAAGTAATCAGGCAGACTTCTTTCAAAAAAACTAGTGAATTGWTTTTAGAATTAGCCTTGCAACTAATTTTAAAAAGTATTCTATAACTTTGATCTTTGAATTTCTTGTTTTGGCAACAGTTTTCACAGTCCACCTAGATCTCTCCTAGGTAGACACTTAAATGAATGTTCTCGTCCCACCGACCCTCTYTAAAAGGACAGGAGTATCCCAAGAAGGAGCCCTGCTCTGAACTGTAAAACCATACTTCTGTATCATCAGTAAAAACCTTTCTCTGTATTATAATCACATCAGTATAAGGCCCTTTTGAGCCTGTGCCTGTTACTTGGYGATAATGTGTGGTTCTCAATGAACAGAGACGAATATTCTTTGGTAYGATTAATATTTCTACTAGCCCCTTTCTCTGTAGATAAGAAGCAGCCATGTGTTACAGTCACGCTTGCACGGGAGTGCTGCTGCAAGTTCATTACAGACTGAGTTCTGACTTCTGTTGCGCGGTTTGCTGCTGGACTGGTGTGATTCTTCGCAATGTCTCACTACCTACTTCCAGAGAGTGATTGCACTCTGTAACATCTCCCAGGTCATTCGAGCTGCATTTGCTTTCAGTGTGCCAGCCTGCACCGTAGGRAGGTTTTCTGCCTGGCCGCTGTCTGAGGACAGGAGATTGGCTGTGAGGGGAACCCTCGCACACCTGCCTTCGTAATTCATTTTCCGCTCCTGTTTTTGAAAAGATAATCCCTTCACTTCTTGGTGAATTTGAGGTCACCTTCACCTTCTGGTTTGAGAAATCATGCTCTGTTTGCTCCACTTAGAAGTCTGCTGATCTTAGCAGGTCAGCTCTGCTGCGTTATTCCATGAGTAGGACGCTATTCTTTAGACTTCATTTGGGCTGTGTCTCTCCCTGCCATCCGTAGTCCACCTCACTCCTACTTACATTTCCATTGCTTGGGCTACCCTACACTCATGTATCTCTAACTATTCCATTTAACAATTACATTGTTGCATTTAACAGTATATATTGTTGATTTTCCGTTTTCATGACTCTCCCTCAAATGCTGTGCTCTCTCTTCACTGAGAGATCCAGGGCTTCACTGTACTCTAACCAAGGCTTCCTAAGACACATGCTTGCTATTGCCTTGCTACTTCTAGTCTTTGTATCTGAAAGAATGCCTTGCTCCCTCAAAGCCCAGCTCCTTGCAGACCAGGCACGTCATTAGTTTGCTACGTAGCCAGCAAGCCGTGTGGAAAGGGGAAGCCCATATCTGACTATAGAGTTAATGAAACCGCTGTATTGTATTGCCAAGCTCAGCCTGGCTTGCCATGGCATATGAGAAGGCTGCAATGCTTCTGTAGGCAGCTGCCCAACCTTTCCATTCACAGTAAATGTTGTGTGCTTCATGTGAATTCCAGAGAGGACAGAACTTCTAGGGGAGAGGGAAGAGAGAGTCTGGATGACGTTTTACTGGGACTCGCATCTAAACAGCAGCAGTTTAGTTTGCAGCAACGGTGAGTGTTCTGGTGATGCTAGTGTGGAAGAAAATGCTTTGTGTATAAAGGTCTGTATTATTAGAAAATGTGGCAGTCCAAGAATATTTGTTATTTACAGACAACCAATTAGAAGCAGAGTAATCCTCTTCTGGGCAGGTGGGTTTGAATCATTGTTATCCTCCATGTTTCATGGGGTTTTTTTGGTGATTTGATGTAAAAATAACTTCTTTTATTAATAAATATTTACATCTACCATTTGGACTTAACCTTATCATGAGATTGGAACCAGAAAATGAAGCTCTTTGAAAATTTCTTAGTATCCTACTTTTATTGCCTGCTTTGTAGAAATGAAAGGTGCCTTACCACACTGACTCTGACTCTAGCTTTCACTAAAGTTKTGATTCACAAGGCTCCTAATTATAATAGTCTTTGCAGTCTTTCCTAAGGAAGGAGTGCAAGAGTATCAGAGAAATGTGGCCGAAGTTGATGTATAGTCTATACATATCACTATTCGTATATATATGTGTACRTATACACATACACATCCTGAAGAGCCTTTTGTCTGTTTGTTTTTTTTCACATGGGTTCTGGGGAGACTTTCCAGCAGAGCGGTTGCCTGACCTGCTTTCATTGCGTCTTCTCTCAATCAATGTTAGAAGATTCTCTGGAGAAATTACGGTGGGCAGAGAAGCTCTAGTTTTTATGTGCAAACTCTGCTCCATGCAAAAAATGGCAAGTGGGCCAGGAAGCCAGATCTAAGCACTGAGGAATACATCTTTGGATATAATTGATGCCATACGAGTTATTGGCATATCTGCCTAAATACAGGTTCTAGTCCCAAGCTTGGTCAATTGAATGGATTTTTTAGGTGCCTACGATGACAAAAAAAATCTTTTTTTTTTTTAATGTCAGTATTACTGAAGTTGTAACCATGACATGCAGTAGAACAATCAAACCACTCCGTGGAGGACTCTTTGTCCCGTCTGTGTGAATGACGGTCTAGTAAAATGGACATGTTCCGTAATCGTAATGAAAAACATCAATTTTTTATTTTGTTTGGAAAGTGAAAGCAGGCTGATGGAGGTTCTGGCAAGTGTTAGTCTTAAGTTGTTTCCCTCCCAAACTTTATATTTGGCTATGAGTAAGTGCTTTTTTAAGATTTTGAAGACTTTTTTTCCATTTGTTTTCAATTTCTTCTAAGAACAGATGATTTCATACTGCAGCCATGTCTTTACTCCATACTTTCGCTCATGTAAGTAGTGGAACCATTAGGTTATTAGTATGAATATGGCCTGCAGATTAGGATCTCAAAACAGAATATAATCACATCAATCAGAATTAAAAAAATTAAGATTTTCATATGCTTTGTATAATACTTTATAGAAAAGTTATGTTGTATTCTTTCCACTAATGCATAACTTCAGTTAGATAACTATTAGCTGATTATGCTCTGGAGTCGAGGTTAGGCTTTAAATTAAGTTCATAATTAGACATTTAAGGAGAATCTTTGTTTCTTGATAATATATTGTGAGCTGTAAATCATTCTATTCCATGTAGCTGTAGAAATAATGGATAATAGTTCTCTCATATTTCCTTTATGTATTTATTCTTACTTTTAAAAGTAGAATTCTGGTAATATTTTTTGTTCTGGAGGGCTTTTGGTAATTTATGTTCTTGAAGGGTTTTGGTCATTTGTTTCTGAAATTTCTGACAGCAGGTAGAAAATAACTTTTCAACATCATAAAAGTTGAAAGGTGCCAAGGAAGAAACTTTTGACAGTTTGCAAAAGTTATGAAGAGGACATACAGAATGTAAAATGTTTTGATAAGATTTTTAGTCATTTGCTGAAGTCATATAAATATATTGACTCCTGTGTTAGAACAGGTCTTTTATTATTAAGTGAAAACATACTTGAATTTAATTGCTTCTTTCACATAACATTGATCTTATGTACTTAAGCACATAATGATTAACTTTGAAATCCAGCTTACTGTGTGCAGTTGAGATAAAGTTAAATTCAGATGAAGGAAAAGTGAAACATTTGTTATTCAAGTAGGGATGTAAAACAGATGATACTGATTGTATCGGTGAGTATAGGGCTAAGCCATATCCCTGGAGCGATAGCACATGCTTGCAGGTGGGGCAGGCTTTCTTCTTGCTCCGAGAAACAGCTGTAGCGTTTGCTGAAAGCCCAACACAAATATTTGCATTACCCAGCTAAGCAAGAGTAACCAGTAAACCAGCAGCCTGTATTAATGCAGATTCTTCAAAAGATTTTAAAAGGACCATTGTGGGGTGGTCAAATACCCATAGTTCAGATCCCTAAACTCTGTTCCTAGCTCAGCTTCCTGTGAGACTTTATATGTGTTATTGTTTCTTCTGCTTCTGGTTTCCATTTATGGAATGAGACTAATATTTACTTAGCTTTTAAAACAGCATGGGATCCAAAATCGCTGGATGTTAATAAGCTCTATGCAGGCCAACCCCTGGCAAATCTCCTTTGTACTTCTGACATTGGAGTCACTCTGGCAAGGAAGTAGGGTTGGGGTGACCTGACATACCCTCGTAGTACTGGAGTTCCTTCAAGTGCTCTTGTAGTACTGGAGGAACTCAGAGCTGCTTTTTTAGCCAACACATGCTATCCACCAATACATACATATTTAATGCTAAGCAGCCCTGAGGCAGCTGTGAGCAAGGGGGAGCGAGCTGAGCACGTGAGAGAAAGCGGAGCAAAGGCTGAGGGGAGCAAGAGGAAGAGAGGTGAGAAGTGCGGCAGTTAAATGAAGGTGAGATAAATGCAGAGTGCCAGGCAGGCCCTTTTGGAAAAGAGTGTCCTGCATGTGGGGTTCGTTCGTGGCAACCTGGGCTACTGCCCTGCCATAACGGCAAGTGCCTGGCATCCYGTAAGAGTTCCCAGCTCTCTTTGGAGAAGGTGTCTGTGGTGCCACCAGCCAGTGATGCTGAGTGGCTCCCTGAAGTCACAAGACTCATCTTTTAAACACTGTGGCTTTTAAGTGATCCGTCAAGCTTTTGGTGGTTTCTGCACCTATATGGGGTCCTGACTAGGCTTTGTCATACTTACCGCCCCTTAAAAACCAACTGAGGCTCTCAGGGACCTTATATGCCAGCAGATGGGACTTTGAGGAAAAACATGGAGAGATAAGGACAGCTGGCAGTACTTGGCTTCAGTTGGCCCCCTCTCTCCCAACTAYGTCTTACTTCCGAGCTACTCGCGCTGGGGCTGCTGTGGGTTTGAGCTCTCCCTTCTGTGCCAGTGTCATTAAGTGCAGGTGGAGCAACTSAAGCAGCCATTAGTGCAGCTTTCAGGTCCTCTGCCAGAAGGCATTATGGAAATGCAAAAGATTATAATGTTAATGTGCTTAAGTATCAGTACCATGTAAAGTCTTGTATGATAAATGAATTGATTTCTAATTCTTCTTTCTTTCTCCTACAAAGTAACCATCRTATGTTTTGATAGAAATACTAATTAAAGTGAAAAGTTAAAAGCTGGTTGCTTCTGTTGGTTAGTCCCGTTTTCTAAACCAAAACCCTGAATARTGCTATCGGGATTGTTCTGCACTAACACGCCACTATGATGTCAAAAATAAAATTACTTTTCTAGGCTGTCGCTTAGGAGTAAAGAAAAACAGCAAGAGCTTGYTTACATGCAAATGTCAGCTGCACAAAAGGTGAGAAAGTGCTCCAAAGAGGAGATATTCTTACAAAGAGAGATAATTCTTTTGAGATTAAAAAAAATAAAAAAAATAAATGTTTTATGATCATCAGCAGTCTCTCTGTAAATCTGTACCATCAAGCATGCTGTGGAGTTAGCATGTATTGGTCTAAAGAAGGCCTGAGATGCTCAGCCTGCCGACAAAAGAAAAAGGGGAAATGCAAGCAATATGTCAAAGAATTTGCCGTCTGTGCGCTGTGGAACCAGATGTTTTTACTAGTAATTATTATTATGATAATTTGTGTAAGTAGGAATAAAATAGGGCATGATTGTTTACTGCAGCCTGTTTTCCCTAGACATGCTGAGAAATGAGAAAAAAATATCAAAGGTTTTCTTCCTGGTTAAATGAATATTTTTTCATTTTACCAGGAGTAAACATGGCAACAAAAATWGTTTTCATACTTATTGCACTTTAGCTATGAATAGGTATCATACCTTTTTTTTTTTTTCCTTCTAGAAAGTCATTGGAAGCTGTTAAGGCATGTTAGAGAAGGTCACTTTGAATTTCTTTCGTATTGCTTGCCTGCTCCTGAAATGGGAGCTGAACGGTTGCAAAATTTAAGTGTCCAAAGAATGACAAAGCATTAGGAATGATCTGTCTTGGAAATGTAGGAGTCTAGGTATGGTCTTTTCAGGTGAAAATCATGTGCCAGGAATGGATAGCACCAGAAAGCTGGCTGTGGGTCAGAGAAGCATTGCTTCTGCAGATTGATGCAAGATACCCTTTAGGTTCTGATCTAGCATCTCTTATCATCCCTTATCAATTCTGATTTCAAATGCATACAGAAATTAAGAGTTAGTGGTGTTTGACTAGCAATTCTTAGTAAGCAGATTTTTTTTTTTTTTTAACCTCTTCCTCGCTCCCGGAAGGTAAGAATAACTACCAGGGGCTTTTTCATATAGATTAGAGAATAGTGTTAAGCAAGTGCTCAGCAAATACAAATCTAGTTGATCTGTTTAGTCTGAAAAGAGAAAGTATAATTTTCAGCTGCTATCCTTAATGTAAGCATTAAGTTGKAGGCTTTGAGAGAATTAAATAAGTCCTATAGAAAAATTAAAATCYTGAATAGAGTCTGGAGGAGTTTAATTGAACAAGTGCATTACTGGGAGTCTGTTTGATGGTGAGGGTTAATTTATCATCCTGAATCCAATCACTTTATAAAAAGCCAACGTGGGTTTCATTTACTTTGATGAGGTTTATTGCAAGATTCTAGAAAATCAATTTTACTGTGAGCCATATTAAACCCAGGGGAATATAAACACTATATGTACTACACWTAACTTTTTGTTATTACTTACTGGATCACTGGGGAAATTATATGTTTACCATGAAGAAGGGTTATGGCTACATTTGTTGTCTTGGGTAACTCCCAGCCTGCRCATCACAGTGAAATAAAACAAAATGTTAGGATTCAGAATCAGTGCTTAACTTGTCTTCGTATAGCCTGAGGTATAGAAATACTCAGCAGTAGTGACTTGATTTTCCAAAGGGTTTAACTAACTGCTATAATGTATACTATCGCTCTGCGTTCTTGTGCAAACTACTGGTACATGTAGGCAATACAGGCGCTGCGGCTGGTCGACCAAGCTCAGGCAGGTCTTGCTCCCAGAGCTTCCCGAGGCCGAAGGCGGAAACGACAGGCAGTTAACACCGAAATGGTCGAGGCTGATCTGCCGGCTCAGTGACTTCGAAGAAAATTTGCAGTGTTTCAAAGACCAGTCATTTCTACCGGTGATTGCTCGCTCTCTAGCGTCCCTCCCTTTCTGTTTTACATGCTTGTTGAATTTTATATGAATTAGAAAATGATAAAAAATAATTTTGCACAAGAGTGTTATGTTCCCTCTGGGTACTGTGGGTCCAAAATTCATTTGAGCTGAGCTGAGTGTATGGCTTCCAACTGTACGCGTACATACCAGTAAGGTCATAAAATCTTTCAATTACTGGTAATTTTTTTTCTCCTCACCAGGCCTTTCAGATTATGACCTTGTTATATAAAGTTATATAAAGCAAAGTTATTTAAACTGGTGAAATGGATGAGAATTAGGTTGGTTTTTTTTGTTTTTTTTTTTTACTTGAGGAAACCTAGACTGTAAATAAATGTACGAGGCACTAGAATTCGAGAAAATATCATTTGAAATCAGGTGTGTGTAGCCTACATTTCATGGCAGTTTTCATCTAACTTTTTCTACACTATTGGGCTCTGTTGTACTGTGAAGGCAAATGAATAGTTCTCCCTGGCTTCAGTAGCAAAACTGGAGAGTGATGCAGGATGTATATCTGTATAAGTATCTGTGCGAGTTTCCTAAGAACTTAGATGAGAATCTGAAAAGTKCCAAATGCTCATTTGGGGTTACTCTTGAAGGGAAGTGGAGAGCCTAACTCCCACACGACCTTCTGAAACTTCTTTCCTAAAACGCTCTGTATGTTAATATATTTTTTTACATACCATACTTAGTGGTGTCTTAATCTAAATGTTCGWGCTTGGTCTGAACTCCCTGTGAAATGTGATTGGAAGAAAAGAAAAAAAAACAGTGAGATGCAGCCATTATCTAAAACTATAAGCTCCATTTGATTTATAGCTGGTTATAAAATTCTAAAAATAAACATGAAAAAAACAATGGAAAAAATATATTTTTTTAAATTCCTTCTGATACTTACCTATCTATACGTATTTGTTTCCTTGTTTCCAAGGGATTACATGGATATGAGAGCTGGAAGAGTAATTAACAAAATCTGATTCACGATGATATTGTCAACGATCTTTCTGTCTCTGTATATGAAAAAATATTCTTTCAAATAATCTATTCTAATAAGTTTCCATATAGTGAAATCAAAAATCAGATGGCAGAAGACCGTAAGTCTAAGACAGAAATTTAATACCAGAAAAACAGACTTGGAGCTTAGCAGTTAGCACTCTCATTATCTTTTTGCTACTTTTCGCCTTSCCTACCTCTTGTATATTTTATTTTAAGTGTGAGCTCCTGAGGTCTTGGCCCTTCCTTTCGTAGCTATGTTGCCGGCATTATTATTATGCCACTGAGTAAAGGCATGGAAACAAGGAAGGGTGTTTAAAAAGCAGCGAGCGCTTGTTCTTATTTTGCATTGTTCTGTTGAATCGAARCGCGCAGACTGTGGTGCAGAGTGAATTTCAGCAAAAGGATGTGGATTTGTCACGGGCAACCCTGAACTGGGTTTGACACTGCAGATCTGCGGTAGAGTGTGCGGCTTTGTGTTCTGAACAGGCTGAGCTCGTTTCCAAAGAGATTTAGTTCAGTAGAAATGAAATCAAGCTGAAATACTAAAAGCTTTGAAAATGCTAGCCAAWTTACTCCTTAGATTCTTCAAAGTTGTATATTTTTTTGTGTTTGTGATGTTTGAGCAAGTACAAGCTAGCCTGGAGCTCGTGAATACAGCAGAAGATGCTCTCTGAATCTGGAGCTTGACTCTGCAGAGCTCGGATCTGGCTCTGAAAACGTAGCATGTGGCTGGGGGGAAATCGGTATCTTCAGCAAAGGAACAGGAGTATGAGGAACTAACACCAAGCACGTTAGAGGGTAAAGATGCGTTGGTTGATATCTATACATATTTCTTCATCTCTTATATCCAAAGTCTAGATTGTGTGTGCGTGGGTGTCTYATACACCCTTTAGTTTTTGGAAAATCCTTTTTTTTCCCCCCTTTCATTCTGTTCTTTGTCTCTATGCACCAAGGAACTAAATTATCATCCAGTAGCTAAACAAATTATGCAAAATTATACACCATGAATATTTTATATTTCAGAACCCTGAAGCAAAGACTTTGGATGGCTTTATGTCTGTAGCAACCTGTGTCATACCCAGATGAATTCTTCAACTGATAGGTTCCTCTTCTGCCTAAAACTTTACTTAGGTCTTTGTTTTATTTTTTTCTTGCATTTCTCAATGATTATTAATAAGAAAATCTCCAGGGTTTTACTGTAAGGAAATGGAAGTTACTGCAGTCTGCCTTCTTTCTACTACTGCATAAGGCAAGGAAGTTATTCCCTGGATAATTCTGAATTGATTTAAAACTTTATAGTCTAGTATAAAGGGAAGTGGTGTGGCAAAACCAGAAATAAGTTTAAAAAACTAACTAAACCACACCTCATCTGAAGCTGGAGTGCACCCAATCCATTAATATATCTATTTTTAATGTTTTTTTAATACAAAAGTATATTTACATAAAAATATATTTTCCCATTTTCTATAAAATGTTAAGTACTGAGCCACATAGACTTGAGTATGGTRGACTGTAGCTATGGTGCCCTGGAAAAGGAAAGTAGTGTACAGAAAATATTTGAGATTTTTCATTATTTGACTAATTTTAATTAATGATCTTGTCCTACTTCCATCTCATACTAGAGGACTGGCATCTTGAGATCACATACATCTGCCCCTGAAGAGGTTGGCAAAGCAGAAATATTGTAATTATAACTTAACAAGGATTCTTTGGCAGTGCTTACCAGTTCCTGGGATGCAGAGCCTGTGAGTTAATGCTGTGATTTTGACTCCAAGTGGCACTGAATCCGGGGGTGTGGGTATGTTTCACTGTGCTCATTAATCCTCAATGTGTTCCAATAGCTACACATCATGTATTGGCAAATGCTGCAATATGATTATAATTTTTTTAGATAAAGTGTACTGTTTACTGTTCATTTAATATTAATAACTTTTCAAGAAYATGACTGACGTAAAGTCTTCCATAACTCATCCAAAGAATCACAGCTTATTCTTGGAAATAGTTTTGGTGGTAGTGTTGTCAGTACCTAGTCATTCTCATCCATTCCATGGATTTTTGTTGATGCCAATATGATTCAACATAAAGTAAAATTTATCAATTACAATAAACATATATACTGCTACTGATAGTGCTGCCGTATTCAAACACTGAGGCTTTTATTTGGTGCCTGCTGTTGTAGTACTTCGGTATTAATCTCTCTTTTTTAATGGTTGAAATTGAATGTACTATGATATACAACACAGCCCATGGCAGAGGTCCCTGTTTTGAAAGGTATTGGAGAATTTACTTGATTTAGGTATATGCTGAAATGCTTTCCTTAATTGGAGCATATATATATACGGTGATGTCTCAGGCTTATTCCTGCTCGTACTGGTATTCACTGCAGGTATGGTGCATGCCAATCGGTTAGATAATACTTTGTAGCTGCAGTACTTCTAGATTTGGTCTGCTTATTTTGGCAAAATTCCCTATRAGGGTTTTTGCCCGAGTGAAATGTGTAGTATTGTTACTGCCTCTTGGTTGTCAGGAACAAGCGCTTCTTCAAAATTAGTCAGTCTGTGTTATTAGGAAAACAGTAAGTAATAATTTCTATAAGGAACTGTCTGTTATTGCCTGACAGATTGTGTAAGCATAGCAGTTTATAATCCAGTATATTTTTAGAAAGGAGGAACAACACATTTTGTTTTCATTGTACGAAACYGATCTATGTTAATGAAAAAGTGCAYAGCTCAACAGTCTTTCRCTAGAAATAGTCTGATTGTGCATTTTTGAATGTGTATTTCAGTGGTGTATTTGAGTTAAGTTTGACTACTTTGTGTTTCAGGGAACTTAAAAAATAGTATTTATTTTATACATTTTCCACAGAACTGTAAAAATAATGAAAATAACATTTATAAAACATAAATGACCAGATAAAATTATAAAATATTACCAATTAATTAGTCTGACATCCTGAACAAATAAATATAATATTTCCTTTTTTCCAGAGAAAGTGAGTTTAGACTGAGAACAGGCAATATTACAATGTGCTGATGAATTGATGATATTTTTCCTTTTTTGATGGCCTTCACTGAAGTATGAAGTGGTCATTAATACYTGCAGCTGATCCTGTATATAGGACACAAGATTGGAGAAATACTACCTCTGGAGAAATACTACCTCTAGACCTATATAAAAGAAAAAGCTGATGAATAAAAATGCTGTTTAAACAGTTCTAAAGAGAGAATATTTGAAACACAGTCTTTTTAGAATAGAACCTCTGGCTTACAATATATAACAAAAGGTTTAAGGATAGTGCTGGTTTTTATTTTAAATGAGAAGTATCAAATGTTTAATTCATCTATTTGAAAAATCAACTTACAATATCCTGGCCTTTACATCGTTACAAATGTAGAATTTATTTGTGTAAATAAAATAATAAATGATATTTCAGAGAAAGAAAAATGTATTCAACTGTGTTCAGAATAATTTTACAACAGAAAAATGAGATTTTGGACAGCTTTTTATAAATTAGTCGATATGTTTGTTTTTTTACTGTTTTTTAGTAACATTTAAGCGGGAACTAGTTGGAATAGCATGCACAGCTGCAGGAAAATAATGCAAATTTTGACATTTGTCATAAGTCATAGCTTCATTAACTTTTATCCCCCCAAAGCAACTATTTTGTTGCAAGTAATCACTGGAATTAGGGAAATTATGCACCTGGCCTTACAGTCAGAGGATGTTTGGTTTATGTAAAGACTGTATATGCTTAAGCTACCTGACAATTACTGACCCTTCAGCTGAACAGAAGAACCGTGGTAGCAGTATTGCTGCATGCTCTTCATTTGCTCTCTAACTGCGCACACATAAATGTTAAACATTGCAACTGCTGCAGGGATCTAAAGTATGAGAAAGACAGAAAAAACAAGTATTTGAAAAATGTAGGAGTAGACAAGTTAATTTTCTCTGTGAAATATTAGACTCCAGGTTCTCAGAGGCATGTAAAATAAATAGATGCCCAGCTCCTGTTCAAATCCAATGGAAGTTCAATATCTTCCTCCTTTGAAAATCRCAGCCTGCATGATTACCATCTCTATTTTTTGTCTTTAGCATTGTTATTGATTGTAACATAAAAGCTTTAACAAATAGACAGAGTGTGTAGCTTAGATCAGAAGGTGTTTGGATATTTGAAGAAGGAGGATTAAATGGTYTGAATTAGGCTTGTGAAAAATATTCTGGCTGTGGGAGGATAGAATTTGGAAGAGTGAGTTGGCAGGACTGGGGAAGCTGATGGTTAATTCTGACTTCTATTATGATTCAAATTTATACCAGAATAGGGGGAAATTAAAAAAAAAAAAAAGAAGAAAAAAGAAAAAAAGCTTGACGAATGCCTGTGAGGACTAGGAATAAATGCCTCTTCCAGAAAAAGAATTTCAGTTTGTCGCTCACCTTTCTGCCCTCATGTGGGAACAGGTGGAAAGATAAGTGGGAAGTTATCAACTAGACAGATTTATTAGCTGCTATAATGTAGAGGCTCGTAAGAGAGAGATTTGCTAAGATACACTTGTGCTACAATTCTGCTAGATGTCCTGAGGGAATTGAACATGTAATAAAATGCTTTTGAATGTAGATCATTGGAACTYGGGTTCACTGAAAAGTTACTAAGTTCAAACCAAAATCAATGTATTCACTGGTAATTATGCATTAATGGTGTGTTCCAGGGAACTCGGGTGCTCAAGTAGTCATTCCAAGCCTCTTCCTTTTTCTTCCTGACATAGAAGTGCAGGCTTATCTTTAGATTATCTTCTTCTTGTTAACTTGAATTTAAATTACTCCAGCCCACCATAACATAAAAATAACTTTTTTTTCTGTATTTGGTACATGTAAATTCTCTTCTTGTCTTCTCAGGCACTAATGTGTAGATTGAAYGTCCTCTATCCTAGCTCAAGGAACAGCATCATGTAAGGAACTGTGTCATAGTGCTTGAGATGTACCACTGGTAACATCTAGCAGGTATTGCTTCACTGTTTAAAGGTGGCCTGCTTCACCGTGTTAGGTTTGATGTTTTTTTTATCCAAGGATTTTAATTGTGGTGAGTTTATTTGTAGTGAATGTATTCGAATTGAATGAAATATTTGAACAARTATTTCTTACAGATGTGTAATACCAAGTCAGGGACAGATGTGTAATACTAGGCSAGGGTTTCTTCTCTTTAACTTCTTTTTGTGAGGCTCTAAGAAGGGATTGGTGAAAACAGTGTAAGGAAGCCTAACAGAGCTGGAGGTTCCCCTTGGTTTGGCAGATCTCTTTTTAGGAAGTTGCTAACCCATATGGTACACTTGGAATAGCTAAATTCTGGCATCTGAATGAGTGGAAATGTAGGAGGTATCTATCGCCCAGTCTTAACGGGTAGGCAGCTCATGGAAGTCCCTAGATCTGTAACAGCCCAAGGTCATCCATTCCCTGCAGCTGYTAGCAGTAAAAAGAAAGATCTGAACTAAAATTCTTAGTGAAAGGACTGTACATAAGAAGCCTTTAGGTCATTTTAGAAAGCTTCCTACCTTCAGAGCTCCTGCAGTAATCAGYTCTGCCACCACATTGAATGTTGTACTGGATTTCTGCTTGGGAAAGATGGAGGGAGCCAGGGGTGACTGATCAAGGCTGTTTCACTGAGATGAAGTAATTCTACTCTAGCAATATTTTTAAATTGAGAATCCAGCACTGAGCTTTATATTGCAAAACTTTACTGTTTCTCACTTGATACCTTGAAGGACAAGGTATGTCCTGAAAGCTAGAAACACTGGATTTAATTTTGTGATGTGTACATTCATATGTAAATGGAAAAAGAATATTGCCTTTGAGGCACAAAATTCCTACAGAATGTAAATTAACTTCAAAATGAAATGATTTGTGGTTCTGAGGAAAAATAACACAATGGGTTGTTACAGCCATGTTTATGAAATGCTAAACTTTAACACATTGCAATCAGCTAAAGCTATAAGGCTATGTAAAAGACTGCACACTTAATAATTGTAAATGTTACATGAGTGCGAGTAGCTTGATTAAATTTATTAGAAATGTGTTGCTAGCATTTTAAGAAATAAAGCATTTATCACAAAATGATGATTTCTTCACTTAAGCTCATTAGAAAATCACACATCAATTCATGCATAATTACAGGGGAATTTCTGCCACTCACTACAAATCATTACCACATTAGCTAAAGTTGACTTAATTTATCTGTGATTTGGAAAAGGTGGTATCTAAATAGGAAAATTAGCTTATACAGATGAGGAAACTATCAACATCATCACAAAGGACTTAGCATCCTCTTATTTGTTAGACAAAGATGTGCCTTTTAACTCTTTTATATGTAAAGCTTGTACTTCTCAATGAGCTCTACAGCTTTTCTTTCCATGTCAGCATCCCATATTATGGATCCAGTGCCAGGTACTTAATGAGTAGTTGCTAGTCAAGGCACGTTTGCTTGCGCCAGACATGCTCATTGTTTTTAATGATCATTGCAGTTTGCGATTGAATTGAAAGGGTTCGAGGGAGGCTGAGAGATGAAGAAGGAACAAGTTTTGCGAGGGCTGGCGAGCAAGTTCTGCAGCAGCAAAGCAGAAAATGAGCATTTGTTGAACAGCAGCAGCATTTACCCTGAACAGTGTTCTCATCCCCGTGACATCCGTGTGGACGTAGCTCTCCTGTGGCCTGTTGCACCTTCTTTCTTTCTCAAACTTCTGATAAGTTGGAGTATGGGCTGCAACTGATAGTGTCTGAACTAAAGGTGTGACTGGCTACCAGATGTTTCTTTTATGGAGAGCTGGCATGTTTTCTGTTTGTTAGCTTGCAAAAACACTTGTGAATGGGTAAGTTAGATTCAGATTAATTATGCTGCAGGTTCTGTAGCCTATTTCTTCTCCTGACCTGGAGAAGTGCAGTCCTTAGGCCTGTATATTTAGAGAGCAATTTCTCTGTAACTCTCCTGCCTTTAGCTATGAGAAACATGACTTGTGTTCGATCGTTTTCCTATCTGTATTTGAATGCTGTGTATTTCTTATTACTGGAAAGCATTTATGTCACAGTGTCAGAGTCTAATTGGAAGGCTTTTTTAATTTTTTTATTTTTTTCATTTTTTATTCTGGGACGTTTCTGTGCTCTTGCTGACAGTGCACTACCTCAAACAGTCGCACTGGCACCACACAGGAGCAACGAAAGGCCTGTGCACAGAGAGGTGAGGGAAGCTGAACAGTTTTTAAGCTGGCTCTGTGGCTAGAAATAATGTACCTGCATATATTCTTTCAGTTTTTCAGAGCAGATTTGTGCGTTGCTTTCTGCAGCCTTCCTAAGCAGTTTGAGTGTATCTTTTGTTTAGAGTCTTTTGTGCAAGCTTGGGATCTGCACGTTGAAAGTTATGCCCCTCCTTCCACATTAGTAGCTCACATTTATAAGACTGAAGCACTGTGTCCTGTTTCCTTCTGAATTCATCTCCCTGGCAACATGTGAGCCACTTGTGACTGTTTTGTTGGTAACTTTTTGCTTCGTCCACAGGCTCAAATACCATTTTAAGACCTCTTTAATWTCTGAGTCACGTGATGGTGTTGAACGATAGGCAACGTGCTCATGGTTTTGAGTGGCGTTAGTACATTTTCCTGTTGGGTTTGACATCCTTTCATAAGGTAGGGTGTGAGGGTTCGCGAGTAGGCTGTGCCAGTTAAACGGCTTGCTGGTGCCAAAAGGGTGCTCGTCCTCCCTCCTCGCTCTGCTGCCTGCCTGACCCTCTGCTGCACTGGCTGAGCTCACCAAACAGGCAGAGAAAAAAAAAAATTTTTTAAGACCACTTTAATTTCTGAGTCACGTGATGGTGTTGAATGATAGGCGACGTGCTCATGATTTTGAGCGGCGTTAGTACATTGTATTCTTTTAYTGTTGTTTCTGCCTCACTTGTAATAAATAATAATTCCATATCAAAATGATTGCCACTGAAATGGAGGACTGTATGTATCATAAAAATAAAGGAAATTCATATTTGACAAGAAATTTAAGATAGCTGATGCCACTCTGATTTTATAAAGTGTAAGGTAAGATTTAAAAAAATAAAAAACATTTCAGAACTTAAAACACATCTAAAGAGTAGGCATTTCAAAGAAAGGAAAAAGTGGACGGGGTGTTTACCTGCATCCTAATTATATAAGCAAATAAGGTTATCACAAAACCTTGTTAATACACATGCTGTCTGTCCATTTAAAAACAAAGATTAGAGAAGGGCTTCTTAATTTGTGCAGCTCTTATGCTTTTAAAGAATTTTCTTTCTTTAATCTGGGAATAGTCATTTGAAACCAAATTTGTGATTGGCTACAATGAATGAATTTGGTTCTTAATCTCACTCCTTGTAAAAAAAYATGCTAAAAATAGAATTCATGTTTTCAGCTTTTGTTGCTACTGGAATTTCAAATTGTACTTGATTAATCTTGAAGTGAGCATTGCATCCTAGGTAGGAGGTAGAATGCCAACTTTGGCAATAGATGAAGAAAATGTAATGATAAAAAAAGAAGGGGGGGGGGAAATCCAAGAAACCAATCTGAGCAGTCATTCTACTGTGGTGACAGAAGGAGTTTAGTACATTGTATCAAAATGAATGGGCTTTGCATAATTGATTTCAACATACTAGTAGCCTGAGGTCTAAGCTGCTCAAACCCAGAACTTATTAGCCGTGCTACAAAGACAGTAGAAAACTGTGCAATCTGCTGAAGGGGAGGTAGAGAATAGCATTGCCATTACAGTAAAAGCTTTAAAAGTAGGACAGAGCTACTAAGAGAAAGCCCTTTTGTGTATTTATCGGGGTTTTTCTGTTCATCTTACTCAGATATCATAAAAAGCTATTTTAAAGTCTTTGTGCAATACCAAATACTGAGAATTAAAATCTTACTAGTCTGTACACTTCATTTCCTAATTAAAATGGCATTTCTGCACAAATTTAATAGCTGTGTTGTGAACTTTTTAACAATGATGTATCTTGAATAATCTCAGCAAAAAGGCAGATGCAGAAATAGGTATGATGCACTTTTGGGTTATACATTGCTTGCTTTTTGTTGTAYGTTTGCACACTTATGAATAGTAGCTTTATTTAGTAAGGTGTTCTGGTGTGAATCAGCAGTTGTACATCCTGGAGTTTCCTACGGAGGGGAGGATGAGTATCACTCAGGAGTCACACAGGAGTGTGTATCACTGTATTACAGAACGTGATAATGCAAATAGTTGGATGTAAATTTATTGTGTTGAAGAATAAGAAATATTTTCTTTTTACTCTCCTGTTTCCGTGCTATATTGAAATAATATGTTACTACATATTATCTGTTCTGCTCTGCCTCTTCTAGATACCCAATACTTGAGATTGTCTGGAGAGTCTAGATGCATGTGACACTCCTGAGGGCAAAGCGATGTGCTTTACAGAGGGGAAAAATAGATTAACTTTCCTGCTTTGAATCAAAGATGGGTTGTTAAAGGTGAAGGACTAGAAAACAAGTTTTGAGTGAAGTAATGTGTTCAGTGTCAGAATTCCCAGGCTATTGGATTTCTTCCTTAAAATCCATGGTGAAGCTCTTCAATTTTTTTTTTATATGTTTGTTATGCTTCATCCAGTAACTTGAAATATTGACGATGGCCCCCTTAAACTTGAATATTCTGCATAGATCAGCATCAAGCACTTTAATTACCTTGAATTATATAAGGAGTTAAATAGTATTAAGAAGAATATTGTATGGATCAGTGGTGGCAGTGTTTATACTGAGTTGATCCAGTGCTGTGATTGACTGAATGAGGTTCAGTGCTCTATAATTAGCAGATTTTATAACCTATTTTTAAAAAGTTTGACTAAGGAAAGTCTGGGTAAAGAGAATTYCATGTTACTGGAAATGTTTTATTCATTTATTTTTTCATTTGCACTACTTCAACCTTCTCAAAACTGTAGAGATTGCTAAAATATCCTGTGTTGTCTGAACAGAAACTGCCTCAGAAAGACAATGAGGTGACATCCGGTTGTTTTTGTTCAGTTTTAAACTAATTAAGTTCTCAAAATTCCTCAAAACAGAGAGTTATCAGTAGGTGGTTCAGATGATCCATTCTTATGGATGTATTGATGTGTAAGACCCAATTTTAAGCATTTTTCCTGTGCTGGTAAAGCCATCAATCTATTTCTGAGGTTGAATCATGATTTTTGAGATTTATACTGACATTACTGAAGGGAAAAAATAYAGGCCAAGTTGTAATAGCCTTAAAAATATTCACATATTGTTCTTGAATATGTCTGGCAGAGCCCATCAGTAAAAAGTTGTGTGGCAGTTCAGCTTTGCCGTGCACAGCAAGTTTGACTGATGAGGGAAATTACTCTTAATAATTACTATTAATAATAATATGAAGGTTTTGGAGGGACTGGCTGGAAGTTGCAGCAGGCCTGCCAACTTCTTTTTTTTTTCTTTTTTGGTAAAGAAATTTAAGATAGATTTAATACTTTTTTGCATTAAAATAAATCTTATTGGAAAATTTAGGTTAGTGTCTTTTCCATCAAAGAAGCCTTGTCAAATACAACTGTTTAATGAAAAATTGTCATGATTTAAGTAATTCTTGATGTAGGACTACAGATTCTTTACTGACAAAGCTCAATACGTGACATATTCAAGTGACCTTTTTTACGTCTTTTCTCTRGAGCCTGTTCCCCAGAAGAGTAGACAGACTTCATAGAACAGGTTTCAGATTTCAAATACAGAGGCCAGTCCTGCAGTTTTGAGCACCATCAAATCATGTTAACATCAATGGGGAGCCAAGAATCCTCGAAACCAGTGGTCACAGGAACACTGGACAAGAAGGAACCAGATCCCTGTGTAATTCCTTTCTGTTTCAGGTGGCTTCCAGCATTTGCCAATTTGTCAGCTTAAGCTTGATGAAACAGTCTTCTAAAAAAAAACTTTCCAGGTATTTTGGAGAAACGTGGGAGGGAAAATGCAGAGAATTGCTTTCTGCACCTTCTCGCATACCTGGTCATAGCATCTGTTTCAAGACCTGGTCAGTTTATTCTCTCTTGGCAGGGCAAAATTATTCTCCACGCTGTAGTTCTTGGTCATGGGACAGTTACTTCCACTATCCATGAGTTTTTCTTTAAATCCTTAGTAGGAGTTTCCTTCCCGTGATAAGGACTTGTAGATGCCACAAGGCAAATGAAAACTAGCAGAAAAATTTTGTTGAGATACCTAGATAGTTCAGCAAACTCCACTCTCGGAAATGGAGAAACCAGTTCTTTTTTCTCCCGTTCATACCATCAGTCAGTGTTCATTCGTATGTGCTTAAATATAGTACTGACAAAAGATGGTGGTGAAGTTTTCAAGGGTGGTGTTTGCAGTAGCCACTTTACCTGTAGATATTAATAAAGAGAGAAGAATAATTTTCATAAGAAGTTGCCACTTTTGACTTTTCTTTGTAGTTCATTTCTTCACTTCCCTATATGTTATTAGAAAACGCTTGTGAAGTACACTTTGTGCACAGAATATTGTGAAACTATGGTAATGGTAAAAATGTGAAAAAAAGCAGTTAAAAAGATGAGTGGGTATGTGCAAATTATGGATGAAGATGGTGTTTTTTATTATAGGTATCCTGACTTAAATTGTGTATAACTTCAAATTAGGAGTAGCTGGAGTGAACTCCTTCAAGCCAAGCCTCTGCCTTAGGCTGCATTGTGGGAGAGTTTAACTAAGTTTATTTGTTTCTGAGAATGAGTTTAAGGAGTAAAAATGGTTTGCCTATTTTGAAATAAATTAATACCTGCTTCGTTTTTGAAGCTCCAGTTTGTATTTTCAAGCAGAGGCTTGAAATTTGTCTGGGCATCCATCCAAGTCTACATTTAGCTGTGCTAAGTTCTCCATTTTTGGACAACTTGCGAGCCTCTGAAAATCTGAGCTTGCTTACGCAGCAGGCAGACCCGTCAGAGCCTAACAGCTGAGTTCGGGATTCACCGAGGGCTTCTGGGCTTCCGACGAGCCGTAGGTTTTGGTGGGGGCTTAGGCATCCGGGTTGCAGCTTAGCTGCATCGGTGGATATTGGTCTAGGGCTCTCAAGCTTCTGCCTCCACTCAGCGTGTTCTGCCCCTGGGGGTGTTTTTGACGTCCACTCAACTGCATGTGCTTTGTGCCAGGGCTTTGGGGGCTGTGTGGGTCGCTCGCTGGGCTTAATCCTTCCCATTAAGCGCTGTGGGGCGCCAGACCCGATTCTCCCCTTGTGCTCGCAGAGGACGCCGGCAGCCGCGCGGGCGCAGTGGCAGCAGCTGGGAGAGCAAGCGTGYGGGCAAGGCGCGGGGGCGAGAGGGCAGGCGGAGTGAGGGCGCGCGTGAGCTGGGTTTGAGCCRGGCCGGGGCAGAAGGCAGGAGGGAGAGCGAGGGAGGGAACAGGAGAGGAAGGGGAGCAGGAGCTGGCATGGGTGGCTGTAAATAGGGGGAAGGAGCAGGAATTGTGGTCTGCAGTGCCAGGTGTTTTCTCAGCAAGCAGGAATTGCAGCATGGAAGAAAACCAAAATTAAGCTTGCTTGTGTGACCTGCACGTTAAATGTTTGCATTTAATGGTATGTTTGTAAATAAGTGCTTCTGCTGGAGTGTGAGATCTCTGGGGCTCTGATCCTGTTCGATTGTGACTGTTGAAATATTGTGTACGTTTATGGCATGCTAATGTTTTAATTTTGTGAGACAGAGTATGCAATCTTCACCCTTTCCCAGTTGCATTAGAGTATTACATGTTAGTAGATGACTGTATCGCCTCTCCCGTTTGTTATTATTGGTATTCTGGTGTGAAGCTCTGCAATGGTAAGCCTTCACTGGTGGGGTCGCTTCTGTTRAAAGCGATGGTTGCAATGAAAAATTCAAACTTCTGTGAAACTATGTTACAATTCCGTGCTTTTTTCCCCCCATCCTACGCTAGCAGCAGAGTTGCTCAAGACAGGGAAAATGAGTTTAATAAAAGCACACACGYGTGCCCAGATTAAACCTGCGCGTTCCCCGGCGGGCAGTGGCCGGTGCGTCGGGGAGGAAGCGCGGCTGCGCCGCGGGGCAGAGCGGCGCTCGGAGGCAGGCTCAGCCCCCGGCAGCGCCCGCGCGGCCCGTTCGAGAGCCGCTGCGGAGGCCGCGTGGAGAGGGGGAGCCGGCGGGAGCGGCAGGGWGGCTCTTCGTCTGCCAAATGCGGGAGGAGGCAAGTTCCCCTGCCAGCTGCTGCTCCAGCCTTTTATCTTGTTTATTCTCTTATTATTATTATTTCCCTCTTATCCTCTGCTATCTCCCAGTAAAGACACCTTACCTCCAGCTAAGAAAGCCAAAGAGAACAGATATTTTGCCCCGAGTGTGGTCTAACAGGGATTAGTGTAACCGCTATGCCACTGGCTTTCCCCCGTCTCCCTCCCCAGCCCTTCTGTTCTCACTCATGATTTAACACATTATTTTGTGAGGCAGCGAGTGGTCTGGGACCTGGAGTATTGAATTTACTGTTAAACATGGGGAAGGTGCAAAAGCACCAATGCTGCATGGTTTTCTGACCGGCATGGCCTCATATGGGAAGGCAGAGAACCTTCTTGAGCAATACCTGTGGCCTTACGTTGTCTTTGGCATGACACAAATGGAATTACTTTACCAGAAAATAAAATTACTTACAACTGACATGCATTCATTTTGCTAAGAACATTGGAGGTGACGTTCTCCTGGATTTTGGATGACTTTGTTCTTCAGACTTGTTAAGAATTAAAGAGAAAGATGCCTCGTTGTGGCTTCTCTCAGCATAACAATGAATTTGGCTCTGCTGAAGATTTTCAACTAGAAGTTGTTGRTCTCTTTAGGTATTCATACACGTTAGTAGCATATAGGACTGATGATTTTAATGTGCTCTCTTTAATACTCGAGTTGTCTTGCTTTCAGGTATTCATATGCAGAGCTGGCTTAAGGCTTCGCAGAAGTGTAGGCAAAGCTGGGTGTCCCTGCTGGAGGGCTGGGGGCAGGACAGGAAAGCCGTAGGGAGAGGAGAAGCAGTGATGTAGGTCACCCTTCCCTCTCCAGGGAGCTCCTGCTACATACCGCAGTCCTGCCTTGCACAGCAGGCTGGGAGCAGTTGCCAGTGCAGCTGTGCTTGCAGAGGTGAGCGAAGCTGAAGTAGGTGCTGCAGCTGTAGCGGCCTCCTGACAGCRTGGTACTCTATGGAGCTGCTTGCTTTTCCTGTGGCTAGAGACAGCCCTCCCTAAAGAAACACTTATGCTGCAGTTATTAGGAGAAAAGTGATTTTTTTTTTTAATAGCAATAGCAAATAAGTGACCTGTAGTTTTTAGTGCAGGGGTTTGGCTTAGTTTTGCTTGAAGTTGCTAAGGAATTAGGCTGATGCAGTTCAAAACAGTTAGTAATTGGTGAGTGACAGGCATGATTTCTTTTTCCTACCCAATTCTCCCTAGTAAATTTTTGTTTCTGCCTGTTACTGTCTGTATTCCATTTCATAAAGTAGTAGTGGCAGGCTGATGAACAGCACACATCGCGGTGTGCTAGGGAAGGTGGCTTCCTTAGAAGCTCTGAAAGCCTCCAGGTGGTTGAGCTGCTATCTAAGCTTTGGCTTAGGCACACCTGMATTTAGGCACCCAAATAAAGATCCTGCTCCACCTGGGGGTCTGAGCAGCTGTGCATACTTAACAGTTTTGATACCCAGCTGCATGCATGCCTGAATTAGGACCTTTCATAGTTAAGAATATTACTGTTGTTTTCAGAATGCGTTACACCTGCCTGTGTTCTTAAATGTGCGTGTCTAACTGCTGAGCTTAGGATCTGAAAAGGAAAGWGCTTTTCTGAGTGCCTCTGGGTTTTACTTTTTAAGCACAGAAATAGAAGAGCACACAGTCCTGCCTACTTTGCATTTGTTTTTGCTAATTCAGAGGAAGAAAATCTCTGAAGAAGCCGAAGTGAGGCAAGCTGAGTGACTTGTGAGCTTCTGCATATTCAGTTACTGGTAGGTATCTCTTTCATTTGAGAATTTCTTGGCTATATACCTGCTTCTGGATCTTCAACTTTAGATGCTATTTGAGAAAAGTCTAATTAAACAATGAGTAAGTACTAATTAAACAACAACTGTCCTTCCAGATGGGTCCTCTAGAGAGATTTCAAATCCAAAGCTGCATAGAGGCACAAAGAATACCAGGATATTCATTTCCCTGACAAAAATATTGCACAAAGCTGCCCTAAACCTCTGGTTGCAACTTGTCTGCAAAGTGTGGTTTATTTGGAAAAAAATTAATTAAATAGGAAGAGATACTTAGGATTACAAAGTAGTCTGTTACTAATGCTACAGAGTAATGTGAGAAACTTCCCAGAGGACTGTCTTTCCTACACAATGATTTAATGTCTTGAAATCAAATTTATGTAATCTGGCTTCCCCATATAATGGATGTGGCTTTGGAAAGAACACTGATAAAAGATGTGGATTTATTGAAAAGGAAATCTGAAACTACCTTCAGCAAAAATGTAGATAGAAGATATCAAACCACCTGGTCCCTGTGGAACATAGTAAAATACAAGTCAGCCATTAAACCTTTTAGTTCATCCATTCCCTCTACAGATATAGCTATTAAAAACACCATCTTTGGGAACAAATGCTAAAGAGACTCTTTGCCAAAGGTTCAGAGATGGTCTCCATCCATCCTGTAAGCTCCAAATTGAATATGCAGCATTGAATAGAGTTTGGGCTAACAGGTGCATAGTCAGAACTTTTTTCCTGAGGAATTTTTATAAAAATCACTCTGAAAATAAAAAATAAGTCGAATTAATGCCATGCTAAAGTACCAGATGAACAGCTAACCATGGCTACCTTTTATAAAGAAATTATTTTTTCCGGACAAATAAAGCTAAAGGATTATGTGATCTGATTACCTGCAATCAGCTAGTGGTTGACTTAACAAAAATATTTTCTGCTGCGATAGGAAACTAACTCCATACAGTCCATTGCTAGGTTCTTGCATTTTTGAAAGGACTTCTTCCTGAYCTGGGCAACCGTATTTCTTTTGGTGATCATCTGTGTTCAGCAAGCTGCTGCTGGCTGGGAGCAGGGATACCAGAGCACAGTAGAGGGCTGCCTGGGGCAGTGGGAAGCTGCAGCTCTAGAGTATCAGAATACCCCACTGGAACCTATAGAAATCAAATGCTTTGTCTTCCACTTTCAATAAGGACATAAGGAGGAAGGTCTGTCAGGGAGAAGTACGTATAAATTAATGATCCAAGCCCAGCAGAGAGCCATGTTGCCGATGACCAGTTTTCTTCCCCACTCCTGGACAAGAGTGGGTCTTTGGGGGGGGACATCTGTATTGTCTCCTGCAGTAACCAGATGAACAGGTCATTGTGGTTGAACTGTGGGATGCTTTTGTCCCACCGACTGCTTTTTTCTTCGAGGAGACGGAGCTGCCATTCAGTCAAGAAATGCAGCCAGAGGAGTGAAATGCTCCCTCTTTTGCTTGCTTAGTGTAACGAGGATTGTCAGTGGTGGCTGGGAAGGCCTAAGGAGGGCAGTGAGGCAGGTGGCTGCTGTGCGAAAGGGAAGTTTCACTGCCGCAGCACCCGTTCCCCTCRTCAGCAGCAGTAGCAGTAACTGGTGTCTCTAGGGTGGCACCAGCAACTCCACCCTGTGTCAGAGTGCTGAGCCAAGAAGAAAGAGATTTCCTTATACAAAGGCAGAAGTGGACACGTTTGATCAGCTGGAGGCATTTCCTGTACATTCACAATAAGTGCTTCTCTGCTGTATCTGGTAGGATGGGTGGTCTGGTAGCATTGTGCATTTCTGGGTTTAGCATCTGCTATCCAGTTTGTCCCTGGGAAGCAGCAAGAGTTTTGGCCTTGTTCAGGCAGCTTGTGAATCCCATCTAGCCTTACATCAGGAATGCCATGGGCTTCTTCGAAGGAGCCTGCAAACTGTAAGGACCTGCTAGCCAGCCTGTGTAGGATAAGAGAAGCTGTGCGGGGCAGYAGGGCTATCGGCATGGCAAGCAAGTGCACCCTGTGGGGTGCTCGAAGGGCAGAAAGCAGCTGACCACAGAGGGGATACCAAAAGTATTGTCCTAGATCTACCCCACAGGTGCTTTTGTTGGCAAGTAATATATCCAGGGAACTGTTTCGGCTGTAAGGAAGCCCTCCAGGCTTTTCTACAAACCCTACCTTCTTGCCTGAGACAGCTGAATATAAAGGCATTTTTGTGCCTGTGTGCTAACATTGGCTGCTGCTGAACTGATCATAAAGGTGCTGAGGAGACAGTCTCAATGCCAGCACTACCTTAAGAAAGCACTGGACATGCTTGTTGGTCAAACATAATTTTGTAGTTTTAGCAATATGTGACATTAATAAGGCCCAACAATATTTCCAGGGATTGTGTTCAAATACATCCCAAGTCAGAGCTACACAGAGAAGAGAGTTCTTTCTTTTGGGAGAACTTTCTTCCCAGAAAAGGATGGTTGGGTATCTGCAGGTTTTTTTATGTAACAGCTTGCTTCTGTACTGATAAAAACTTAAATGATATATTGTCGTTCATGCTAGTGGAAAATAATTTGACAGCAATTCTGTATGAAACGAGTTTAGGGCTAGTCCTGTAATTGCCAATTAGATTTTTCTTTTCAATTAACAATTTCTGGGTACTCTGGACATTTTGGCTGAATTCTTATAGGTCAATAAATTCTTACTCTGTCAATAAATGTTGGTAAGGACTTACCAGCTATATATAGTGTCTGTTTCCAGATTTTTTTGTTGTAATAAATAGTTTACTTACTGCTAGCATTATATCTTACTTTAAAAATTCTGTGGAGTAAGAGATAATCTTGTAGATGCTGAAGTAAAAGTAACATTGCTAACGCAAAAAAGAAAAGTTTTTTTTAATGTAGTTGCYGTAGAGTCACTTCATACAGAGCTTGCACCTTCACTGTCTTGCATTTTGTTTATACCCTGTTAAGACTCTAGTCTAGCTGCTACCAAACAGGAGTTTTGTGCTCAGGTGTGAAGCAGTGCTGGAGGGATGAAGCTCTGGAGAATATAGCCGTCAAATTCAATCATCATCTGTAAGAAGAACAGACATTGCAGTCTGAGGACAGGCAATAGTATGAGCTGATGTGGTACAGGTTCATCACAGTATGCTACTGATAATGCTTAAAATCCTGCCTTACAGACACGTCATTCCTCAGTGTTCCCAAACTGCAGCGCCTATCAAACTATGTGGTGGGCAAATGTCTTCAGGTGTGGACAAGTTTACTCATTTACTCAGGTCTTGCACATGCCGATTTTTTTTTGAATGCAGCCCCTTAGAGAAGATTAATCTGTTAACTAATTTCACCACGGTGTACAAAGCATTTCATAGCCGTTAAAATCCTTGTATACTGTAGATTTTTGGCTGTATTCCAGCTTTTACTGGCAATCATTTCCTTCAGATTAGCTCTCTGAAGATGCTGGTACTCCACTACTGTGTGGGCAACCATTCTACACCCACAAAAACAGCTCACACCAACAACCATGGATGTTGCAGTTGTCTTTATTAAGATGAGGAGAGTTGTGCTGTACAAGCTTATGCTGTCAAAATCTTGCAGAGAAATATTGGAAAGGTTTAAATGTCTTGTGAACAGGGTGGTACTTGTGATACTGGTGCAGAGCTTATCTGTAGTCCTGATTATTTGGAGAAATTGAGTTTAAAGCATGGTGCAAACTGAGTTTATGCTACAGCTGTCTGAATTGTATTGCTGCCTTTCTCACAGAGACCATTTAATCATATAGAAATTTGAAGTTGATCATTAGAACTGTTCAGAAGGGTTAGAGGAATAGATATGGATATGAGCAAAATAATCATCACACTGCAGTAGCAACGTTAGCTTACCTTCCTATTTACCTATAGTAGCTTTGTAAAAAATAGGCTTAAATTTCAGATGATGTGGATCATCCTCTCTAATAATCAAGGGCTCATAAGTTTCCCTTAGAGCAGACATCCCAATGCTCCTCTCATTTTTCGAGGCTGAGGAGAGAAGGGATAAGGTCTCCCTTTCTGGGCATTGCTATCACTTCAGTCTCTTTAGGCCTTTATATGGATCAGAGATTTCTCAGGCGTAGCAGTCCTGGACAGGTCTCTTGCTTTCTCTAGTCTAATTCCTCTTTTTTCTTTTCTTTCATAAAACCTCTACCAGCCCTGAAGCTTCATTGCTGGACATAATTTTCGATATTTCTGATTATAATAAGCAAATGGGGAGGGAAAAGGTCGCAAAGTAGTACTGAATTATAATTGTTAAATAGAGAGGTTTGATTGTGATGGTCTGTTTTTCTGTTTGATAGAAGCACGTTCTTGATAGTGAAGTTATCTCAGAATAAGGAATGCTTTGGGGATTGCCAAAAGTTTGTACTTGGTATAACTAGACACATGCAAATTGTGTAATGCTAGAACTGTTCTCTACTGAGCCGAGACTAATGTTATTAAAAGAAATGGTGGATAAATTAGAAAATGAACATCCTGTTGCCAGGTCAACCATGTTCCTTATTTTTAAGTAGCAGCATGTGCATGAGAAGGATAATATGTAGTGATGGTGGACAAGAGCTGCAGGCTCTCCCCAGCTCCGCAGGAGGGAAAGGTTATAGAAAATAGTGACCTAAACACTTCCTTCTCTTATCGCCGTGTATCCGTATCTGTGAGGGAGAGGAAGAATTATTAGAAGCATCAAAAGGCAAATTTCTCTTTCTCAATTAACTGTATTTCAGTTTTCTGAGGATGCATACAGTGTATTTGTGTATTTTCTCAGATTTCACTGATGATGGGAGACAGAGTGGGTCAAAGATACTGCCTCACTTAAACTGCTGTCAATTTTCTTGTGTGTACAGTAGGTGATCTGCTGCCTTTCCAGGTATTGACTTTAATCCTGTAAATGTTTTTTTCAGAATTTCATTGGAGACCTTCTTGTGAAATCTACTTAAGAAAGAAAATGTAACGTAAGAAAGAAAATGAAAAATTGGTTCTTTTCTGGTGTTGTTTGGTTTGTCAGCCAGTTGTGTGCCACCAAGTAAAAAGTAGTGTTTTTTGATGAAAAATGGAGTGGCTGGAGTCTTTCCTCTTTCTAAGCTGGCAGAGCTAGAAATGTAAAGAGTTAGCAGCTCATCTGTTTGAGAAACAGTAATGTGTTAAATTATAGATTTAAAGTGTGTAAATTGCACTGTTCAATCTATAACATTCTTACCTGGGGACTGTGCAATATATATGTGTGTATATATATATATGTATATATGTATATGTATATATATATAGGCACTAATTTCCAGAAAACTGAGTATAGTTTAGCTCTGGCCTCTTGTTCCCCGGCTCAGAAAGGCGAGGGGTGCCGTAGGGGGGAAGCCGTGCTCGTGCTCGGAGCAGAGGCAGCGCCTGTCTCTTTGCAGCAGGTATTCCTGCAGCCTGGTAAGAGTTGCACAGATGGACTCCGAAGGGAGTCTCGTTCAGCCCTTCAGCTGTAACGACACAAACGACAATAATTTTTTAGAAGTGAGGTGTAAAAGTTAAGCTTCCAAATAAGYGCCATCTTTTTTTCTGAAGTGCTGGGCACCCAGCAGTTCCTGTTTTAATTTGGAGAGAAATGCTCAAATGCTCAGCATTTTTAAAAAAAACAGGGCACTTATGTAAGAGCCTACGTGCAGATATAAGCCTGACCGGCACCCGGTTTTGAAAAACTTGCCCACTGGACGCAGTGTGGATGGCTGAGAAATTGTAGATGGATTCCTTAGGGCTCTGAGATGGAACCTCTGATATAAAACACTTACTCTCTAGCTGGTAATAATTTTATTAAACATGACTGTTAGTCTTTTCTGTTCTACCCTGTTTCCTTTTCCTTCTCTTGATTCATAAGATGGTCTTCGTTTGACTGTGGGAAAATCAAGCCTAGAGTATTGCTGTATTGTGTATTATGGCCACTCCCATATCATTTTCTGTGTTAAATGCCTAAGTCAGAAAAGAAGTGAAGTACTCTTCTTTGCACCAAGGATTTCTGTTTTGGTGAAGAAGAAAAGAAAACCCATGATCTGTCTCATACATTTAAAAGCCTGTAGTTTCATCATGATAAAATTGTTTACAAAACAAAGGGGGAAAAAATGCCTTTTGCAGAGATTGTACAAGGGAGAACCTAGGRGGAGTCCAGAGTATTTTATTATTTCTGAAACAGAAATCGCGGTGAAAAGGGGACATTTTTCTTACACGTGAAAGCTCTGTCTTTTTTCTTTCACCCAGCTCTGAAGGTAGTCACACAGTATTTGCCTTCCATTTAGGATAAGCAAATGATTGGTTGGCATTAAGTGTTAAAGCATGTCTCTGTCTTTTATCTCACACAAGTACTGTTTTCCTGCTTTCTCTTTGGTTAGGTCRTGTTCTGTTTTTTATGCAATCTGGAAAAGGCGCAGTGTTCTTAATCTTGTTATCTGCTTTCTCAGCATTTACTCGTTTCTCAATTGCCCATAGAAGTGGAAAGGTTAAGATACAGTAACCGGCTCTGTGATGGCAAAATGTTTCTTTGTAAAACTGCTGCTTGAATTTTCTATGCATGCTTCTCAATTTACCTTTCATTTTGTGCACTTCAGTATTAGGATAGGCACATAATATGTTAGGTAGAGTTTTTCCATTCCTMCATAGATGCACATAGCATCCTCTTGGAACTGAATATAATGATGATGATTGTAGATGAGATATAACAAATGAACTAACCTGTAATATATAAGACATTTTAGTTTGAAAATATGATCTAGCATAAGTTATTCAATGCAGAAGTTGTCATGAAATCCATATCATCCTTGCTGAGTTTATTACGGCAGCATGTGTACACAACAGCATGCTACTGATGCATCAAGGTCTTTGTTTTGATACCCAGAAGTGTTATTTGGGCTTTGATTTGCTTCCCTGTGTTCTGTCACACTGTATTAAAAAGCTTTGAGTCGAGAATGTTCCCCGTAAAACAAATTAGGTCTGCAGACTGTGCGCTTTTATTAATTATTTTCCATATTCCCTGTTAGGTGGATACTCTTCAGGTTGGTCTTAGTCTTATGGAAAATTGTCTTGATAGATGAGTAGCTCAGAGCAACATCTGCAATTTATGGATATAGCAAATGCATGCAGTCTCTCACTGTCTTTGCTTTACAGATGTGCTTTAGGGCAAGTGAGATGCTCAGATAATGGAAAGGCAGAGTGTTAATAAATCTCAGTCAGGAAGACAATACTTACATCTTTCCTTTAAAATAATTCAAAGCTGAATTCTAAATTTCTTTTTTAAAGATCATTGATGCTTTTTTTATATACTATTGCTATTGTAATATTGAATGGTGGGTAATATGCTTGATAAGTAATTTAAAAACACAAGTAATTAGATTTTGAAATTTGCTTTTTGTAACAAAACCAATAAATCACTAAGGCCCCATAAAAATATAGTGTAGTGCTTACTCATGGTGGTTGTTGCTGAATTAGGGAAGCTATTACTGTATATTGTGAAAATGACTGCTGTAGTATAAATAAAATTATTGTAATCTGTAAGGTCTATGAAGAAAATGAAGAACATAGAAATTGCTGCTCTGGCACAGACCAGTGATCCATATAGCCTTGTATTCTGTCTCTGACAGTAGCCAATATGTGATGATTCAGAGGAAGAAATACATGCAGCCAATTGTATTACAGTGTACCAGAGAGGGAAATTTCTTTCTGACCTCAGATGGTGCTCAGTCTGTGCCTTAAAGCATGAAGATTGATAACCATGGTAAATTTTACCTTAGCTAGTGTAACCAAATTGGATTGCTCCTTGTTGTCCGTAACCTGCCCTTCACCTGGCCTTCATAGAATTACAGTCCTGTCCCTTACTGCTGGATTCATAGCTCTTACGTTTGCTGTTTTAAGTAGACGCAGTAGCACAGTCCAAGGATTTGTGCTATTATTTTACATGATGTCACACACCATTGCGTTTTTCATCGATAACATCCTACTTCAGTGCTTTTGATTGAACTGTAAACAATACAAATCAGGCACTGCTGGCACCCTGCATGAATTCCCAGTGCAGAAAGTTCTCAGCGAGTGGGTAGGAGCTGCCCTACTCTGAACACGGGAGCCTTGTCATGGGAGGAGTTGAAGAGTGTGCCTAGAACTGATACTGCAAGACTTTTGTGTCCTTGCAGGGGCTTGAAAGGATTAAGGTTGGCCTGGGAGCATTAACACAAATCTTGACCTCTGCAGAGAAAGTCAGTGTCAGTGCTGGTGATTCTGTTCTTTCGCCTATTACATCCTGAAAAATTGGTGTTATATATCCCTAGCTGAAGACACTGGCATGCAAGATGCTACTAGAGAAATGAATATTGTTTTATTCCAATACATATGTGGCATTTGGTCCAAAATTTGTAAAAGTTGCCTGGATTAAGCTTTCACAGAAGCAGAGACTGAGCCTTTGTATTAAGCCTTAGTATTTCTTTTGTTACATACCCATCTAATAAAACCCTGTAGTCTGAGAGGAGCTTTCTGATATCTGACAGTCTACTAAAAGAGTTGTTTGTTATTGTCAAAAACTGACCTGATTTTAGGCTTGCATTCGTACCGCAAGGCAATGCAGCCTTTTGAGACTGCTTGCACTGATGCTGTTACCTTTCCAGCTCTTCTTGGGTACAGGCTGATTTGATTGATAGCAGCTCTGCATGTCTTACTGGTCTGTGGATTGCCATTTAACAAGTCCTTCCCTGTGTCCAGGGTAAGGAAAATCTACAACAGCACTTACGCAATTACTGCTCTTCTTGTCTTTGCCTCTATCAGTGAAGATCAGTCTCTGACTTCACAGATAATGTTCAAAACGCAGCGAGCAGTTATCACAGGAGGCAGATTTTGCTCAGCAGCTTACAGACCTATCATTAGGTGCTGCCTTTCAGCTTTCCAAGTGCGTGCTCCACTGTCATTTTGCAGCTTCTTGGGAGATAATTAAACAGCTCATATCTCCTTGTCAAGTGACCAGTCAAAGGCAGGGAAACTGGGTTTCCTGAACGGCAGTAGAATATCATAGAGGTCCTGGGAGCAAAAATTCCTTCCCTCACTGAAGAAGGGAGGCCCAGCTCTGTTTTGGATTCCTTCGGTATTTTTGTTGATGAATCTTCCAAAGGAGTCGTTTAGGCTTTAAATCAGCAGGACGAAATGATGCTTTTGGTGGTTGGCAAGTGGCAACACATCACGTAGCTCATCTGTGAATCTCAACTGATCAAATGCAGCAGAAATTGCCCTTGAGTTGTCAGGCCTTATGAGCTGGCATATTGCTTCCTTCTTCATAGCAGAGTCCACTTCTACCAGCACTGCCGTAGTTGGATGCTCACTTGAAGTGGTGAGATGTGGTGTTAGTGAGGAAGCCTTTCTTTGCTCTGTGAAGGAAGGGATTTGTGCAGATACGCTGCTGCTTAAGCTTTGGGCTAAGTTGCACACACAGCGCTTGGAAAAGGCTCCTGTCATCTGGATTTCCACTGCTGGTGTTGGTCCTCACAGGCTTGCGTGATCGTGTCTTCTCACCTAGTGTTTGCTTTCCCAGCCCAGAAACACGGCCTTACCGAGAGGGGTTGCTCCAGGTGCAGTTCCTTCCAAAGCAACCTTTTGGTTTTCTTCTCTGCTACTGCTTCTTTCTCCCAGCCCGTATCAGTTCAGCAACGGGGCAGCTGACTCAGAGCCATCTGGCTGTGTGACTGGAAATCTGGATGCAGCAGTCTCTGCGTATCAGCTGTAGACTGACAGCATTAATTTGCAGCCTTGCTGTCTGACAACATGATATTACTGTTTTCTTCCAGAAGACAAATGAATTTGTGTATACCAAGAGATGAACTGAATCATTCTGCTGGTTTAATCCCAAATCCCAGAATTCCAAACACTTCTCAGGTCTCCCATAAAGGTCCAAAAAACATTTTGTAATAATATACTGGTACGATTAGTGTGGTAGTTGCACATTCAGTGGGCTATACACATTAAAAAAAAAAAAAAAAAAAAAAGCTAGTTCAGTGTGCTTTGAAGATGAGGTGGACTGATTTAAAGATGAGAGATGAGAGAAAAGCTGCTCTGTGGATATTAATATATTAGTTTAATAATCCAGAATAAACTCTTTTTAGCATTTAATGTGCAAATTACTCACTAAACAAGTACAACATTTCTGTAAAGCTCTTAGTCTTTCACTTTTTCTGTGGTACACTTAACCTTGGTCTTAATTGCATCATATTTCTCATTTTAATTACCTTTTTAATGTTAATTTACAAGTTTCTAAATTTAGAGACCCCCATGCCGTGGTTTTAAGAAGAAAGTATACCTCTATGTTGAATAATGGCAGTAGGCATGAATCTAGGACCTTCTGCAAAGCCTTGTGGTTCTACTTGGTCCTCTGTGCTAGGCTGAGCTGTTGTAATACCGATGAATGAGTATTCAGAAAGAAAGGAGAGGTGAGATGTAGCCTTGATTTCAGTGACTGAGGGGGTATCTGAACTCTTCAGCCAGGCCATGTGTTGGGGGCACACCAGGTAGGGGATGGGTGTACAGCTGCGATACGACACGTGTGCCCCGGCCGCCGCGCAGCCGTTGCTCTGGTTTTGAAGGAGCTGATGAGAAGCCGCTGTGCTGCGGAGCACCCTAGGCTGTGTGAGCTGCCAGCAGGGTGTCTGGGGAACAAGAAGGAGAAGCTACAAAAAAAAATTAAAACCCCTTTAAACCCCTGGGCTCCCCTTGGCAAATCTAAGCCTTCTTCAGGCCAATACCAAATGAAGAGGAATTGGATCTTCATTCCCAGGCCCCTGCTGACATCAGCATAGGATGAGGGTTGCTGTGACCCAACAGCCCTTCCTGGTCACAGAGGSAAATTCTTGCCTCCGGGATTAGGAAGTGTCCCGGTTCCTGTTATCTCAGAATTCAGATTTGCTACGGGAGCGAGAGAGCGTCAGTCAGCTGTTTGATGGCATCTCTCAGCTGTCCGCAGCCTTGGCCCCTTAGCCCACCTGTTGGCCTGTGCCGGCAGGAATCCGACGGCAGCAGCRGCTCCTGCTACACTTTGGGAAGCTTTTTGGGCAGTGCTGCACAGGCGAGCTCCACGCCAAAAAGGTGGGGTGGCGTAATTGCCCAAATTCAAGCACTGCTTAGAAAGCATGAGGGGGCCTTGTGCRTTGAGGCTGGGTGAGTTCACACGTGCTCATGGAGTAGTTTTTAAAGCAATGTGGGGATTCTGCTCAGCAGAGTGAGAGAGYTGCTATTTTGTGTTATGTCCCTGCCAGAAGGGTGGGAAAGAATGGACTATTATTTTTCCCACTGATATATATTAACCTGCCTGYGCAGAGATGGGGCTCATGTGGTTGCAATGTCCGGATGCTGCAGGTTGCACCAGAGATTGTGTGTTGTTCAGCCATCAAGTGCCAGCAGCGCTGGATTTTTTTTGTTTGTTTGTTTTTTTGGGGTTTTTTTGTTTTTTTTTATTACTGTTCTTTTCTTAATGCTTTAGCACCTGTGTTAAATTGATTTGCATTAACCATGGAAATTGTTAAATGGCAAGAAATCTAATTGTCCTTTCAGCYTTTTCTTCTGTCCCTGCACGCTTCCAAGGAGTCTCAGACTTCCAGGTAATCCCAGAAACACATTCACGCAGTGATGTGTGATTTGCGTTTGGTGCGCAAAATAGTGGGTAGTTGTAATCTTCCCTATACGTGTACTCCAGAGGCCAAACCTCATTTTTGTTTGGTTTGTCCCTGAGTGCTACTGAATGGACTTATTGTGTGAAATAACCATGAGCATCAGTCTCTGCTATTCCACCTCAGAAATTAATATTTTTTTTGAGACAGTCTCCCTCAACTGTCAAAACTGTAATGCTGCTGAGCGACAAGGTCTGGAGAGGGTTTGGGGAATGCGCTCTCCATGTAGGTACAGTCATGGTGTCAGGCCCAGACAGACTGAGCTTAAACATGCATTGCACTTCACTGTCAAATTTAAGTGTCCTTTTAGGAAAACATTTTGCTCCTTTTCTTTTCAAGTGATTTTCTTTCACTTTTTCAGTCTTACTGTGTAGCTTGTCTGCCTCTGCGTGAAGAGTTTCTGGCGGCTGTTCTCTCCCTTCACGGGAGCAAGCAAAGGCACCCAGCACCAGCACAGTCACCTGCAGACTGTGAGATGGTCTTGCAGTCTATCAGCTTGGACTTGATGCCCGCTGATAGTCTGCAAGAAGGACTGCATGACTCCTCAGGTACTTCTTGTTAACACTGGGTGCAGGGAGACAGACAGCTTAGATCCTATACTTGTAAGTCTGAATACCTGAAGCTATTTTCCCTAGCAAAGTTTAATTCAGAAAAGTTTTTAACATTAATGACCAGATATATGTTATTAAGATTTTAATAATTTATTATTTTCTGTAATTTTTTGAAACCAAGCATCCTAGCAAAAGAGTATTGTGTGGTGCTGCTGTACTTAATCGATTGTACTGGTAGGGGAAGATCTGTTACATCTGGTCTCATTCATGTCTTGGCTTTTATAGGAATAAACGTATTTTAGAAAAAAAAATCAGTTGAGATATAGAAAACATTCATTTTTTTCATCATTCTGGAACATCTCTGAAAAATGTATGCGTGACTTTTGAGTCACTATTTCTCCTTTGTATGTCAGTGTCTTTCCCTAAGATACCATGTCAGTATTCCTGTGAGAGTGTCCCCTTAATGCAGGAAAAGCATTAGTACGCACTAGTCTTTTCTAAATTGCTTTATTGCTTTTGATTCCTGAAAAGTGATAAACAAAATTGCAGACTTTGCTTACTTCTCTGGCATTCCATAGGTATTATTGTTATTTACTTTATTAACAAATGCAGACCAGCACATTCACATACGTATGATTGAAAGTGCCAGCTTGAGTCCTCTGCTAGTACAGGCTATGTTATGTAATCCCTTTTCTAAATTTATCAAGCTCCACATTTAAAGTAGTTACTCTGTCTYCTAATGGATAGGACACCTTGATATGCAGTTTCTCTTTTCATTCCCAAAGCATCTCTGTTACTGCAGCACAGGCAGGTATCATCAATGTTCAAAATCCATTTTAATTTTAGGCCTTCCCAGCGGTGTGGAGTGGCAGGAGGCACTGCGGGTTATACACAGTATAGTAGGTTGGGGGGGGGTGGTTCTTCTTGGGTCAAGCTTTCTTGCCTGCCTGACGTTTACCTCATTGTAGATACAACCCACCGTCCGTTCTTCTCAGGCTACAGTAGCTCAGCTCCTCTAGCCTTCTCCCATAAGATCCCGGACTGCCACGGCGGCCTTCCTCTGCCCTGTTCCGCTGTGTGGATCTCCTTCCTGAATGCTGGAGACCTAGCGTGCACGGTTTTTGGAAGAAAGCCCTTGTACAGTGGCACTAATACTTCACTGTCTGCTGAAAATACCTTGATTGATGCTTCCTRATGTTACATTTCTCTTTCGTAGCTGAATTACGCAGACCGTACATTCTCCATCTTAGTAATTTCTTATTTATGAGCTCTCTGCTTTATTGCAGAAGACTTTGCTGTTACTCCCCAAGAGCAGAATTACAATTTTTTTTGTTCTTACGGAACTCGTCCCATTCCTATTGTTCTTGTCACCACAGAAATCCATTTCTTTTGGAATAGTTACTGCAATCTTCTCTGTTGGCAACAGCTCCCCACATCAGTGACTCTCATTATCCCACTTGTTTATACCAGAGTTATTAATGGAAATGCTAAACTAGATTTATCCTTGAGAAACTCCACTAGTCAAGTTTCCTGTGGTCTGACATTCTCTCCCTTAATACTTCTTGTTGAGGTATTTCCTTCACCCAGTTGCTTCCCCACCAGCGACTACTTTTAAATTGACAAATGGTTTCCACTGGAAATGCTTTGCTGAAGTCCAACTATATCAGATCGACTGGGTTTCCTTTGTCTAAAAAATTGATTATCTTACTGYGTCAGCCTAGAGAACCCTTTGAATTTCATCCCCCTCTGTCTTTATGTCCATGCTACTCATTGGCCTTTCATTCAAAATCTGTTCTGAAGCCTCCCATACTCCTGAGGTCAGACCTATGGGCTTGTGCTCATTTGTATCACTTTTCTAGTTTTCTTAAATACAGGCATTATATTTACTATTCTCCAATAAACAGATACCATTTCTAACTGGATACACTGTTATAAAAATTTGCCTCCAGATCCTAACAGTCTATTATTTTATGAGCTATCATTATTGTGGATCTGTGAGAATGAAAAGTGTAGTTCTATTAATCTTTATTTTCTGGAAAATGTTCTAACTGTGGTGATATTGGAAAGAGAGCTATAGGCTGCATGTTGCACAGGTGGGAAATCCTAGGCTATTTTTCTGTTTACCCTTTTAATGTATGCATTGGTTTTCATTTTAGTAGCTCTTTACAAAAACTGATCTTAGAATAAGAATGGAAACAAAATGAATGATATAGTTGTTTCCATTAAAAAAAAATGACTGTTCTCATTATGCCTGGGAAAGGAAAATGACTTTGGTATCTCACTTCTCACCAGCTGAGTTGATAATAGAAACTAAAATAATTTTCATAAAGGACTGCTTTCATTTTGATAGGGCTGTCTTGTCCTTGCATTTTAACTGTTCTCGAATAGTCATCAGATATCTTGGATGTGACGTGACATAGCAGTATATGTTGCAATCTCCTATTAACATGGTGGGTATGATGATAAGTTATGCTGGTTTAGTATTCATTTACAAACTGTGGTCAGCAGACTGTAGTCCTCCCCTCCGCATCAGTCTAATTTAACGGCTTAAATGGGAAATAGGTTCTTTTTTAAAGTTTTTACTTGATGATAAACCTAATTGTAAAAAGGTGGAACGCTGTTGGTCTTCCAGACTGAGAGCTGGCTRGGAGAGTTGGATAAGGCCCGTTCTCTTCTTCAGAAGAAAGCCATAAGCTATGCAATGGACCCAAGTGGTAGAGGGGATTTCTGTTGTTTTTATTATAACATCAGTACCTCGGTGCCCCCCTGGTACTGGGTGAGGAGGTGTTACTCAGACGCAGAAGTGGAAAGGAGAATGAGTAATGTGGAGTCGTTGGTAGTCCATCCATTCCCTCCCTGGAGRTGGCACGTAATAAACTGACTCTGCTTCGGAGATCTGGGAACTAACTGCCAGATGGTCCAACTATGTTGGTTACATTTTCAGTGAGAAATTATGTTCTTCAGTTTCATTATATCTTCTATTTTCTGTTGTCATTTATTTTCAGTTTGTTGTATATGTACTTTATGGGTGATAAATATATGAGGTTTCTTAAAAATGCAATGTGATGAATTTCAGTTGAACTAAGCACGTGAATATAGTAAGCCAAATTTGATCCTGTTTTGGTTCATCTTCATGTGCAATGTATAAACCTCTCTGAGCCAAAGAATTTCCATGCCAAACAAAAATGTTCCAATGACCCATTTGATTTTTTTTTTTTTTTTGGTGCTTTGGAAAATTAAAAACAACAACAAAAATAAAACCCTAAGCACTGCTATCAGTGTGCAATTAACTATTGAATGATAAAAAATTCTAAGAGAAAAGTATAGATTTTTAATAGAAACTCTGACAAAGATATGATTTATAATAATTCTTCAGCTTCTGTTCTGCATAGATGGCAGATAAAAAAAATAGTGGAAGAATGTTTCTTGGCTTTGTTGCTACTGTATGATGCAGAGCTCTTGCATACACTTAATACTTCTTTAAATAAAAGAGGCATTTTGATAAATGGTTGTCCCACTATTGCAATCACACACGGTATGGATAACTGTAATATCATTTCCCCATCAATTGCACAGGATTTACGTTCGCATCAGATGCTAATGTAAATGTCTTTACGTTTTCTGTTTGCTTAGGTATAAAATGATTTGAGTAATGGATTCTTTATTGAACTACGCCTTGTGGCTGTGCAACTGATTTAATCTGGTAAATTTTCGTCTGCTAGGTAAGAAGATTGTATAGTGTAGAAAGCTGTAATTTAATAAAATTTCTGAGACCTTGAAAAACTGTTCTGCCTTCCAGGGATTTCCAACTCAGTTTAAATATTTGCTTGACTTTACAGTTAAGTGTTGACAGGAATGTGTAGCTTCTCATCTAATGGGGTATTGCATTTGAGGAGGAAATGAATAATAAACCATGTAAAACATATTGAAAAAATCTTTTTGAAAGATTTTTTAAATCTTCTAGGGCAACACCCAAATATTCATGCTTTTATGCCCCCTACATTCAAAGGAGACCAGCCATTACCAAGTTTCTTGGCTGGCTCCCATACTTCATTTATAGATATTCACAGGTTATGTGATAATAAGCAAAATGGAGATGGATTGCCTATAGACCATGAACACCTTTCTGTAGAACTTGAAACCACTGCAGAGTGCAAGGAAATGTTAGCCTTAAGCATCCCAAAAATGTACTGTACTGTTGCACTCTGGCAAGTACCTAACAGCCCAAGATAACCTTCATATACTGATATTAGACCTCTCYTGCTTCTCTTAGTGCTGAAGAGCTGTCAGTGAGTTGCAATTCCTTTAAGTACAGTAAGACATTGTAACAAAAAGAAATCTGGTAAGTAACACTGAACATAGCCGGACTTACTGTTCCAGATCCCTCTTTCTCCTGAGGTGTTTTTTCATCCTGGTAATTATTGGAGGGGAGTATTTTCTAAGCGATCTAAAAGACATAAGACCACAGATTTCATCCAGAATCAGTTTGGAAGTCTTCTGTCTGAAATTATTTCTGCTTTTAAAAAAAAAAAAAAAAATTCAGGCACACTCTTTTGAAAAAAAAAAAAAAAAAAAAATTCAGGCACACTCTTTTGAAACTTGTCTGAGTTGCTTCCATATTTAGTCTTTTATGGACAATATTGTGAGCTGCCGCTTACCCCCTTGGTCATACACTGGCTTGCTGGCAACGAAACTTCTGCACTTCTGGCTTGTGAYGCTTCATGAGCCTGAGTTCCCAGAGCTGCTGGGCTTGAAGCCTCTCTGGGTTGAGTCCYGAGATTCCGTAACTATGTCTAGCACGGTTGACTCATTTGAAAGGAAATCCTGAAATTCCTGTTCTGTAGGAAATGCAGATAATTTCAATTTTTATTCCTCYAGGGAACAGCAGTTCCTTAGCTGCGTTCCAAAGGTTATATTGTTCGTGGAGTAGAAACATGAGAACTGCTGCCTGGCTGTGCTCTGAAGATGACTTTGGGAAATCCCATGCTGAGTCTTTGGCTGCATTCAGAACAGATCACAGCAGATAACTGTTATTTGCCAAGTTTTCTGTGGCAAAGAAAGAAAATAATGTATTGATGAGTTAAATTTGAACTTTTACTTCATTTTACCCTTTGTGATCATTATTATTGCCTATGCCACTAGAATGAGTCTCAGACTTTGGCCTACAGCTACAACTATTCTGTTCCATCTGTTGCAGAGATGCAGATTTAAACAGGCAGAAAAATACCGTACCGTCTCAATCTGTACGTTACTATATAAGGCAAAATTTGCCACTTTTTGGTACAAGAAAATTTACTTTGGGGGAAAAAAGGTTTTCTATATCTGCTCGTCTCAGGTGACTTCACGGTTCCTCCTCATAATGTCTGTGTTCGGTGCTCGGGAAGAAACAACAGAGTGGCAGGAGCCGTAGTGCAGAGAAAGCTCTTGCGCCTGTTGGTGAATKGACTGTATCAAATAAACCCTCACCGATTTTACTAATACAGTGCTACAAATGATAAAACTGCCTGAAGCCTTTTTGCTCTGTTGAAGTAATGATTGCGTTGGTAGGAGCTTGCAGCAGTGGAGTAATACAGATAAAATGATAGGCAGATAAGGTAGTAGCTACTGTTCTGGGGACTAAGTGAAATAGCAAAAGATAGCAAGTGCTTTTGTGTTCTGCGTTTCCAATCTCCCAAGCACAGTCCTTCGAGTGTTGTGTGAATAAAATGTTAGCATCASTTGCAAGGATGTTTTGAGTCATGCCCCATCAATGTTTAAATTAAAAGCTGAAGCGACAAGTTCCRCATCTTCTCACTTCTGTGTGGCCTTCCTTGCTTTGCTGTCCCTGCTAATCATTTCCCGAACTCCCCTGCCCTCCCTTTCTAAACAACCTGTCACACTTCCTTTGTTTGTCCTATCCCTTTCTGTGGAGGATATTGTATTCTCTTCCTATGGCTATTAAAATGATGCCCCCTAAATCGTCTTTACAACATTGTTCTGCCTGTTGAAAAGCAAAACATTGGCTATAACAGTGGGTGTAATGTAGTTTGAAGTGGTAATTTAGTCAGAAGCAGTACATAGGGAGACAAAGTAGCCAAGGACGTAAGGTTTTCTGCCACCATTCGCTCAGGAAAGTAGAAGGCATAGGATATCTACTATGAGGAAAGAAGATAAATTGTTAGCTCCTATTTAAACTCCTTGTGTTTGCAGCCCGTTGTGAAAAGTGCAAATCTCAAAGCTCCTCTGACTGTRGTTCCCAATGAGGCTCACGTTTAATTATTTCTGAGTTTTCCAGCTTCTCTGACAACTCAGCCTCAGTCCCGCCTCCGCCTCATGCAGGTTTAAAATCCTGTTCAATATGCAGAACAAGTACAAGCACGATTCTTTACTCCAGTTATCCTGAGTGAAGAAAAGAGGAAAACATAGGCACAACAGCGTGTTCACTGGGAGTTTTAACAAGACACATCATTTTCCTTTAAATTTATAGTGTTGCCCTAACTTTGAAATTCTTTACTCTGAGGTCTTTTCTGACTACCCCTGAGTCTTTTCCCTCCTCTCTTCCCTGCCTACGTTCCCTTCCCTCTGCAAACACTGCTGACTCTGCTCCCTCTTGTTCCTCCTTTGCCTACGCTCTCAAAGTATCAGAGCCCCACGGCTTCCTGAGGCAAGATACTGTCATGAATACTGTATACTGTACAAATGTGCACGTCTGCTGTGCAGAATTACAAAGTAAAGTGATTGTGTATATAGAGACTGTGGGGGAATGTCACAAAACAGAGTTAAGAAAATGAGTGTTTCAAAAAGAGAGAAAACACTGAAAATAGTCATTTGTAAGTGACAGGTATGTCTAATGAATCATATGTCATTAGAATCATGTCATATGAATCATGTCTAAAAGCTTGGGTGTATCCTAAAAATTGTGGAAAATAGGGACCTTTGAGGTCAGCTGTTTAACCCTTCACTCCAATATACTTCATCTGTGCCTGAAACATTGCTACCAGATGTTTACCTAACCTTTTCAAAAAGATTTCTCTGGTGGAAAGTAAGCAATATTCATAAGCAATATATTTAATTTGTTGATTTGGTGGGAGTTTTCTTATTCCCCCCTTGAATGTAGAGGATGTTTTGCTTCTTCCTCTTTGCAGCCACGCTTTATGTATGTGTTTATGTACATGTTAGCTTGCTTCTCCTCAGTCATCTTTTTGTTCTTCACATGAAGCATCTCTAGTTCCTTCAGTGTTTGTCCAAAGGGCCTGCTTATACCGTGCTTATACCGCTGGACGTTGCTCCTTCTTGTCTTCTGTCCTCTGGATTCTCTCTAACTAGTGTGCAATTAGTGGATTCTTTGAAATGCAGAGTCCTAAACTGAACAAAGTACTTCAGAGGAGGCTTTGTTAGCAGAGTGGAAGGCTCCTTTGTGCATCTTACACTCCACTTTCATGTTTCTTTATTCCACTATAGTGCTTGTGGTTTTTTTTTTTTTTTTTTTACTTTCATGTTTCTTTATTCCACTATAGTGCTTGTGGTTTTTTTTTTTTTCTTTTCCCAGCAGTGTGACAGAGTTGATTGATGTTTGATTTTTGAGCCATTATAACCCCCCCAGGTCCTTTCCTGTCGCCTAGCTAGTCATTTTGCATCCAGTATTTGTGCAGTTGATTGTTGTGACCTTCAGCTTGCTGACAAGACCTGAAGTGTAACACTTAGTGTTTGTCTTTACTGAAGCACATCCTATTTATTTCAGGGCACTTTTCCATTTTCTTAGGATTGTTTGGGATTCTAATCCTGTTCTCCAGCAGTGTTTGCCCTTTGCAACTTGAAGTTGTCTGCAAAAGTAGCAAGTGTATTGCATCATTCAAGTCATGGATAAAATTGTTGCAAACTCTGTGCCTTAAGAAGATAAAGAACTATACTGATGGCTGTCCTTACAATACAGTTTATCCACTAGTAGTATATCTGTTTTATGGTACCGTTATTCCCCTTGTTTCCTTTTGAAAATGTTGCGTGAGCTAGGTTAGGACCTCATTGGTAGGTTTTTTTTTAATACTGTCTTAGGAGTTGAGACTGGTGCGATTTGTGCTGACTGCTACCAATCGCCTTGCTGTCTTCTCTGCGCCTGTAGATTAAGTCTTTGTTCTTGTGTCTTCCCAGCAATTACAGGTWGGTGGACTTGAATGATGCCTCTGTTCTCCTTTTTCTTCTCTCTTCATTTGCCTCTTTCCAATCTTTTAGGATCTTTGTCCTCCACAAGTTCTTGAGGATTTTTCTTTCCACTGCTTGTAGTGTGCTGACCTTGCTTATACTTTTTATGTATGCTTGCTTGTAGTTATTTGATTATAAGGGTCAGATAATGTCGAGAAAATTACAGCTTTTCAAATAATAAGCTATTCTTAATTAGTATTACTGCACTCCTCTTATTTAACAAAGCTATTCTTTGGTAGTTTTTGAGACGAAGGCAACTGGTTTTTCCTCCTCTGTRTGAGACGTGGCTTTTCTGTTTTATTCCGGAGGCTTGGGGCCGAGTTCTGACCTAGCCTCAGTGCCTCGGTATCTTTGGCTGTCAGGAGATGTGAACTCCAGTCTGAATACGCCACAAGCACTTAAACTGTCCTAAGGTAAATCATCCTGACTGTGCCCCAGGCCGCACTTTGGGAGGGAGACTGTCTTTGGTTTTTGCCCTTGAAGGAAAGCCAGCAGATAGCTGGCTAGTCTGGGGAATRAGCTCACTGAGTTTACATGAAGTACTAGTTTGACTTGACTTTTCTCTCTTTTGAATGCAACRCTTCTTTAAAGTACTGTTACAGAATTGTCTGTCTTCCTTTCTTTTATCGTATGTTAAAGGGTGAAATCCTTGTGCCACAGAAATCAGTAGGTGCTTCAGTTAGGTCGGGAATTTCACCCTAGAATTTCATGTATGGATTCATATGGATATGTGAGCCTTAAGTAATGTGTTTCATTTTACTTGGTTCACTTTCTCTCCCTAACCGCTCTTCTAGAGACAAGGAGAGCTGTGCATATAATTTTGATTTTGTACAGACAAGATCAATGTTATATGATTTTTTTTTTCTTTTTTTTTTGCTATATAGAACAAGGCCAAGTTCTCTGGAATCTGCTTCATTACATATTAAACAAGACTGAACAAAGAATGGATTTGTGTTTCAGTGAACAGTCCCAGGTAGCCTGAGTTCAGTCGCTGACCCTGACACTGCCGTACCTTACCACGCTTTCTCTGTTCCAGGTGTAAAATGAGGGTAATGATGCCAGTCTTCCCTTAAAGCACTTGGAGATCTTTGTCTGGGAACTTTTGGCTGTATTCTTGAAGTGAGACTTCCTTGCTTTCCAGAAACCTTTTGCAGACTTCCATTTTGGGGAAAAAAAAAAAAAAAGCATTTAGTTTTTTGCATTTGCATTTAGAGACTTCAGTGTCACTAAACCTGTGAGTTCTCTTCCAAAAATGAGTCATGAGATGAGCTGTTGCTTTTGCAGCCCTTGGTCCTTCTGCTGARCTAGAGAAGGTTGGTATTTTGCTTCCCAGTAGGAACATCCACAAGCATTAATGTTTCCAGTGAACGAGTGTGCAACATAAAATGTCTTACGCTTAGAAAGTGAAGCTTGTGTTGGCCTCTCCTGATAGAGCTCTTGTTCTGGAATCCCTGAACAGCTAAGTGCAATTTAGAATATATTTAAATTAACAAAGGGATTAAAGGATGTTGGTACTTACAATACCAGAGAGCTGTTCTTAGTGACATAAAATACTGGTTCAGAAAGGATTTCTTTACTGTGTGACAGGTTTGACTACACAATTAGATAAGAAACAAAGAGAAATGAAATCAAGTTTGTCTGAAGATCAAAAATTCGGTGTATTTGTAGGAGAGGAAGATAAAGAAGCTGAGAAACCTTATTATGTATCATAGTGAAGATTCACTAATTATCAGGAGGGCTTTTTTTAGAACAATTGAGCATTTTAAATTAGATTTCAGGGAAGTAGCTGTTAGATAATGTTTAGCACTGAAACATGGTGAGGTTTCTGTGTGATTCTCTTGGCATGGAGTCAAGTAGGGATAAAGTACTTATGTTTCCATGTTTCTTAAAATGACTTTTTCAACATGCTGAATGGTTCTGGGGTCTCAGGGGAACAGTCTAGCCCAGACTGACAGTTAAGTCATATCACTGRCTGCCGTCTCAACGGAAATAGGAATAAGCAGACAACCTCCATTAGAGGCCACCGTTGAGATTACAACACTAGCGCAGCAGAAAGTGCTGTTTGCCTTCCAAAGAGTAATTGCACGTAGCTAGAACATGTCCCACTTCGCTGCATGGTAGAAATTGCCAATATTTGTTTGGGGAGAAGGAAACAGGATTGCTTGCTACAAGTGGGAAGAGCTGTAGACCAATATTACTGTCTCTTGGTATATTCTCTGTGAGTTATTTCATTGCTGAGGACTAAATCTTTAAAAGCACGTGTGCTTCTATTCTCAATAGTTTAGAGCTTAACATGTTTTCCAAGTTTTGAGTCTAAAACATTATTCTGATATTTTGTCTGATGCACTTCTAAAACCAAAGTTTTTCAGACTTCAGCTGCTTACTTTGGGAAATAATTTTACTGCCCATTAAATTTTGCTGTAAAACAGCTTTATCCTGATGGTCCGAATTTCATCTTAATGCTCAGATCTTTTCTACRTTTTAAACCACAAAACTCTTGACTTCACACCCTTGAAGTAGTGGTAGCTTTCACGTAAGCCYGCTTCATCTTAGGTCCCTTGGAGTCTTTGGGTGTTTGCCCAGTGGCTTCTCACATTAAGATGCTTGGCACCAGGTGCGCAGTCCTAAGACAGTCATGCTGCAGTTGACTTCTGGCTTCTCCATGTACGTATGTGTATGTACTACTTCTGCTTACGCCTCTGCCTGTGCAGCCTCATCTCTCATTTGGCAATTTGTTGCCAAAGTAGTTGGCAAATTTGTGTTTCACAAATACTGGTAATGGCTCGTTTCTGAAATTTTCTTTGCCCTACTTTGGTGCCAAAATGCAAGTTAGCCAACTTGAACTCTCAACTCACATGAGCACAGGCAAATGATTCAAACGCATATTGGGCGGTAGAAAGCTTTCAAGTTAGTGRCTGGGCATTCAAAGGTGAGTGTTAGGAAGTGAGGGTAAGAGGGGGAAAACACCTGGGCAATCTCTGCACCCGAGGAAGCCGCCGCAGCCCGTGACGGCTGTAGCGAGGCCGGGGGCCTGTGGCAGTTAGCATCTTCTAGCTGCTCCGTCCTGCTGGAATACTGGACCGCCAGCTCCAGGGCAGCTGAGCACAAAAGCTGATTTAAAGCCGCAGTTGCGTTTCATGCCTTTGCCGCGCAGCCTGCGGTAGCAGCTGAGCACCCGCTCTGCTGCCTCGCTCGGCGCGTTGCCTTAGAAAGGCCGTCGGCCGTGGTTCACACAGCCCTTCGGAAGAGTGGGAAGTGCTGCCAGCAGTATCTGCAGTTTATATTTACTTTGCTGTTTCTGCGCAAGGCTGAATGATCCTGCAGAGTAGCGGAGAATAAAGAATTACGTCTTTTTCCTTATTTTTTTCCAAGATACTTTTATGTTTTTGAAGATGTATCTTCTTTTTGTCTAGATTGTTGCCTTCATAGGTCCCTGTGTTGCATTTCTGTTTCCTTTTTTGGCATTCAGGGTTTCTTCTCGGTTTGCATTTTCTTAATCTATCCCTCATAGTAATTTCCAGCCTGATCATTAATAAGATGGTTAGTGAAAATTTGACCTGTTTGACAAACATTTCAATATTGGAATGGTTGTGCGTCCGTTGGTCWCTGATAAGATATTTAATGTCCTGCTTAAATTATCTGGATTCACTTCTTCCTGCTGTTCTTCAGCTCAGCAAGACCTGGGCTAAAACTATGTTGTCTTTGCAGGTGTAAGCRCTTGGTTCAGCTGTACAGCCACTCACTGCTGCTTTTGCTAGCCTGGGGGGGGGGTACTTACAGGGAAGCACTTGTTGCACCTTGGATTTCTTTTGTACAGTGCCAGTTGAAAAGAAGGCTTTGTGCTGTTTGCTTGGCAAGAGAAAGAAAGCAATTCCTTTTCAAACCATTGGAGAAAGTGTATTCTGCAAACCAAACTTACTTTTGCCTTGGCTTATTACTTTCCTTGATGACTTAGTGATTCAGGTTATGGAGCCAAGCAGGGCCAGGTGCAGCCTCGCGTCCGACTGTGCGTCTCCGCGTTTTGYGGCTGCACGGCTCGCACAGGACTCAGACGTGCTCTTCCATGTTGGGATCATGCACTGTGGCTGCAGGGTTTTTCTGCCCATTTCTTCTGAGCTCGTGTTGAGCTAACAGGGGGCAGGGATAACGCGAGGCAAAAGCCGTGGGTTTCTGAGTGGCCGCCGTATGCCCCTTCAGCAGTGCCTGGGGCTTTGCTGCTGCAGCAGCCTCCCGTTTCCCGTGCGGCAGCGGGCAAATGAGTTGCAGCAGGCACAGAGAGGGGTTGGCAAGTTTGCTCTGCCGGTGTTTGGGTCCTCTTCTCTGCAGAGGTTGKGCTGGGGATGTGCAGGCCCATGTAGCCTGAGCTATGGATGGTCTCTCCAGCCATTACACTGCCTCTAGGAAGGCAGGAGGAGAGTTTCTTTCTCTACCCAGTAGAGCAGTAGGTAGGTTAGTATTCATTTTTTGCTGCTGTCTATCCATAGACATCTAAGGGAAGGCAAAAATTCAAATCACTGCTTTAAGAAAAGCAGTTCAGCCTCGTCCGGCGTTAAGGCGATGCTTGGTGCGCTGGCCAGAGGATGCGGTTTGGGCTGCTGAGCCGACCTGACAGCGTCCTGTTGCCCAAAGGGACCCGACTGGGGCCCCTTAGGGGTCAAATAGCGAGAGAGCGAGTAAAATGGGAAGCGTGGGAGCGGGAGGGTTTGGGGTGAGCGAAGCGCTCCCGCTTTATGGCGGCAGCACTGAGGTGTTAGCCTGACTCGGAGGAGCCCCACGGGGTCCTGCCGAAGCTGCCCCGGCGTCCGTGCCCCGGCGTCCGTGCCCCTTTCCTGACACGCTGGCGGCTGTCCTGGTAAGTCACGCCTTACAGCCTTCGTGGCTCACTATATGGTTTGCAGATGGCCTATTGTTTGCCCCAAACGCTGAATTTTGTATTCAGATACTGTGATTCTTTATATACTGCTTTAAGGCATGAATTTTCGGTCTGAGAGGTTATTGCTGTTTTCCGAATTTCTGTTGCTGAAAGTCGGCAATACAGGACTGTCCTCAGCAGAGGACAATGCTGTTCATATCAGCAATTCAGCTTTTATGCAATAATAATTAAAAGAAAAAAAATTATTTATTTACTGGCAAATTAACCCATTTTTTAAATTGGTCTTCACAGGAAGATAAAATGAAGAGCAATGCAACATGAAAATTAAGTCATTAATGTACTCTTTGCTTCCAGCTTTCGCTTAATTTGATTGTAAATTGTTTGCAGTAAAATTGCGAATTAGTAGCTTGCATAAAGCTCTATGAATTCCTCCAGTGTCAGCCGTAATTGGGGAGGAATCGGGTCTCCAGCCTTCCTGGCGAGGAACCGCGGCCGGCTGCGCTCCTCTCGGCCGGTTACCCGTTCGCCGGAGTTGCCGATGGCTCGGTGCGCAGCAGCCGCAGCGCCGGGAGCGCGCGGGGGGCT